>NW_027203159.1:3125000-3467500 GCF_024711535.1 Dipodomys merriami | reverse complement strand
AATAAAAACATTATCTTTCCTGTGTGTAGTAGTTAATTTGCAAGTAAAAGGTGCTTCCCATAAAAATATATGCCCTTATACTATATGATTCAGAAGTCTGTGTTGGGCTGGAAGCTGACTTGATCTTCTCTTGTTCTAACTTTGCTCACCTGTAGTATTTCTTGACAGACTTCTTAGCATGGATAAAACAATTATTTGGTTGTCGGTGACATCTAGTATAAACTGCATTGAAAATTATTAGTAAGCTTGCTACTGTTGCCTTCCCTGCCTTAAATTCCTGAGGAAATTCCTCTAGGAATTTCAAGAGATGAAGAGAGAAAATGGTTGATGGGAGAATGCTGAAACAAGCCCTCAAAAAGGTTGCTTGTCCTTTATTGGGGAATCTTAATTAATGTATGCACTTTCCTCTATTAATTTAACCAGTTCTGAAATTCACACATTCACAAAATTTGGGAATTGAAGAATTAATAAGCTATTGTAAAATTATATTGATTACATATTTGGTATTTCCATTCATCAGTTTACAAACAGGCACTCAATAGGCTAAAGGTATATGTATATTTAGAACAACAACACAACAAACAAAAAAATTCAGAATGGAAAGGTATTTTATGAAATACACAAAATGTAAAACAAAAATAGGAGTGTACATATTTTAGTTATAAGAAAGAATATTATTTATGTCAATGTAAACCTTTATTATAGATCCATGTGATAACTGAATTTGAGTGTTCTTAAAAATAAAATGTAATGACAAAATAGTCTGTGCTCTCATAGGTTTCACAGTTAATAAGAAATCCATAAACAGATTATTGTTTTGAACCTGTGTTATGGATCAAAGGGGGTATGGAAAAAGTCAGAGTCAGAAATAGAGAGACAGAAAAGGGAGATAATTGAGGGAGAAGAGACAAGACAATAGTGAGAAAAGAAAGTTGAGAAGGAGAGGTAGAAAGAGTGTACTATTTTGTGGATAATTAGAAACTAGTTCAATTCAAATTTATGATTACTACTGAAAGGTAATAATCTATTTTTATTCTAACAGTTTTCTACAGCTAACAGAATATTGCTTTGGGAAATCCAAGCCCTTCATAGCCTAAATCAGCAGGTAAAGCTATGAGCACCATTTTTCAGAAAATATAAATTGAAATCCAGACATGTAGACTAATTTTCACTAGCTAGTAAGTGGTAGAGATCAGAATTTTGAAGATTTAATTTCAGAATCCCTTCTGTATATCACCATAAGATACTTCTTTGTCAACAAAGTAATCACATTCAGGCTTCAATTAATGTAATCTCTTTTTGCCACAAATAACTTTGTAACTTGGAAATATACATTATGAAATTATACATTTTTCAAACATTTTCAAACATTTTCCATGGCCATCAAGTTTTTAAAAGTAATATGGAAGATGGTAAATAAAAGTGCCAGTACTATAACACATTTAGGATATCAGAAATGTTGTATTGTGAACAAAGTGCTACTATGTGATACATTGTCAAACTTAAATACTCCGATAAACACAGAAAAGGTAGATGAAATATGGCTTTTCTTTTCTTGCTATAAAGTTGTTTTTCCAAAAACTTACTAAATATAACAACTAGCATGATTCAGGATAAAAATGCAAACTGATTAATACACTCTGAAGTGGTGAGAGCAGGTCTATCCTTAGGCATCTTGGCCACATGGTGGATGTAGGGTCTGGCATCTTATCTTCATGGTGGAGGAAGTTGAAGCCCCTCCCGCCCAGATGATTAGCAACCTGAATTTCTGGAGGCAAGGGTTGTGACCTGAATGATAGTTTACTAAACTTGTCAGTCCAGTCCCTGGGACTGCGAGTTTCCTGTGACTCTGCTCCTTGATCTGGACCAGCTCATGTGCCATTATGCCATGCCTCTGTGTTTGTGTCCTTGTCCTGGTTCCTGGCTACTCGCTGGTCATCATGGAGTACAACTTCAGCACCAAGGTGGAGCTGAATTGCTTTGATGGTATTGTTTTTGTTCTTTTGTTCTACTCCAGCCTTCAAGACTTAGTTTCCCAGCAGTGTTAAGTATATTTGCTGGCAGAGGGACTGTGAGACAGTAGTCCACCATTCAATCTCTAGCCTTTTAATAAAGATTAACATTCAAACTCTCAAAATATGGCTTCTCAGCCGGGCGCCGGTGGGTCATGCCTGTAATCCTAGCTACTCAGGAGGTTGAGATCTGAGGATCATGGTACAAAGCCACCCCGGGCAGGAAAATCCGTGAAACTCTTATCTCCAATAAACCATCAGAAAATCGGAAGTGGTGCTGTAGCTCAAGTGGTAGAGCTCTAGCCTTGACAGGAAGAGCTGATGGTCAGTTCTCAGGCACAGAGTTCAAGCCCCACGACTGAAAAAAATGGCTTCTCTGTTTACTCACTGTATAAAAGTTCCTTAAAGGGAATAAGCATTCACTCTATATATGTGATTCAGCAAATGCAAAATAGGAAGCTCAGTCAACCTGAAGATGAGGGAAAGCAATCAATTGCAGAGATGTCTTGCTTTGGAAATCAACACTGGCTAAATCAAACTCATGCCCAAGAAGTCTAGCCCCAAACAACCCTATTTATCATTGGCATTCTGTGATTAAAAGCATCTTCTGGGCAGTAGAGATGCATGAGGGAAAGTAGTGAGATGCCAGAAAGGCAAGTCACTTATTCCTTACTTTTTCCTTACAATGAATGGGATAGTCAAGTCATGGTAAACTTATTATGTAAAATATCAAAATCATGGGTTTATATTAAGAATAGACTTAGTTATGCTACTATTGAAAAGAAATAAGATCATGTAAGAAATATAAAACATTTAGTATTTTAAAACTGTTAGTTTGAGCCACCGAAAAGAACTTGACCAACAAGCCTTATAGTATGGCTTAGATCAGGCCCTCAACCATATTCTCCTTAGACACAACCAAAATTTTTTCTAGTATACATTACAATTTATGCCTCTGAAGTACTTTGTGACTGAAGTCACTAAATTGTTTCTAGTTCAACCAGAGTCATTGTTTGACCATTTGTGAGTTTATCCTGGAAGTCATACTTTCTTGGATTCTTTTTAGCATTCTGCATAGGACCTGAGATCTATGCAAATAAAAAGGGAGAGGGGAACCCAGGGTAAAGAAGGAGAACACGAGGGAAGGGGTAATACTGACAAGAAATATATTCATTTCCTTACAGTATTTTTAAAAGATACATGAAAATATGAAAGACACTTTATTTAACTAAAAGGGACATAGTGGTTGACAAGTATCTAATCAAGAGGAATAAGTAACATTGTGTCGAAAGTTAAAATTGTAATGGAAGAAATGGATGATCTTTTTTCCTTTGTAGGTCGTGGGGCTTGAACTCTGGGCTTTGGTGCTGAGCCCACATTCTCCAGTTCAAGGAAAGCACTTCAAACACATATCTATACATACATACATCTAACCAATCATATATAATATAGAACAACTGAGAATATTTATGATATTATTAAAAAATTTAATCAGTAAGCAAAAAAATTTACAACAGCATACAATGAGATTTAAACAATTAGCTTACCAATAAACAAAAGCTGAAGGGCAATGAAATTTTACAAGGTTTTTATTTTATTGTTTTGTATTCATGCATCAGCTGTAGTAGAGATTGAACTCTATGTTTATACATTTGCTTGTGTTTACAATATAATATTCTTTTTGAAAAAACTTTCAGACAATTTTTATTTTCTAGTTACCACATCCAAATAGAATTAAATAGTTCATAATTGGTTTCTGCATCATTTCTCTGAATAGCCACGATTTTCTTCTGGTATATTGTAGTCAGTAAATATTCTTTACATGAACAATGCATTCTTACTTATGAATTCAAAAATCAGGGCCCAATTTAACTGATTGTATCCTCCAAATATTCTTGACAGTTATGAAACATAGAGAGTTGAATGAAAATACATACGTTCACAATTAGCAAGACACTTCATCCCCTCTCTCACATCTACTTTGCTGATGGAGACCCCTGAGAGGGGAAGCGAAGCCATTAATAAATGCATAAAGAAGGAGAGAGGAATTGGCACTGTGGCTCAAGTGGTAGAGCGCTTGCCTTGAGCTGAAGAGCAGAGGGACAGGGCCCAGACCCAGAGTTCAAGTCCCACGACCAGAAAAAAATTATATAGATCTATATATAGATAGATAATCATGTCCATGAAGTTAAATATGAATTGCTAATAAAACAAAGAGAATTTTATAAAAAGAAAGAGAGGGAGATGGAGAGGAAAGGCAGGAGGGTAAAGAGGGAGAGGGAACACCAAGCCAACAGGCTCAGTTTTACCTCAGGTAGAGGTTTGGCGGATTTGCAGTGGAGTCCTCCCACGAATTCAAAATTTGGTGACAGTGGGCAAGGGAAATTGAAATCCCAGTAGGTCCTAATGAGTCATTTATTAGCTTTGGCAATGAGCTCACGTACTGTAGTGGGTCTTCCTGAATGGAGAAAAGAATATAATAGGAGGGATCATGAACATTTTTGCACTGAAATACAGCACATGATTTTCTGAAATATGTTGAAATGATATAAGTAAGACATTTAGATATTTCATTTAGACAACGGGTATTTGTTTATAATGACATGTTTTATTTTGTAGATGAAATACATTCTCTCAAATCTATAAAAGTATCAAATAAAAGTTTAGAAAATATGGATGTCCAGAATCAATTAATAATGTCACATATTCTAAGAAAGCTATCTCAGGAGGTTTCTCCAGTTTAACATGAATTTTGTTGATCCTCAATTTTCCAGAAGAATGAATTTCTCAGTGTCTAAATAAATTCTGAGTGTTGATACTTCATTTGGTTCATATATAGAAGTTGATAATATTACTCTCCTGATTTCCAAAAATGGGAGAGAGAGAAATGTAGTCATTAATGTATTTTCTCTGGGGCACAGACAATATTTAGTAATTGTAAAGTAGCATGCCTAGAACTATAGGTAAATTATTTATTTTTATAATTGAGAAAACTAAGCTACAAAAGATGGAACAATGTCCTTTACGCTACAGAGTTGTATTTTTAAGTTATTTTTAGTTGGGCTTCATTTTCCTTTTTCCTAACCCTAAGCCTATCTCTGGATAGAACTCCAAACTGAGTCCTATTCCAACTGGATGCCCAATCCTAAAGTTAAAGAAAAATAGTGGAGTTTTATTCATTTTAGGTGATACTCCATTTGTCTTTCTTGAACAGAATTAGACTAAATCCTAAAGGTTTTGTTACTCTTAACATGAAGCAAACTTGTTCTCTAACATGAACTTTACAACAAATTCTGATATCAAAAAATACTGTAGTTTCCATTAATAGTATCCCTGAACTCCTGGATTCTAATATAAGTTTCAGATTTATTAGTTGTCTAACCCATTTTCTCATCCTAACCTGATCCCTAAACCTAACCAGAAACTACCACTAATTGTAGCAAATTAACACCACGTGGAAAATGCAAGTAAATTCTCAACTTTTTGTTCAATAACACATTTATTTTCCTTCTACTTGCTAGTGGAAAGCACAGTTTTATCCTAAAGTTATACCTCCCTAGTCCTAACCCTTACCAGCACTAAAGTAACACTCATGTAAAAGGAATGACACCAGAATGCTAAAGTAACACAAATATAACAGTTTTCACTCATCTTAACTTTGATGTAATGTGTCCGCCTTAAAATAGATTGAAGTTTTATGCAGTACCTTACCCTTTTTATAACCTTCACTCTAACTCTAATTAAAACACTGAGGCTCACCCCGACAATAATTACACCCAAATCCTAATATTACTACCAATACTCTACACTCATCCAAACTCTTACGTTTCTTGTAGTTCTAAATTCTACTTTCATATTGATACTTACCTTTCCATTTCCATAACCTGCACGCTGATATCAGCCAGAAAATTAACCCTAACCTTCATCCTAATGGTAGCCAATTCCTAAAATGAATAAAAACCACTCCAGTTTTGATTCATTTTAACAGATAATTATCATTCTTGAAATAAATTGCAGTTGACCCTAAATCTTACAGACTTACTGACTCTAGACCTGAAGATATCTTGGTCCCTAACATGAACCAATCTTGATATCATGAAAAATACGATAATTTCTCTTGGTTCTAGCTTTTCCTGACTTAGATCCTAAAATAAGTTTCAAATTTACTTAACATGTAATCAATTTCCTAATCCCAACCTTAATTCTACACCTAATTTACAACTTAAATCTGTAAAGTTAAGCCAAATAACCACCGAAAAGTAAATGTATGGAAAATACTTATTTCTATAATATTTCGCACTTGTTTTACATCTAATTGTTAGTCAAAAATAAACGCGGTTTTACCCTAAAACTTTCACTTTCATCACTCACAATCTAACATGAACTAGAAAAATGAACCTAATCTTAGCCCCAATTACCCTAGGAATGCCCTACTTTTAACTCATCCTACCTTGGAAACAACTGTTATTGGTGAAATTGGTTATGTTTCACCTGATATTTTACTGTTTTTCTGAGGCTAAACCTAATCCTGAATCGAACACTGAAAATAACCCTAACCTAATTGCACTGAATCTTTATATTAGTATCAGAAATCTATTTTACATTCCTATTAATATTTACTTGTCTTGTAGATCTAAAGTTTAGTTTGAGTTTGACAGCAAATTTCCCATTCCATAACAGTAACTCACCCCAGACATGAATCTTAACTCTAATCTTGATTCGAATCATAGCCCAATCCTAAAGCTAACAAAAAAGTACTTGAGTTTTGGTTCAGCATAGATTCAGACTCCGAATCTACGTTATTGTAAGTTAGGAACCATTTTATCTATTGACACCAAACACAATATTAAAATACATAACATAAATAATACTCTAGATTCTATTGATCCTAACTTTCCTGAACTCCCATATCCTAAACAATGTTTCTCATTTACTACAATATTTTTAAATTTAATTTAATTTTATTTGTGAACATACTGTACAGAGGGGTTACAATTACATGGGCAGGATAATGCGTACATTTCTTACCAATAAATTGTTAACCCTAACCTGTCCCTAAAGCTTTTTTTTTTTTTTGTTGGTCGTGGGGCTTGAACTCTGGGCCTGGGCGCTGTCCCTCAGCTCTTCAGCTCAAGGCGAGTGCTCTACCACTTGAGCTACAGCGCCACTTCCGGTTTTCTTGTGGATTATTGGAGATAGGAGTCACACGGTCTCTCCTGCCCGGGCTGGCTTTGAACCGAGATCCTCAGATCTCAGCCGCCTGAGTAGCTAGGATTACAGGCGTGAGCCACCAGCGCCAGGCCTGTCCCTAAAGCTTACTGGAACCGTAACTCTAAACCTAACCCAAATAATCTCTGATAGGAAATATAGGGGAAACATTATAGGTTCCATTATATTTCACAAATATTTGACCTGTAATTATTAGTAGAAAACAGTTTAATTTAAAGCTTACACGTCCATCACCCTAACTCTAACCTGAAGTAGAATAGTAACCCTAACCCTAAAGTAATTGATTTTGGAATCTGAAAGCCACATGAATACATAAGGTTTTATTCATCCGAATTTGGATTCAACTCATCTTTCTGAAAATAGTTTGTAGTTTTACTCAATATCTTGCCATTTTTCTAACCCTAACCCCATCTGGAACACTGAGGTTAACATAACACTCGTCTTACTCTAATCCTAATATTATTAGCAATATCCTATGTCACTTTAAGATTTACTTTCAGTTTGACCCTAAATTTTCCATTTCCGGAATACTAACCCTAACCCCAGCTGGAACTGAAACCTAACTTTTACCCTAATGATAGGCCCATTCTGAGGTTTAAGAAAAACTAATTTTTATTCATTCTAAATAATACTCCAGGTTAATTCTTGACATGACTTTCAATTTGCCCTAATTCCCACAAATTTCCTCATTCTACATATGAAGTTATCTTGTTCCCTAATGTGAATCATTATATTCCTTGTCCCCAAATTCTCATATCAGGAATACTGTAGTTTCCATTGATTCTACTTTTACTGAATTCCTGTATTCTAAAACAGTTTCAGATTTACTTAACATCTAGTCCATTACTTAACCCTCACTCTCAACATAAACCTGGATAAAAAACTCCATTAACCGTTATAGGTATGGTCACTCAGAAATAAATACAATGATAATACTCTAGATACTATTCAATCTCACATTTTTTGTTTCTATTTGGTAGTGAAAATTCAATTTTATACTAAAAGTTTCCTATTCATAACACTAATCATAATCCGAACAAAACACTGGACTAATTTTAATCCAAATTATATGTAAATACTAAGATTAACACAATGTGCTAGTTTTCACTCATCTAATCTAGATGAGTGCCTCCCCAAAATAGGTTTTATTTTTTTTCCAATATCTTAATCATTCACTAGCCCTGAACAAATTCTCTCTCTCTCTTTTTTTAAGGTAGGTAATGCGTCTTAAACCCTGGGCCTGTACCCTATCTTTCAGCTCCTCAGCTCATAGCTAGCACTCTACTACTAGAGGCACAGTGCCACTTCCGGTTTTCTTAGTGTTTCATTGGAGAAAGTCTCAAGGATTTTCCATCCCGGGCTGGTTTGAACCGCTGTCCTCAGATCTCAGCTTCCTAACTAGGTAGGATTACAGTCATGAGCCACTGGTACCCAACCCTAAAATTAACCTTAACTGAAATATTTAGAATAACCATAAACCTAATTGTAAGCAGATACTAATATTAATTGTAATACTATAGTTCACATTCATTCTAATTCATACTGGTCTTACTCTAAAATTTACCTTCAATTTGACCCTCAATTTTTTCTCCTTAACTCTAACCCTAACCATGGCTGGTATCCTAACCACAACCTTGACCCTAATGGTATCCCAATTCTAAAATTTGTGAAATATACTCGAGTTTTCTGTCATCCAAACTGAAATTACACTTGTAATTATTGAAATAAATCGCTGGTTGTCCTAAATCCTACAGATTTTGTCATTCATAATTCTGAACCAAGCTTGTTCCATAACATGAATCATTATATCCATTGACCTCAATTCCTGATATTATGAAAAGAAAAATTTACTCCCATTATCCAAGATTTTCCTGAATTCCTAGAACCTAAAATAATTTTCAGTTTTACATACCATTTAACCCATTTTTTTTCTCTTTGTCAGTCATGGGGCTTGAACTCTGGGCCTGCGCATGATCCCTGAGCTCTAAGCATGGGCACTGTCCCTTAGCTCTTTAGCTCAATGTGAGTGTTTTTAACGCTTGAGCTAAAGAACCATTTTAATGTAAGGAAAATTCTCTAGATTCTATTTAAGCACACATTTTTTATGCTTCTTATTAGTGAAAAACGAAATTTTATCATAAAGTTTACCCTTCCCTAACCCTAACCGGAACTATAAAAGGAAATCACACTTCAAACCAAATTATATGTGAATGTTTAAAGTAACACAAACACTGGTTTTTATTCATTCTAATTTTGATGTTATTCATTCTTCTTAAAATATGTTGCAGTTTTAGACAATATCTTATATATTATTTTTCTCATCCTAACCCCAACTGTACGTAGAACACCTTGCCTAATCTGAAGACTACATATAATGTAATCATAATATTACTAGGAAGCCTCTATTCACATTGATCCTAACTCTTACTCGGTTTGTACTTCTAAATTTTACTTGAATTTTGAAAATAATTTTTTCAGTGTTTTTCTATTTCCTGTAGGATTTATAATTGTATTCATTTTTTAAATTTTATTTTGTTGTAAAGATGCTTTCCAAAGAGATTACAGTTACATGTGTAAGGTAATGAGTACATTTCTTGTTGAACATTGTTACCCCATTCTTTGTTGTTCTCCCAGTCTTCCTTTCCCTCTCTTCCTTCCTCACTCCTCATTCTACCTATGTTGTAAAGTTCATTTTCAACATAGTATCTTGTGATTATCATTTTTGCAGTGGGTCATCCTATGTTGAACCTAAATTTTCTATATCTTAACCCTAACTCTAATTCTATCTAGAATCATAATCGAAACCATCATAATAAATGATAGCTCAATTCAGAACTTAACAAAAATATTCGTTTTTATTAATCCTGTTAATCCTTTGTACATCTTGAGTTAAGTTGCAGTTTACCTTAATTCTTCCAAATTAGATTATAATGTACATACATAAAGATGTAATTTTATGTGAAAAACAGAAGATCTTTGGAGGAAGGGGCAATAAAAGGAAAAAGAGACTATAATTAAATACTTTAAATATATTATGGAAAGAGCATAATGAAACTGCCACATCCAACAATTAATAACTGCTAGTAAAATAACTATAAAATAATAACTAAATAACACACTGCCTTCTACTGTTCTTTAAGACAGCCATGGTATGTCTTGTGAAGAAAACACTTGTGTTACATAAACTGTGTTCATGCATAAATGTATACTGTTATTGACCAATTATTTAACTTGGATAAGAAATACCAAATAAGATTGCACGACAAAAAGTATAAAGCAGATACATAGTTATTGTTTGAGAAAAAATTCATAGTCATGACATTTAAGAAACCATTTCTATTTCACTACAATGCAATGATTTAGGTTTACTAATATCGTATTTGGAGTGAGTTTAGAGAAGATAATTGTACACACCTATACATCTTTTTACTTGAATGTGTGTTATTCTAAACATTGACTTTTATTCAAATGAATTCTTAGGTTTACTTTTTTAAATAAATTCAATTTTATCTCCTTTCAGGATGAACACTTAATCCTGCAATAAACATATTAATATATGCAGGTATTTAAAAGCTAAATTTTTAATGTTTGATATGTAGAAGGACATGATTTTTCTATCCTTAAATGTCTACCCTCTTGGATTTTTGCTTCATCAACATAAATTATCTCACGAGGTTGTTCTGAAGGCTCCAGTAACCAGTATGGTCAAAAATAATTCCTGAATTCTAAATTTTAAATCTAATCATTTTTAGCCTTTGATTAAATCATTTATTTTCTATGCAGATAAATTAAACTAAAATAAATACTATTATTTAAACATTTCATTCACATTGTAAATAATATAAACATAGTTCACCTAGAGACTAATTATTTCAACCTCATCATACTTGGTGATCTTAGTTTGAAGAATGTAGAGAGTCTAAGACCCTTACACCCAATAATATTTTTGGCCAAATTAAATTAAATCATATATTTGTGTTTCTAATTTAGAGGTTAATCACAAGGAAACAGGAACATAACAAGAAAAATAATTACTTCGGGACCATTTTTCCTATTAAAATTATGAAGCAAAAATGTCTCTAAGAAATAAGATTTTTCAAGAAAATATTTACACCCGTAGGTAATGTACATCATATTTTAATATTGAGTTTATCTCAAAATAGAAATTCTGCAACTAATGTATTTTTACATGAACAAAATATTGTGACTTCTAGTCCTGTTATAGGATTTTAATTATATCTTTTAGTTGTGACATGATCTCTCCTTACACTAATTATAACTTCTTTAATTATACAAATGATGCCTGTACAGGCTAATTTACATAAGATAATATTCAAACAATATTATCTATTTTCCTGTCATCAACAACGAAGGATGAGGTTCTGAAATATACTAAATGAAAGCACTCTAAAAGAGAGTCTCTATGAAATGGGAATTTGCAATGTGAGGATGTCATCATGAGGACTTTCTACTTCACTGAACAGGAATTCTTGTTTCTACAATACTTTCATAGCTTTAAATCACCCAGGGAAAGCCACAAAATTTAAGTTTATATGAAGAAATTACATTCCTAAAAGATGTGGCACCCCTACTCAAATGCTCAATCTTATCACTAGTTCTTTGTGCTTGCTGACAAGTCTATTTCTCTATCACATGTTTCATATTATTAAGCTGTGAGTATATTGCAGGAGACTACGGAAAATCACAGCTATATCTGTGTAATAATCAGAAAAGAGGAAGAAGATTATATTAATCTCTAATTACTCCCTTTCGCCTTCAATATACCAATTAATTGTCAAAACAACAGAGTAAGTTATTACTTTATATTTGCCCATTTTAGTGAAAGATTAAGCAAGTGGCTTTCAAAGTGCTGAGAGGGGTATCAGAGGTCTGATAGGAACACATTCTCCCTAAAATGTAATGCTCTAGGGGCTACAAATAGAGAAATTCCATTAAAATTCTCTACACACACACACACACACACACACACACACACACACACACACACACAGCTGCCACCTAGACACATCAGAGATCTGTTCCATTCTTTTGTCATGATAGTTGATGAATGTTTACTCCATTGCTTTTTTTTTTTTTTTTTGATTAAGGATTGTACCTGGACCTGTAACTTTCCCAGGGATCAAGTCCCTAGTTCTTAGTTTGCTGTTGTGGCTCTGTATAAATAATATTTTCCTGGCTGGTTTAGGCCAATTTACACTATCCTGGAAACAGTATCCTCAAACTTGATATTCAAAACAAACTGTATGAATTTATACTACTATTTCAAAATCCTGAAATTTATTGGATCTAAAAACCAAGTAAACATCCATTGTTATTTTAGTAGCAATTGACATCATGAAAGTACAAGAATATTAACCAGGAACTGAGGTAAGGGAATGGGAGTATTGGGAAAGTGTAAAATATTGGATGTGTGTTAGAGATACAAAATCAGCTTCCATAGGCTCATTTATTGGAAACTTGTAATTCTATATTGAAAGCTCAATTTACATATGCAGTTTTCCAGTTACTTTGCTTACATGTCACTTCTGATCACAAATCCTCTTATGAACTTTTTTTTATCGAATCTTTGAATAAATCATACTATTTGCATATAGTTATCATCTTAAGGATGTCTGTTTGATTAATAATGTATTCCTGGAAACAGGATATTGACAGCAAATCTGGTTATCATTTCTATTGGTTAAATTTCAAGTATAAACTATGGTTTGACTAGTAATTTTCTAAAAATGATTGATATTCAGGAACAGTAATATTTTGGTGCCTTTATTTATATTGAAACGATGTGGTAGCTCTTGTATCTTATTGACTGAAATGTAAAACTATTCATGTATAAACCTGCTCATTGCACTTTTTATTTTTATATATAAAATAGTCTCCAAGGATTTACTTTACAGTGATAATGTGGGATTTATCTTCACGTTTCAAGTTTTATATTTATTTCAATGAAAGCACTAGAAATGCATGATATTTACTGGAGCAATATAGAAAATGAGAACATATATTTAAAGAGAAAGGATTTATTGATTAAAATATAGAAAAGAAAATAGTCATTTCTTTGTTGAGACTGCATACATTTCATATGAATGTAGCTCAATACGGGATTCCGAGATACATTCATAATAATATTACTGAGATTTGCATCACAATATAAGTAATATAGATATTTTATGCACATGGTCATTCAAAGGCCCAGATAAATAATGGATTAAAAATGGAATTGAACATATCAGAGGAAAACAATTCAACATGCAGCTATTATGATTGTAAAATACTAATAAAGAATTGTAGCTCTTGCCTTTCTGAAGAAGAAAGTTTAGCCAGTAATTTCTATATAAGGCATCAGTTGTAATGAGTCTAAAGTCTTTTCCTCCAAGATATGCAAGAGTCCTATACTCATCTTCTGAAGAGTAAATAAGTCCTTACTTTATTTAATTTTTCTTAGTATTATTTACTTGTAACAAATAGGTTAAACTATCTGCTGTTTTTCTTTCAATGTAGTAATATAGATTTCATATTATTACCGTCTCTTCATACAAGCCAATATAACTATTTCAATGTAAAACAAAACAGAAAAACCAAAAACACCTGATAAAATATCACAAATCCTAAATTATGTTAAAAATAAAAATATACAAAATAAATCCGAGGAAGAGGAAAAACAACGGCAGAATAACAATAGAAAAGTACCCTAGCTCTCTCTAATAAAACAGAGATTTACAGTCTTACCATCTACTCCACTTCTAGAGTGACACTAAGTCAGCTATAATTATATAAAGATATACAATTCAAAAGAAGATTTTATACTATCTTCACAAGAAAACAGAAATCTATAAAAAGGGGCACATCCATGCAGGTGACTGCTGTGACTGTGTTCTCAATGTATTCAAAAGCACAGCTGTAGTATGGAAATAAAAGGGCCAAATGGTAAAAAAAAAAAAAAAAGCAGGAACACAAGAGTACATCAGACACATCAAGATATAGAGATAATTCAGATAATTCACCATACCAGTGGACAGTCTAAACTGTCACTGGAACCACTGATATTAACATAACAACATTTCACCACAACTTATCTCTACTCCTATATGTAGGGCACATGGGCAGCAAAAATGGTGCTGAGTGGGAGTTGAGTGGGCAGAGCCTGAGTTGTCTATGTTAAAACCTGACTGGATACCAAAACCAGGCCAAGTGACATCAGTGCATGAACAGCTCACAGACAGCAGGGAAAGTATACAAACTCAGGCATATGATAGGGTGACCTCTACATTGGTTGGTTCCTTTACCTTTCCTTCCATGTCACATGTTTTTTTTTTTTTTTTTTTTTTGCTTTAAAAAGTGCTTGCTTTGTAGTAATAAACATGTTCCATCTCGACTTGACTCCCCAGTGTGTCTGAGTGTCTCCGGAGCTAAGGAAGGATGGGGAAAGGGTGAGCTGTGCACTTACCTATCCTCAGACCCTGTCCTTCTTCCACGGGATGGATGAAGAACGAACATCAGGGACCCAACGTGGGGTATGAAAGGAAAATATAACGGCCAAGACTAAGCGGTCTCTAGGGTAAGTGAAACCCTTAGTATGAATAATGCTATCTCACAGAAGGAGGACTTGGGAAGTGAGACAGAAAAGGAATGGGTCAAATTTGACTGAGAAGACACTGCTCAGACAGAAACAAGAACAGTGGAAGCCAAAACAAGGGTGAAGGTTACCCCATTCTGACTCGGGTGCACTTGATGGACCTACCCCCCACCCCATTCCCCTGACTGAGGGTGTGGTACAGCACCCTACGTGGCACTACAGAGGGCCTGCTATACCTGAACCCCTACCGACCTTCCACGGAGGGGCCCAGGGCCTGGGAAGTAACCTACAGGAAGGCCTACCCTGTAAAGGAAGGGCCACCAAGGAGCCCGGACCCTGGGCCACAGGGTTTGCTTCCACAAACGTATCCAGCCAATCTGGCACCAGGAGCTAGCAGACCCTTGGAATGGTATCCATGGGAAGCTAAGGATCTTAATGAGCTCTGCAAGGCAGTGGTGGAGGATGGCCTGCACTCTTCATTGTTACGGGACATTGCTTATCACACTTGTGTCCCTATGGACTGGCTGGATGTGGCCAACGCCGTCCTCACCAGTTCTCAGTTCATTAAATGGAGTGCCTTCTTTAACGAAGAATGCAGAGTATGGGTGGAGAATAATTGGCAGGCTCAACCTGCCATACCTATTACTCCATGTTAACAGGGGCAGGGGAAGAGTACTCCATTGATGTCCAATAGGCCACAATACCTGGTCCAAACCATGACTAGGTGAGGCAGGCAGGACTTGAATTTTGGTGCAAACTGGATGAAGGGCCCAGTGAGTCCCTCATAGCAGGAGTGAGACAAAAACCAAGTGAGCCTCTACCTGATTTTATAGACCAAGTCCAACAGAGTGTTCACTGCAAGTTGCCAGCAGGAGACCTCTAAGATCAGTTTATAAAGCTACTGGTTTGGGAATGGATGAATGCAGACCACCACACAGCCTGCCCAGGATTGAGGGAGAGAGTTCCCTAAGGAGATGGGTCTTGGCCTTGCAGGATGTGGAAACAGCACCAGTCCCAAACACTAGTTTTAGATTTACAGGCTCAGACATCTGCAATGACTAAGGCTATTACCCAGGCACAGGCAGCCCAGGGCCAAGCAACTCTAAGACCATCAGGGAGAGGAACTTGTTTTAAATGTGGTCAGGAGGGGACACCCTGCCTAATGGCCCAGGGTGTACAAACCGCCCCCTACACACTGCTCAAGTTGCAGGAAGGGGTACCATTGGAAAAGGGATTGTTGATCCAAATTTGATTTACATGGGAAGCCTTTAAACTAGGGGAGGGGCATCCTCCAGCCTTGTTAACTCAAGGAGGAATCTCCTCTGCAGTAATGCCCAGGCAGCATCATGGCAGGATGACACAGACCTTTTGAACCGTCCCCCTGGTGGAAGTACTCCACCCAAAAATAAGTAATTTCATAGGCGGGAAGTAGTTTCACTGCCTAATTGACACGGGGGTAGATCAAACTGTACTCAGGGAGGAGGAAGTACCCTCAGACTGGAAACTTGCACTCAGGACCCCAATATTGGGGGTAGGGGTAACTCCCACTCCAAAGAGATGGTCACCCTTATGAAACGGACTAGCTCAGATGAGAGCAGGGAAAGATACACCCAGTAGTGGTGAAAACCTCACCACCAAATTACTAGGGCAAGACATTCTAGGACAAATGGATGCTTTGGTCACTACGAACCATCAAGCATTCCCTGATAATATTCTGGATGGAGAAGCACAAAGGCTTAAAGGATCTATAGGAAAGTTAAGGAAACGGATTTTTCATAATTACAGAAAGGAACATAAGGGACCCATTGGGTGTACCCCCAATCCTAAAGGCCACTGTCCCCCAAATATCTCCCATTAGGTGGAAACTGGGAAGCCCTATTTGGGGAAAGCAGTGGCCATTGACTAAACCTAAACTTGTAACCCTCCCTCTTTTGGTGGAGGAACAGATAAACCTTGGGCACATATGCCCTTCTATGAGTCCTTGAAACATACACTTATTTGTTATCCAAAAAGCATCTGGGGCCAGGCGCATGCTCCAAGGTGTACATAAGGTAAATGAAAGGATGGAGCAAGTAGGAACACTCCTAAAAAGTATGCCCTGGACTCCAGCTATACCTTCAGAATATACCTTGGTTGTGATTGATATTAAAGATTTTTATTTCTATCCCCCTGCATCCAGATGACTGCAAGAAGTTTGCATTCTCCATTCCCTCTCTTAATTTCTCCCAGCCTGATCAGAGGTTTGAATGGATGGGGCTGCCACAGAGAATGGCCAATAGCCCAGCCTTTTGCCAACAATAATTTGCCACACTTTTAGGGACTGCGCTGGGTTCAGATACCTCCCTTGCCTATGCCTATATGGATGATATATAATCCTGGGGCACCAAGACCTGGGCTGCCTGGAGGGCCTTCTCACCCAGGTTCTCACCATATTAAAAAATGGGGTTTTTACCATAGCCTTCAATAAAATGCAAAATGTACCCCTTTTAAGGTGCTCGGATCCCACCTTACATTGACTCAAGCCAGCCCCCTTAAGCCCTTGCTGGATATTCCAGGATCTCTGACCCTAACCCAACTTCAAAGACTTTTAGGGGAAATCAATTGGCTGTTGCCATGGGTTCCTGTCCTTTAAGATAGTCTTCTGCCCATATTTACCCTACTAAAATACAGGACGCCCCAAGAAGTTATTACAACTACAGTAAGCCATCAGGCAATATTTTTACAGTTCCAAAAAGCCCTGGATGAGTTTTCCATGAAGAGATATTCTATTTTTGAGCCCATTTCCCTCTGGTTGTTTGCGGGTGTCACATTGATTTCTGCAGTTTTAACTCAAAGGGGGAGTCATTAGCATGGGTTCATGCTCCTCTGGGGGGACACCTTGGGTGTATTCTCAGGCCGGCCAACTTTCAGATGCTATTGTCAAGGGAAGGACCCAAGCCCAAAGGCAATATGGCCTCAACCCTTGCTCCAATGTTTTCCTTTTCCAATGGCAGATGTCTAGTGGCTCACTTGAGCCAATGTTTGTCTTGCTCTCTCCCTGGAGGGGTTTCTAGGCCAAATTGACTGCCATTACGGGACATCCAAATGGACAGTCATGTTATGGTGACTTCCCCTCAAAATGCCTTCTTTGTGTTCTCCTATGCCTCTTCCTGGTGCCACTGGCCCACAAGCATTAACATTACAGGATGCCACCAGTTTACATGATTTAACCCACATTAATTGCAGAGGTCTTCAACATAGATTTCCTCCGATTCTTGTAAAGGACCTCAAAAGGATAGTACATACCTGAAAAACATGCCAGCCCTTCTTAAAAGTACCCCCATTATAACCACCAGGCTAAATCTCAGAGGCCTCAAACCTAACGTCCTTTGGCAACCAGATGTTATTCATTTCCCAGCCTTTGGTAACTTAGACATCTCTTTGGCTCTATAGATACCTACTCAGGAGCATGCTGCGACACAGGCATGAACAGGAGAAAAAAACTAAACATTCACAAGCACACTTCTTCAATGCTTTGCCACCTTGGGTCTACCAGCACAAGTTAAAACTGATGTTGGACACTGTTTTGTTACGAAAGCAATGTCAGAGATTTTTTTTGACAAATGCATATTAATCATACTACAGGAATTCTCTATAATCCCCAAGGCCAAGCAATTATAGAAAGAAATCACCAAAGTATTAAGGAACAATTATTTTAAAAAAAGGGGGAATTAACCCCCATATACAGTTACAGATATCTTTATTTACCACTAACATTTTAAATTTTTCAAAAGGGGCAACTGAATCTAGATTTCAGAAGCACTCAGGACAACTAAACCCTAAGCCCCAAGTGAAAGTCAGGTGGAAGGACCCTCTGACACAACAATGGAGAGGACCTGACCTCCTAGTTACCATCGGCGGAGATTTGGAAGCATTTTTCCCATAGGGAGACAACCCCCATTTGGATCCCGGCCATGAACCTTAAGTTTTTACCCATTTCCTCTATATAGGAGGATGCTTAAGGATAAACTAACCAACAAAAAAAGAAAATGGCTATGGTGGTCAAGGCTGTGTTTAAAAGAGGGAAAGCTGAAAAGGTAACTACTAACCAGCTCCAAGGGAAACCAGCCCTTGAGTAGCTCTTCTGTTCTCTAACAATTTTAGATGGTGATACTCTACCTGTTGTCTGTCCTGACACTCCCAGTCACAGCAATGGCCCTGCAGAATCCACATCAACCTCAATGTGTAACCTGGGCAGTGACCAGCGCTAGCAATGGAGAAATCATCAAAAGCACCACATGAAAAGATGTCCCTTAGAACTGGTGGCCTGACCTTCATTTTGACCTCTGTGTCTTGGCTAGAGGATCCTGGGATGTTGGAGACTGTACTCGCATTCACCAAGGATGGCCTGAGCGTGGGGGCCCACGAGGATGTACCGTGCTTCATGTGTGGGACCCCCAATACCCAGGCTGCTCCCATGCTTTAAAGAGGGCAAATGTATGAGATACTGACTTTTATATGTGTCCTGGAAACTGCTTCAGACATTTCTAACTGTGGTGAGGCTGACGTTTATTAACATTTACAGAAGAGGGAAAAAGCATAACTAACTGGGAGCTGGGCAAGATGTGGAAGTTCCAGTTGTATCAAAAAGGATAGAGTCCAAGAGATCCAACTCATGGCCCTCCATGTCCATTTTGATAAGCTCAGTGCTGAAGATTACCCCTACCTTAGGCAAACCTCAGAAAGAGGAGGTGCAAATTGGGCCATCTTTGTAAGAGTTGCCAGGACCCAAACCTCAGCAAAGAAGTGGGTCTGCCATTAAAAGAATCTGTAGGGCACATTGGCAGCAAAAATGGCGCTGGGAGGGAGTTGAGTGGCAGAATCTGAGTTGTTTATGTGGAAACCTGACTGGATACTACAACCAGGCGAGTGAAGTCAGTGAATGAACAGCTTGCGGACAACAGGGAAAGTATAGAAAGCTTAGGCGCATGATAGAGTGACCTCTACAGTGACTGGTTGGTTCCTTTTCCTTCCCTTCCATGCCACTCAGTTTTTTGCTTTAAAAAGTGCTTGCTGTGTGGTAATAAATGAGATCCTTCTTGACTTGACTCCCCACTGCATCTGTCTGCAAGGCTAAGGGAGGCTGCGGAAGAGGCGAGCAGTACACTTTCCTATCCTCAGACCCAACACCTCCACTTAATGGTCTAGACAAAATGTAATCCCATGAACAGAAATCACAACAGAAGATAAAACCAAGAACTGGCAAATCAACCAAGAACTTAGAGTCACCTATTATTAAGATCATAGATTCCCCCAAATTAAAGCCAAGAAGTCCCCCCAAATGGACAGAACAAATCACAAAAATACTAGAAAAGTGAAAAGTCCAGGTAGTATAATTCCCACAGTAAATAACCAGGCACTAGAACAGACAATTATGGACCTAGAAGATAGTTTTCAAAATACATTACAAATACTGCTGAAAATGTGATTAATGTAAAGATACAAAACCTCTACAACGCAATTTGTGAACAAGATGAGAAAAATGATTCACGAAGATAAATTCTGAGAAGCCAAAGGAGTGCAATGAATAAAACAGATACCTAGTTAAAAGATGTGAAAGAAGTCACAGTTACAAAAAAAAAAAAAAAGCCCTCTGAACCACCCTGACAAAACAAGTTGCAAAGAATGTGCATACAAGACTTAAAATAGGCTTTAATAAAGAAATAGGCGTCCTAAAAATGACCAATTAGAAGACAGAGTAATATAAAACAAAGTAAAAAAACCTTCAAAGCAAATAGGTGACATATAACATAACCTCAGAGTTCAAAGACAGATTAGATCTAATAAGGAAGAGGAGATAATTATTTAAAGCACATCCAACAAATAAGAAAAGGCCTTTTTTGGCATGTAGGTCTTTTTTATTGTAAAACTGTTTTACAGATGGGTTACAGTTACATGAATACGGTAATAAGTACATTTCATAGCGAGCATTGTTACTTCCTTTATTTTCCCCTACCATCACTTCCCTCCCCACATCCCCAACTCCTCCCGATTCCCCCCTCAACCCTGACACTGTAAAGTTCATTTTCAATATAGTGTCCTGTACATCTGGTCGTCTCTATGGGTCAGCCTGCATCCTCATTTAAGCATTTTGTCATATCACTACCCCTCCCCAAATTACAAATATATATATATATATATACATATATATATAATATATATATATATAAATATATATATATATATATATATATATATATATATATATATATATATATATATATATACAAGGTATAGAGCACCAGCATCAAATTCAGTGAAAACAGGGGTGAAACCATGGGGAAAGTGTATACAATACAAACAAAAGAATCACATAGTGTATTGTAAGCACATAGAAAACACTAGCAAGAAAGAAAATAGCAAACAAAAAAATGGCATCTGGGTCTTGAGCTTCAGCTCAACAGAGGTGGTGAAGTTCATCTCTACTGGAATCTCCCCATGTTCAAGTCTACTTGAAAATATCAGTCTTCTGTTTGAGATACTGTATATATGTGTATGCTACAACAACTATGCTGATGCACTTCTTTAAATTTTTGAAATTTTTGAAATTTTTTTAATTTTCTTTTTATTTTTTGTGAACACCCTCTACAGAGGGGTTACAATTACATGGGCAGGTTCTTGAGTACATTTCTTACCAAGCATTGCAGCCTCCTCCTTTGTTTACCCTTCACATCCCTTCCCAACCTTCTCTCCCACACCCCCCACCCAATCCTCCCCACCTTCTCCCCGCACCAACATTGTAAAGCTCGTTTTCAACATGACAACTTGTACTTCTCATTGTTGCAACAGGTCCACCTGTATCCTTAAACAACTTGTTTTTCCCCATCTCCTCTACAAGTTATACTGACATCAAATATAGTGAAAGCAGGGGTTATACTGTGGGGGAGGGACATACAAAGCTACAAAGAGATAATCTTATAAATGCGTTAGAAAGAAATGCATGAAAGGAAAAAAATATTAAAATACATATCTAAGGGTTCATTTTCCTAACATCCTATTATCTGAACTTTTCCGCTTGACTCATACATATACTACATATTTCAAATAAGGGAAACCATGGGACTTATGTTTCTTTGGGCCTGGCTTACTTCACTTAATACAATTTTTTCCAAGTTTTTCCATTTCATAACAAATGGGGCAATGTCATTCTTTCTGATGGAGGCATAAAATTCCATTGTGTATATATACCACATTTTCTTAATCCATTCGTCTACTGAGGGGCATCTGGGCTAGTTCCATATCTTAGCTATGGTAAATAATGCTGCAATAAACATAGTTGTACTGGTAGCTTTAGTGTGGTCTTGTTTGTAAATATTTGGGTAAATACCCAAAAGTGGGATTGCTGGGCCATAGGGGAGCTCTATGTGAAGTCTTTTGAGGAACCTCCATACTGCTTTCCAAAGCAGTTGAACAAGTTTACATTCCCACCAACAATGAAGTAAGGTTCCCTTCTGTCCACATCCCCTCCAGCATCTGTTGTTGTTAGAGTTCTTGATTTTTGCCATTCTAACTGGACTGAGGTGGTATCTCAATGTTGTTTTGATTTGCATTTCTTTTATGGCTAGGGATGTTGAGCATTTCTTCATGTGTCTATTGGCCATCCTTATTTCTTTTTCAGAGAAATTTCTCTTTAAGTCTTTATCCCACTTATTTATTGTGCAGTTGTTTCTTTGAGGATTTGTTGTCGGGGGATTTAATTTTTTGAGTTCCAAGTATATTTTAGATATGAGACCCTTGTCTGTTTTATGGCTAGTGAAGATCTTCTCCCAATCTATTGATCTTGCTAGCTATGTCCTTTGCCATGCAGAAGCTCTGCAACTTCATGCAATCCCATTTGTCCAACATTTCTTTGATTTGTTGTGTTTCTGGATCTCTGTTCAGAATATTTCGGCCTGAGCCAAGGATACCTAGGGTTTCTCCTATTCCATCCTCTAATGTTTTCAGAGTGTCTGCTTTGACTCTGAAGTCTTTGATCTATTTGGAGTTGATTCTGGTGCAGGGTGATAGATAAGGATCTAGCTTTAGTTTTCTACAATTAGTTAACCAATTTTGCCAGCACCATTTACTGAAGAGGCTGTCTTTCTTCCATTCTATTATTTTAGCTCCCTTATCGAAGATGAGATGGCTATAGGCCTGTAGGTGCATTTCTGGGTTTTCAATTCTATTCCATTGGTCCTGATGTCTGTTCTTATGCCAATACCAAGCTGTTTTGGTTACTATGGCTTTATAGTAGAGTTTGAAATTTGGTATTGATATTCCTTCAGCAGTGTTCTTTCCGTTGAGGAGCGTTTTTGCTATTCGGGGTCTTTCATTGTTCCATATGAATTTTTGGATTGCCTGTTCTATTTCCTTGAAGAATGAAGTTGGAATTTTGATAGGTATTGTGTTGAATTTGTAGATACCCTTGGGAAGTATTGCCATTTTTACGATGCTAATCTTTCCAATCCAGGAACATAGGAGGTTTTGCATTTTCTAAGTTCTGTGTTGATTTCCTTTTTCAAGATTTTAAAGTTTTCATCATAGAGGTCCCTCATTTCTTTGGTTAATATCTTAACTTATTTCCTAGGTATTTTATTTTTTATGGGGCTATTAGAAATGGAGTTGCTTTCCTAATTTCAGCCACACTTTTCTCATTGTTTGCCTACAGAATTTGTTTCTGTGTGTGTGTGTGTGTGTGTGTGTGTGTGTGTGTGTGTGTGTGTGTGTGTGTGTGTGTATGTGTGTGTGCGCGCGCACGCGCATGCGAGCACGCTATGTTTGTGTGCTGGTCCTGGGGCTTGAACTCAGTACTTGGAAATTGTCCCTGAGCTTTTCTGCTTCATGCTGGTGCTCTCCCACTTGAGTTCCAGCTGCTTTTCCAGCTTTTCAGTTGTTAGTTGGAGATAAGAATCTCAAGTACTTTCCTGCTGAGCTTGGCTTTGAACCTTCATCCTCTGATCTCAGTCTCCTGAGTAGCTAGGATTACAGGCATTAGCTCCCAGTGCCTGACTCATGTATTTTTTAAGTAATTTTTATGTGAAAATACTGTACAGAGGGATTATAATCAAATTAGCAAGATAATGAATATATTTCTTCTCAAGTATTGTTGCCTCTTCCTTTTTCTATCTACCATCCCTTCCCTCCCATCTCCACAACTACATCCCCTTTCCCTTCCTGCCCACCTAAATTGTAATGAAAAGGACGTTGCCGGAACTTCATGACTCAGAAGATCAAATTTGGGACAGATAGATATCAAGAAGAAGAAGAGCAGGAAACTAAATGGATGGGAATTCTAGCAGAGAAGATTCTGAACATCCAAAGACATAGAATGAGAGAACAAAGCTTTAGAACACGAGAGTACCAAACAGAACAACCCACCACCACATCGTAATTTATTAGAGGATCATTAGATATCAAGAACTGGATTTTCAATGTTGTTGTAGGAAAAGATTGATTGTTAATAAAGGATATATAGTCAGAATAAATACAGATTTCTTAGCTGCTATAATAAAAAGGGGAGACTGTGATGATATATGCCAAATATTAAAGGCAAACAACTACCAACCATGAATACGGTCCAAGGCCGACTTCTTTACATTTGAAGGATATATAAAAATATTTCATGACAAAGAATACTTGAAACAATTTATCTACACCAAATAAGTATGATAGAAGTTTGTCAAATATATCAGGTATAGAGAAAATCAAGAAGCTCAGGAAGTGGTTATATAAATTGATCTTACCAGAGAACATGGTAAATATATTAAGCATAGATGAACCAAAGGTCCTAATAAAAGGTGCATAAAATAGCTGGACTTATCAGATATTTCACAGACTTAACGCTCAATAATGATGGACTTACATTTCATGTTAGAAGACATAGATTATATAGTAGTATCCTGAATCCTGGAACACCCCACTTCATCAATCAAATACTACTTAACCTAAAAACACATCTCTACACATCATGTCATTCATGAATAGGTCATTGAGGAAAATCTCAACCAAGAAACTGCAGACCTTAGAAATATATTAGAAACAATAGCAAGAAAGAAAAACCAATTTAGTCCTTATAATGGGGTTCATTTAGCCTAACATAACTTATCTAACCGTTTGCACTTGTCTCAGACATATACTAGTTATTGCAAATAATGGAAACCATAGGACCTATGTTTCTTTGGGTCTGCCTTACTTCACTTAATATTATTTTTTCAATGTTTTCCATTTCCTAACAAATGGGGCAATTTCATTCTTCTGTTGAACACATAGAATTCCATTGTGTATATATACTACATTTTCTCGATGTATTCATCTACTGAAAGGCATCCCTCCCCCACGATATAACCCCTTTTTTCACTGTATTTCATGTTGACATAATTTAGGGAGGGGAAGGGAAAATCAAATTGTTTAAATAGAGATACATATGGATCCTTTTCAACAATGAAATGTACAAGACATTATTTCAAAAAATGAACTTTTTAACTTTGGTGTGTGAGTGGGGGTGGAGAGTAGGATGTGTTAGGGGATGTAGGGGGGAAGTGGGAATGGATGGGAAGGGGAAGCAAAGGAGGAGGCAACAATCCTTGATAAGAAATGTACTCATTACTTTGCTCATGGAATTGTAAACCCTCTGTATGGTATTTTCAAATTTAAAAAAGAAAAAGAAACTGCATACCTTAATAACTACATTGAATACCTGGGCCTATCAGACATCTATGAATATATATTAAGCTTCAGAATATACATTCTTCGAAGCTGCTCATGGAAGGTTCTCCAAATGAGAACATATCTTATGTCACACAGAAATTCTGTCCAAATTGAAAGAAAAATATATTTACTACCCATATCTTGTCAGACCATAACAGATTAAACTTAGAATTCAGGAGCAAAAGCAAAAAAATTTGTGAGGCCCATAAAGACTGAACATCATGTTGCTGAATGACCAGTGGGGCACCGAAGAGATTAGAATGTACATCTGAAAGTTTCTGAACTTTCACAAAAATGAGCACATAAAATACTAGCTCCTCTGTGACACAGTAAATGCAGTATTTAGAGGAAAATTTATAGCTGTGAGTGCATACATCAAGCAATTGATGAAATCTCAAATCAGCATTTTAATGATCGCCTCAAGCTCCTTGAAAAGAGGAACAAGCCCACACCCAAAGCAATAGACTGAAAAAATAATAATAAAATTACAGCCGAAATATACCTGGCAGGGCTGAGAACTTGGCTCAGTGGGAGAGTGGTGCATGAGGCCCTGGGTTCAATTCTTCAGCACCACAGAAACAGAAAAAAGTCGGAATTGGCACTGTGGCTCACCTGGGTAGGGCGCTAGCCTTGAGCTGAAGAGCTTTGGGACAGCGGCCAGGCCTAGGCGCCCAATCCCGGGCCTGACGACCGACAAGAGAGAGAGAGAGAGAGAGAGAGAGAGAGAGAGAGAGAGAGAGAGAGAGAGAGAGAGAGAGAGAGAGAGAGAGAGAGAGAGAGAGAGAGAGAGAGAGAGAGAGAGAAATATACCTGCCAATGTGAAGTAATTTAGTGATAAACACAGTACTTTCTGTACCCTTTGTTCCACTAACAAGCCTCAGATATACTGCATTTAAAAAATGACGAAATCTCAAATCAGGATTTTAATGATCACCTCAAGCTCCTTTAAAAGAGGAACAAGCCCAAACCCAAAGCAATAGACCGAAAAAATAATAAAATTAAATAATAAAAAATAATAAAATTAAACCCAAAGCAATAGACTGAAAAATAATAAAATTAAATCAGAAATATACCTGGCAGGGCTGAGAACTTGGCTCAGTGGTAGAGTGGTGCATGAGGCCCTGGGTTCCTAGCTAATAAGGAGGCTGAGATTTGGTTGAATGCCAGCAATGAAAAACTTATTTCCAATAAACCACAGGAATAACAGAATTGGTGCTATGGCTCAAGTGGTAGAGTATTAGCCTCGAGCTGAAGAGCAAAAGGACAGCATCCAAGGCCAGAGTTCAAGCCCCACGACTGACTATATTTGTATCTATATGTATATCTATATCTGTATCTATATCTATCTACCTATATATATCTATCTCTAGATATATAATGAGATGGCCTACGTTTAAAATATAAATATATATATGATACACATTTAAAATATAACTGAATATATACTTACATTATATGCATATATTTACACATATAAGATGTTCATATTATATCTGCATGTTTATAAACATATTTGTAATTTATATTCAAAGCATACATCTGAAGATTTAGGGGGGAAATGTAGAGTTTCTAAAGGCTTAGCACTGACGCTTCATATTTTCAATCATTTTTTCCATGTATTACACTGTCTGGAGTACGGTTTAAATGATTATGAAACAGAATAGTTGTTTTATTCCTTATGAATTTTATTCCATAGAAAGATCTACTTACTTGGTATGAAATCTACACTCTATGAATTGGACATATACATCAATTTAGCAAATTACAGGTCTCAAACTTTTATTTGAATCCTATATCTCACATGCATGCAGCTCCCTTGGAGCCAGCTACATATACAGACATGCATGCATATTCATGCACACATATATTCCCATACTCAAATGACTACTAAATGTAACAGTGTAATAAAAAAATATAGATACTAGAAAGGACACCTTTTCAAATGTAATTAAAATTTATTTTTTTCATACAATGCATTATTAAAATACTGATGAAGAAGCTGATAGGAACTTTCAAATACTAGAACACCTGCCTAAAAAGCACGTTTCTCAGTCCAAACATCCTTATTTAGATCCTTCCTTCTGCCACATTAAAAAAAAACCTGTAAATATACTACAGATTTAACCTACATGACTCTTAATCACTGATTGAAAAAAGGAATTGTAATACACACACACACACACACACACACACACACACACACACACACACACACAGAGAGAGAAAGAGTGAGAGAGAAAGAATGGTATATTATTTAGCCAAACATAATAATGAATTTATATCATCTTCAAGAAAATAGATAGAACTGGAAACCTTCTTATTAAAGCAATAAACCAGACTGAAAAACAAATACTAGATTTCTCATATACCGATTCTAGATTTAGAAAATAAATTAAATGCCCCACCTGTAAAAAATGGAACTAATTAGCGTTGGGAACGGATGAGAGAGGACATGAAGAGAAATAGTGTTGAGGAAATATATTCAAATATTTTGTAAATTACTATGATCACATATAAAACATATGTATAAAAAGAGAATAATGAATTTAATAAACGTTTTTTAATTTTTTTTTTGTAAACACACTGTACAGAGGGGTTACAATTACACGGGCAGGATAATGCGTACATTTCTTATCAAGCATTGCAGCCTCCTCCTTTGTTTACCCTTTACATCCCTTCCCAGCCTTCCCCCCTTCCCCCCACCCAATTCTCCCCACCTCCCCCCCATCAACGTTGTAAAGCTCGTTTTTGACATGACAACTTGTACTTCTCATTGTTGCATCAGCTCCACCTGTATCCTTAAACGACTTGTTTTTCCCCATCTCCTCTACAAGTTATACTGACATCAAATAAAGTGAAAGCAGGGGTTATATTGTGGGGGAGGCACATACAAAGCAACAAAGATAATCTTATAACTGCACAATAAATTTACCAACCTACATTATATGGGCATATGTGCATAACACAAAAACACTGTGAAATTATTTGTTCATGAAAAGATGATAATTCATTATAATTGCTATAGATTCATATCTTAATTTCCATTGTTTGTTCAGTCATTTCCCTGGTAAAGTAAAAGGAGAAATTGTTTTTGCTCATTTAGAAAGACAATCGTCCAATTAGCATTAAAATATTCTAGTTAATTACTGTCAATGTGAAACTGGTAAATCACATTATTATATTAGAACAATTTCCAAAGCATTCTTAAAAATATTATTTCTATAGGTACATACTTTTTGCTATTTGTTAAATGTGTCTTATTTATTTAATTGTTATCTATCATTTTCTGAATGTGGTTTGGTACTTGCTGGTAGAATAAGTTATACCTGGCGATTAAATCAATTATTCATACTGCTTTTATCAAAAATACCTATAGCGAAATAAAAACAAATAAAGAGGGAAATCCAAATTATGTATATTTGAAGACATTGCTTTGTTAGTGCTCTTCTCCTCACATTTCCCATCCCTTCTTGAGAATAATGTAAGGAAATCCTTAGAATGTTTTGGAGATGGAGGTTGACTTTAAACCAATGAAATACTCTACGCTGCATGTTTGTTTATTTTATATCCAGAAAAGCTAAATTCTTAACAATTTCCTTAGGCTTTATACTCAGTTTTAATCTCTGATGGGTGAGAGATAAAGATATAAACATTTTTTTTAACAGTGGCTAAATTTAGGCTGAGGAATCCAGGTGCAACTATACTCATGCAGATAGGTCCCATCACTCATGGGAACATGATATCAAAATGTTAACCAATGCTTATTGATATCATGATTATAAGATTTTGTGTATTGCAAACTGGTGATGAGCATTTGTTTGTAACCAACAGCATTTCATGTCTTAAGAACTGAAGTGAGACATTATCCTCAAAGCAAAATTTAATGAGGCATCCAAATTTAGTTACCATTAAAAACATTTAATACAATTATTAAAATGCAGCTAAAGGGAATAATTTATGGAAAAAAATCAATATTTAAATATCAGAAACATTATGACTTATTTTTCTTTTATCGAAATTTGCATTATGGGTTGCATCATGACTTTTCTGATTATATCTTTGACTTATGTATTGATATTTAGTTGGAGAAGTTATATTCTTTCATATATTCATTTGTTAGATGAAGGAGGAAATGAATTCCATGTGAGAGCCAACATTCATATTAATGTTGTAATTTCATCTTGCTTCTTTGCCAAGGTTTAAAATCAGCTTGAGTAACTTTGGTCTCTTTTGGATCTAACTAAATAGGTCTGAGATTTTTTCCGTACTAGAAAGATTTTGACCACCACTCATTAAAATATTTTTTTTTCCTGAAACTACTTCTGTTCTCTTTTCTCATGATGTTTTCCTTTAGCTAAGCCATATTCAGTCTTTTAAAACAGTGTAGTTTGGAGTAGTTTAAATTATGTGCACTCATGTATACTTCTCAGATTCTATTATTTACATATTTTGTTCTTTTAAAGTCAGTAGTATTTAGTTCTCAATATGGATAATATTGCATTTCTGAATTTTTTAAATATGTCATGATTTTTGTCATTTTATTTTTTAAACATGTGTAGAATTTCTCCACGTAGAGTGAAATTGTTTTAAATAATTTGATCCATTCAAGGAATTTGCTAGATTAGGTTCATCCAGATGAATTTAGTTACAAATTAACACAACCTTATTGCTGAGAGACACTTATCCTTATGTCTCTACTCAAATTATCATGTGTTTGAGGTTTTCATACTTGAAAAAAGAAAAAAAATGGGCACAACATGTTTTTGTCCTGTGGGAGTTCTACTCTGTTGTTGTTTTTTTCCAACTGTGGTGTCCCTAACATGTGTGTGCATTTAATTTCAATTGTTTTGTGTCTATATTTTGTTTCATGTAACAGAAAGTACAAAAAGAATCAGTGATGTAGAACTTTTCCAAATAGAATTCTAAGAGAAACACTTGAAGTTTCATAGCACCTGGGAATGGGCAGGTCTCAGTTGAGGGGTAGCAGAGTAAGAGAGACATTGTTTGTCATGATTTTAATTCTGCCTCATCTTGCCTGACTATTCCCAATGGTATTACTTCCAAGTCTTTAGTGAAAAGAAAATAATTTTGTCTGTATGAACTCAGAATTTTCTGTTTAATTCAGACACAGTACACATTCATATTTGATTATAACTCTAAAATCTTCTTTTCTTGGTTTAAAATCACAGATGTGAATTTATGATGCTAAAATAGTATCTACTAATTTATATGAAAAGGTCCAAACTATTTTCACTTCACATTATATGTAATATAGAGTGTAATAGGCATAGTGTTTAATATAGTATGTAATTATTGACTTTGGGGAAGGGAAACCATGGGACCCATGATTCTTTGGGCCTGTCTTATTTCACTGAATACAAATTTTTCTAATTATTTCCATTTCCTAACAGTGTTATTCTTTCTGAAGCTCATTTCTTAAAATCTGAAACTCTGTATTAGTGATTCTACCTCATGAGGGTTCGTGTCTCACTTCTGTAATCTGAGCCATTCAGAAGACTGAGATGCAGATGATCAAGATTTGAATCCAATGTGGGCAGAAAAAATTTTCAGACTTCCTCATTAACATAACCAGCAGAAACCCAGAACGGAGGCATAGCTCAAGTGGTAGATAGACAAACAAACTGAGTAAATGTTAGACCTTAGCACAAATCCCAATACTGAGAAAAGGAAATCACGATTCTCATTTGAATCCCATCTCAAATCCTATCCTTTGAAGTTCTACTTTCACCCTAGTCTAGAAGCCTTGTACATGAAAAATTGCTGTCACCTTGGTGACTGGTTCATTTCACTTGGCATATACTTATGGGTGATCTTAGTCCATTCTTTGTTGCTGCAGTTGCTATAATTGAATGGCATAAGCAGAGCAATTTATTAGGAATAAAGGCTTATTTATTTGTTTCATGGCTGTTAGTATTGGGAAGTTCAAGATCAGCAGCCTCATCTCCTGGTGGTTGATGGGGGTGGGCAATCGAGGGGATGGGAGGACGGGAACTCTGCAGAGCTCTAGGATAAACAAGGATGTCACATATGTCCTAGCTGCATTCTCCTCTTCTTCATACAAAGCCTCAAACATTCAAGTTACCACCCAAATATCTCACCTCCAAGTAGTAGAGATGACATTTCTATCTTCTTTTTTTTAATATGTTTTATTGTAAAAATATTTTACAAAGGGGTTACAGATGCATGAGCAAGGTAAGTAATTTCCTACCTCCCACCTTCAAAACTACAATCCCACACTCCCCTTTCCTCTCCTCCCTGCCTACATTTTTTTCTTTTAATTCAAATTTTATTGTAAAGTTGAGGTACAGAGGGATTACAGTTACATGTCAGGTAATGTGTACTTTTTTTTTTTTTACTATTTTTTAATTTAAAATTTTTGTTTTTGTGAAAATACCTTACAGAGAGGTTACAATTACACGGACAAAGTATGAGTGCATTTCTTATCAAGCATTGTTGCCTCCTTCTATGTTTCCCCTTTCTAACCCTTCCCATCTCCCCCCTACCACGCCAAAGTTGTAAATTTCATTTTTGACATAACTAATATCTTGTGCATCTCATTGTTCCAATGGGCCCTCCTCTATCTCTGTTTAAACAATTTGTTTTTTTTTCCCTTCCCCTCCACAAATTATACCAACATCAAAAACAGTGAAAAGAGGGGTTATACGCGGGGGGGTGGGGGGGAGGAACATACAATGCAACAAAAGATCATCTCATCTTCTCATAATTATGTTAAATTTTTATACAAGATTTTGTTTTGTTGTGAGCACTTGCTTATTCCATACCTATTTTTGGATTACAAGTTCTATTTCTTTGAAGAATGAGCCTGGGATATTGATAGGAATCACATTCAATTTGTAGATAGCTTTGACAGATTGCCATTTCACAATGTTAATCTCCCCAATCCAGGGACTAGGGAGGTTTTCTACTTTGTCAGTTCTGCTTTAATTTCTCTTTTCCAGTTTTAAAATTTTCATCTGTCTTAGACGTTCTTCACTTTTTTAGTTAACTCCTAGTTATTTTTTGGATTGGGCTATTAGAAAAAGAGTTGATTTCCTGATTTCAGCCGTGCGTTCTCCTTATTAGAATGCAAGAAAGGACTTGATTATTGAAGGTAATTTTGTATCCTGCTATTTTACCAATGTTTTGAACCAGTTCGAATAACTTGGGAGTGGATCCATGGCATTCTTTAAATACAAGATCAAGCATCTGCAAAGAGGGAGAATTTAAATTCATCTTTCCATATTTGGATCCCTTTATATTTGAATTTTGTCTTCTTATTCTTGTAGTTTAATACTAAATTGAAGAGGAATAGAGTAAACATCTTTCTTTTGTGCCTCAATTTAGATGAAATGGCTTTAGATATTCATCTTTAGGTATAATGCTGGCTGTAACTTTGTCATATACAGTCTTTATTATATTGAAGAATGTTCCATGAATTCCTAGTTTTTCCAGAGCTATCATCATAAAATTGTGTTGCTACATGAATAGTTTTTATGCATATATTGAGATAATCGAACCGTTCTTATACTTGTTCTTGTTGATTTGATAAATTATATTAATTGATTAGCGCATATTGAACCAGCAATGCATCCATGAAATAAAGACCGTTTGATAGTATTGTATCATGTTTTGGTGAGTTTTTGAAGTCTATTGGCCAGAGGTTCGTTGAGGAGATTATCATTGATAGTCATCGACATAATGGTTCTCTTTCTTTGATGAGTCCCTGCCTTCTTTTGGGATGAGGGTTACGATGGCTTCATAGTAAACTTCCACTTGGTAGTAAACTTTAACATTCAGTTTCATTGAAGAGATGGAGTATTCCTGTAAATTCGGCTTTGAAGGCCTTGTAGAATTCAGCTGTAAATGTATCTGGGCCTGGATTTTCTTTGGTGGGAGACTGTTTTTTTCTGTTTCTATTTTGATGCTTGATATGGGTTTGCTAACTTGGTTTAAATCATCTTAGTTTAGTTTGGGCATGTCAATATTTTCAAGAAATTTGTCGATTTCATCCTGATTCTCAAGCTTATTATCATAAAGGTATGAGAAATATTCCCTGATAATGTAATGTTCTTAACCCTTTTGTGTGTGTGTGTGTGTTTGATAATGTTTCCATTCTCGTGTATGAGTTTGTTTATATGGCTGAGTTCTCTTGTATTTCTGATAAGGTTTGATCTTTATCAATTGACAGACCTTTGTCTGTCAATTTTATTTATCTTTTGGAAACCCCAACTCTTTCTTTTGTTTATTCTTTGTAGAGATTTTTGAACTCTAATTCATTTAATTTTGCTGAATTTTAATTATTTCTTTCCATATACTGGATTGGGATTTAGCTTGTTGCTCTTCTTCATGGAGTTTCAGGTGTCTTGTTAAATTGTTGGTTTCAGATCCCTCCAATTAGATGATGTAGGAACTCAGAGCTATTAATTGCCTCTGAGTACTGCCTTTTCTGTGTCCCAAATGAGATTGGGATTTGTGTGTTGTTTTTTGTTATATACCATGAACCCTTGGATTTCCTTTTAATCTTTTCTATGACCAACTGGTGGTTCAACAGTGTGTTGTTCACCCTCCCTGTGTGGTTTTTGGTGTTGAATTATAATTTTATCCCCATGTGGTCTGTGCGAAGACTGGGCAAAATTTCAATATTTCTGAATTTGACCACATTAACTTTTTGACCTAAAATGTGGTCTATTTTGGATACTGTTCCAACTGCTGCTGAGAAAACGTATATTTTGATGCTGTTGGTAGAAATATTCGGTAGTTGTCTGTTAAGACTAGTTGATCTATGCAGTTATTTAGGTCTGAGTTTTCTCTGTTGAGTTTTTGCTGGGTTGATCTATCCAGCAGGGATAATAGTTTGTTAAAGTCCCCAACAATTAATGTCTTTCTCTCTATGTGAAAGGTAACTAGCAACTAGGGTAACTAGTATGTCTTTGGGAAAATTTGTGTGTTCCATTTTGGCGAATAGAATTGTAATATCTTCCTGAAGTAGAGATCCCTTAATTAGCATATAGTGACCTTCTTTATCACTTTTGGCTAATTTATCTTCAATTCTATTTTATCAGATATTAGGATCTCAACTCCATCCTGCTCCTGTAGGCTCTTTCTTGGTAGATTTTCTTCTAGCGTTTCACTTAGAGAATGTTTGTTTTTGTGGCCAAGGTGTGTCTCTTTAGGGCAAGATATGGAAGCCTCTTGTTTTTTGACCAACTAAACAATATATACCACATAATTGGATATTTAAATACATTAATATTAAGAGTTAGTACTAAGAGGTGTTTGGTACTTCATATAATTTAACTCATCTTATTGGGGGCAATGGAATCTGGGATCTTCCTATGCTTCTTGGATTCTCCATTTGGAGGAAGTTACTTGGCCTTCATTATGCTGTTGTGGGTTTTCTGTGCTCACGGCATCTTTAGTTACCTTTTGTAGGGATGGTTTGGTGCAGATATATTGTTTCAAATTTTATTTCTTGTGGAAGTATTTTATGTGACCCACTGTTAGGAAGGCAACTTTTACTGGGTAAGGTATACTTGCTTGATAGTTGTTTGTCTTTATGGCATGGTGTACATCATTCCAGGCTCTTCTGGATTTGTCTCTGCTGAGAAATCTGAAGTTACTACGATTGTTTTCCTTTTATAGGTGATTGACCTTTTCTCCTTTATGGTTTAAGTATTCTTTCCTTGGTCTTAATTGATGCTGTGCAGAAAATTATGTGACAGAGGGAGGGATGCAAAGCTGGATCACCATATGGAAAGCAATTAATGTAAATACATCACATAAACAAGAGCAAGGATAAGAGCCATATGATTATCTCAACAGATGCAAAGGATTTGACATGATCCAACTCCACTTTATGAAGAAAGCAATGGACAAACCAGGAATCCAGGGAACATTTCTCAATACAATAAAGGCTGTGTATGACAAACCTACAGCAAACATTATACATAATGGTGTAAAGCTAAAGCCATTTCCTCTAAACTCTAGAAGAATAAAGGTATATCCACTTTCTCTACTCCTCTTCTATACAATTTTAGACAAGATGCCAGCAAAAAGGGGATGCAAATATGGAAAGATGAAGTAAAATCCATCCCTCTTTGCAGATGACATGATTTTGTATTTAAAGCACGCAAGTTACACCCCCAAGTTATTCTAGATGAGTTGAATTTTTATCAGAGTATAAAATTAACCCTCCAAAATCAATGGCTTTCTTTCATCTCAATAATGAGAACAGCACAGCTGAAATCAGGAAAACAACTCCTTTGCAATAGCCACAGAAAAAAATAAAATATCTACGAATTAAAGAAGTGAATGACCTTTATGATGAAAAGTTAAAAACCTGAAAAAGTAAATGAAAGGAGAACTAAGGAAGTGGGAAACCTCCCATCCTCCCGTATTTGGAAGATTAGCATCGTAAAAATTGCAATAATGCCAAAGACTATCTACAGATTCAATGCCCTATCCATTATTATCTCAACCTCATTCTTTAATGGATTCGAAGCCATCCAAAAATTCATATAGAACAATAAAATATTTCAAATAGCAAAAATAATCCTTACCAGTAAAAATAGTGCTGGAGGAATTAGAAGACTCCAAACTATATGACAAGCCCATAGTAATCAAAAGAATTTAATACTGCTAGAAGAACAAACCTGAAGAACAATGGAATGGAACTGAAGAAACAGAAATGAACCCACAAACTTATAGCCACCTCATCTTTGATAAGGAAAACAAAAAATTCCATTGGAATATAGACATTCTCTTCAGTAAATATTTATGGAAAATTGTATAAATATTCTACAAAACTGAAATTAGAATCTTATATATTACCCTGCAACAGAATCAACTACAAATGAACAATCGCCCTGCAAGGAAAAGCAGAACCTTTGAAAACATTACAGGAAGCAATAGGAGAAACTCCAGCCATCCTTGTCACAGACCAAAATGTTCTTAATATAGAACCAGAAACACTACAAATGAAATAGAAGTTAGACGAATGAGATTGCATGAGACTCTAGAGCTTCTGCATGGCAAAGGATAGAGCTAGCAAGGTCAATAGAAAATCCAAAGATTGGGAGAACATCTTTAGTAGCTTCAAAATAAGCAAGGGCCTTCTATCCAAATTATACTTAGAATTCAAAAAATTAACTCCTCCTAAAACAAATACTCAAAGAAACAATTGGCCCACCAACAAGTTGGCTAAGACTTAATGATGAAGTAAGAATGTCCAATAGATACAAGAAGAAATGCTGAAATTGCTGCCATAAACAAAACTGGCAAATCAAAATAATATTGTGATTACACCTCACCCCATTAGAATGCCTATGTCCAAGAAAATTAACTACTGCTGTGGGAGAAAATGTTGCCAACAGCAAACCCTACTGCATTATTGGTTACAGTGTAAACTGATTCAAGCAATACACACATTTGTCAAAGACAAATGCCCACTTTGGGGCATTTATCCAAATGAAAAGAAACAAGAGCATACTAAACCTACCAGCACATCTGTATTTGTCACAGTACCCTTCACTCTACGTAAGATATGATTGCAAGCATCTTGTCCCTCAATAGAAAGTGTATCAAGAAAATGGGGGAGAGAGAGAGAGAGAGAGAGAGAGAGAGAGAGAGAGAGAGAGAGAGAGAGAGAGAGAGAGAGAGTCGCATTCTATGCTTCCAACAGAAAGAAAGAATGACATGCCCATTTGTTAGGAAATTGGAAGACTTGGAAAAAATCATAGTGAATAAGTAAGGTAAGGTAGCCCCAAATAAATTTAAGTGCCATAGTTTCCCTTATTTGCAGTAATTACCTGAAAAGATCAAAGACTATGAACATATTCTATATAAGATGTTGATAAGGGAAATATACTCCAGGATATGGATTGAACACTACGGTTTTGTTGTTACTGTTTTTAATTTTTTATGTAATTTTATTGTTTCCTTAGTTGGTTTTTCATCCTATGATATATCCTCCTTTGTCACCTTAATTGATTTTCTTCATCTGCATATTACATATAGATTTGTCTAATCTAGGAATTGGAAGGAAATAACGAAACACTGAGAACTGTAACAAGGACATATCATTGCAACAATGATACCCACATGCGAGTATATACGAGAAGAACATTTCCACTTTGGGCTTAGGAACGAGTCGTTGGGGAAGTGTCGGAGGTGGAGAAGAGAGTGCTGTTGAGAAAACCATAAAGGAAGAGATAACAATTATCAACTACTAATGTACTAATTGCTTTACTATTGTATCTGTAATGTCTGTGTACAGGATCTTTAGAAGAAAATAAAATTTAGAAAAAGGAAATATGCTTAAGAACCAGTCCAATTAGCAAAAGGAAGGTTTTCAGTTTATTATTTATTCATGTGCAATACAGTCTAAAAATAAATAGTACATTCAGAAAGAAAGATGTACATGACAGCAGTTTATATGAACAATGACAGATTTTATGGAAAAGCAAGAAATAATTAATTATTATTGCAAACATTTGTAAAATTGGTCCTCTGAAATTTTATCAAAGTACATGCTACCCTAAAATTTGTGAAGCAAAGTAATGTGCTTATGGCACATTAGTATTTTCAAAATGTGCAGGTTATATAGTTATTAGCATTTCATCTAATTTTATATTGGAAAATTGTAATTTATCTTTGACTCAAGGTAGAAAAATGAAAACAATTCTTCCAACATTCTCATGGAGAACAATTTTTGAAAAAAGTATTACATTGATTTCAAGCAAAATGATGTCAGATATTTACATTTTACATCACTCTCTGAAAGAGATAGTAAGGTAGCCGGGCGCTGGTGGCTCACGCCTGTAATCCTAGCTACTCAGGAGGCTGAGATCTGAGGATCGCGGTTCAAAGCCAGCCCGGGCAGGAAAGACCGTGAGACTCCTATCTCCAATAAATCACCAGAAAACCGGAAGTGGTGCTGTAGCTCAAGTGGTAGAGCGCTCGCCTTGAGCTGAAGAGCTGAGGGACAGCGCCCAGGCCCAGAGTTCAAGCCCCACGACCGACAAAAAAAAAAAAAAAAAAAAAAAGAAAGAGATAGTAAGGTAAAGAGCTTTAGTTCATTCCTTTCTTCTTCATAGTTCATGCATTTTGTTTGCTGGCATATTTTGTTAAGATTATAGAAGCAATGTACATTCCTTCTTCAAGCAAATACTTTGTTGAAATCACAAAATATTGACCCTGATGACTATCACTGGAAATTAAGCATCACAAAGTACATTTGGAAGGAGTATTTGAACTTTTAATACATGTATTTATGTTTGAATTTATGCCTGTTATAACACTGTTGTATTCATCATGTGATACTACAATCAACCAAACAATATTTGTGTTCTTTTAGTCAATTGATTTTAATCCAAACAGATTTAAGCAAAAGTTCAGGTCTTCAATTTTTAATGATCCCAAAATACAAGAAATAAATGATATCAAAATACAGGAAAACATGTTAGATGAATGACCTTCAATCTTCAACCAAATTACATGACGGTTGTATTTAGGCAGGTAATAATTTTATGTAAGGTAATAATGACTGAGCAGTATCTCCTGAATGTGATTCCTGAGGCAAGTTTTAACTGTTGTTCGTTTGACTAGCATAGTACATTTTAAAATCCTCTTCATGTCTTCTGTGTTCAGACTTATTTGTTTTGTCCCTACCTAACGATCAAGATAAAACTGATTAAAGCTTCCAAATGTCTGGTCATTCTGTATGTGGTACTGGTAGCTGGGAGTTATTTGCTTTAAGTTCTCAAAAGCGTTTCCTGAAGAATACCGAAAATATGAGCATGATGTAGGGGGCAATATATACTCTGGACATTAGATTGTACTACATCCTCAATGCTAAAATGAACACATGTTTTAAAAAACTATGATGTTTTCCCCCTGTCTCAAGTATGGAATTCGATTGATTTAGGCAGAAAAGGGAAAGCAATTAAACTGTAATCAAACCTTAATGTTAACTTCATATTTATTGATATCCAGAAGGTCTCAATCACATCCTGAAACTGTTGTCAAATAATTCTGATTAAAAATGAGAAGACAAACGTCATGAAATGAGAAGCATACAAGAGGATTCTAAATGAAAGCGCTCTAAGGCCAAAAAAATGCCTCAAGCCCCAAAGCAAAACCAGAACCAAAATGAAAGACTATTCTTCTATTACATTGCAATGTATCTATTGACTATTCTTTGTGTGCCTATTGACTATTCTTATTTCCTCTTCAGAGACTCCCTTTAAATCGTTAGCCCACTTGTTGATAGGGAAGTTGTTTCTTTGAGGATTTGTTGGTGGAGGATTTAATCTTTTGAGTTTTAAGTATAATACAGATATGAGGCCCGCGTCTGTTGTACAGCTAGTGAATATTTTCTCCCATCCTGTGGGCTTTCTGATGATCTTACTGACTATGTCCTTTGCCATGCAGAAGCTCTGCAGGTTCAGGCAATCCCACTTCTCTAAACATTCTTTTATTTGTTGTGTTTCGATGTGTGCTAACAAACCCTAGAATTTCTTTTATTCCTTCCTACAATGTTTTCAAGGTTTCTGTTTTGAGTTTGATGTCTTTGATCCACTTGATTTTGATGCATCATGATACATAAACATCTAATTATAGGTTTTACAGGTCTTTAAGGAATTTTTTTCCATTCTATGTTTTTGGCTCTATTATTCAACATTAGCCCAACATAGGTCTCTGGGTTCATTTCTGCATCTTCGGTTCTATTTCATTGGTCTTCCAAGTCCAAAACCCCAATCATGCCCAAGCTTATTCCCAACATGTATTTCCTCATTTTGTTATTCCTCCCCAATTCAAGTTACTACTGCAATTTAAAGCCTTTTAACTACATTAATCAATTTATATTGCCATGGTACTAAGAAGTGTTGACTGCATACACCATCAGAGAGATAGTACATCCAGCATAGTAAAGGTCTAAAAGGCGTATGTTAGTTTGGAATTGTGCTATGAGTGAAGCTTACTTCTAACTTCCTCATTAGACTGTGGTTCCTTCAAAATTAGTATATCCTTATTGGTTTGTTTTCATAGAACTCATTAATGAATGTTGTGAAGACACACAGCCAAATTGACAGAAAGGTCAGCTTGATTCTATGCAACCAACGTCTCATACAGAAAAACATTTGGGCATTTTAGATTATGATGACTTAATTTTGTAGGACATTTCTAGATTATGGATAACAGCATTAAACAACTGAAAATTACTCCACAAAATTCTCAAATCACCCTCTGTGGCTCAGTAGACCCATGAAGATGCCTTTACCGGTATCATGTCATTTACCCAAAATACACCATGATTTTGCAACTTGTTTACCAGCTAGGAAGTATGACTGAACAAGCCCTGACTCAAGATTTAAAGTAAAAATATGAGGAAATTGAGGGAATACTACTGAGGCTCATCTTGAGAGATTTCAACTGCAGTTCCATAGGTAGAAAATATCTTGTGTGTAATTGCTTTACGTTATAATGAATAGAGTAAAGATTATGGGAAAATTAATTTGTCAGATGTCAAACCATTGAATTTTATAGAAATGGAAGACAATGTATGTTAGTTAGAACCAAGAGAGAAATGAAGAACATAAACTAGTACATGCTACAAGATTGAAAATAACCTATTGAATAGGTGCCAATATAAACTAGTAGAGCCGGTAACCTTACCTCTGGAGAAAGAAGGGCTAACATCAAGTAGGCATATCAACTGCTGTTTTCCCTTGCTTCCAGTGTGCTATTGCAATGGGGCTACAGTTACTCTATCATAATCTTTTTGTCAAGATTACTCAGTTTATTGAGTACCACCTCACATTATGGCACATGAATGGTTCCCAGAACGAACAAATTTCAAAAGTGAAGAAAGACCCGCAGCATGCCCTATGTTTTTCCTTTTAGACTTCCTGAGAACTGTGTTGTGGTTCAGTAGAATTGAATTCGGGGTGGAATTCTTACCCTTCTTAACTCATATATAAAAAGATCCTACTGCTTATATCTATATTCCCATGCCTACCCATCACCTAGGTTTGATTGGTACACTCATTGCCTGTGCACTTTTCATTCCTTTTGATACCAGTGTGCATCTGAATAGGAAATCAGAAATTTGGACATAACATATTAGGCCTCAATCAGTGTGCTTCTAGGGCAGTAGAAAACTCTTCCTCAAATGTACCCTCAAAATTCTCAATTGCCTACTGAAACATGTACCCACATGAAGAAGCCCTTACCACTATCATGTCATTTATCCAAATTTTTACCATACCAGCAGGCATTACTTCAGAGTTTCTTAAGAAGGATTTGAAGAATGAATGTGGAGATAGTAAAAGAGAGTAAAAGTTGTATAATAGTAATATTTGTCCAGCTGTGAGTAAAAGTAAATGTTTACAAATAATTGTCTTCTGAAATGGAATATTAGTGAGAAATATTTTACTGTGTATATAGGAAATAGTCTGTAGATTGTGTAACCTTATAAAAAAGACACAAATGATATCATACTTTATAAGTAAATCTGTTCTTTTAATGCAATCGTTAAAAGTGAAAAACACTGGCTTGTAAAAAAATAATCTTTCTTCCATGAATGTATCCAGTTCAATTCAAAAGATCTCCCTACAAGATTTTTGCTCTATACGTTTCTGAAAATTTTCATATCCCTTCCTAGATAGGAAGATATCTCAGTTTGCTCTTCAGGTAGAAGCAACATGAAAATTGGAAGGAAAACTTCAGTGCAAATCTTCTCATTGGAAATGATTCAAAATTTCTTCCGTATTGTTTAACTACTTCAGCACGATTTCAAATTTATTATGTGCTAGTGAATTTTCAAAGAGTAAGAAGTACCAAGTGCTTGTGGCTCTTGCCTGTAATCCTAACTACTCAGGAAGCTGAGATCTGAGAAACGTAATTCAAAGCCAGCCTGGGCAGGAAAGTCCGTGGGACGCTTATCTCCAAATAGCCACCAACAACAAATACCCGAAAGAGGCCCTGTGGCTCAAGAAGCAGAGCTCAGGCCTTGACCTGAAGAGGAAAGGGACAGCCTCCAAACCCAGAGTAAAAAACCCATGAGCGGCATGTTATGAATAAAAATAGCAAGAACAAAGCATTCACAATATCTCTCTGTATTATTGAAAGTCTACAAACTTTGTGTTAGGCATAAGTACTTCAAAATACTCATTGCCTTATGAAGACAAGCCAAATTTCGATGGCATTATGTAGCGAGTTATGCCAAATTAGATTTAAAAATCAATCAATTTAAATTTTCCTTCATATATTCCCAATACATATCACAAATTTGTTTCCATGTGAAGGAGAATGTGTGAGATCCATTTCCTTTACCTACGTATACCTAGATCCAGTATGCTATATACTATCAAGAGTCTTCCATGAATAACTTAATAACAGCAGGCCTTTACTAGAGTACAAAGAAATCTTTGTGAATATTGAGACTCCAAGATGGAGCATATAATTCTCTCATTTCTGACAATACCAAGTGCCCATTAATTAGCATTCCCAATTGTTCGCTGAAGAAATAAAACTGAAGAAAGGACTATTTCCTACATTCAAAGTGTAATTGGCCCCATCAAAATAGGTACCTTGGCCTGGGAATATTATGTTCCATTTCATTTAATATTGCTGTAGAACATAATAAAAATATGAGAAAAGTATAGTGATATTTGATCTCTCATACAAATTTCCCATCAACCTCTGTGTTCCAAACACAAGAATTGGTACGAAAACTTTGCAAGATTTGTAAATCCAATAATTTTTCAAGATAGAAGATTCTAATATATCTCAATATTTCTCGTGTGTTATCTAATCTGCAGAAAGATTATGTTACTTCTTCACAATGCCTGTGTCAAGGCAAAAGCAGATTCTTGCATGTTTACATAAATTATCTGGCAACATTTATTAGTTTTGGGGGCAAATGAACACGTTATGAACATACCATAATTTTGTACATAGAATTTTACATTTATGAGTCAAGCACACATGCATCTTTTGAGAATTTCCAGTTATATTTCTGAAATGTTCAAAGAAGATTAAGGTGTAACTTTCGGTTTTAATTCATGACACTTTAATGAAACCATATCCCATGAATCTAACGTTGATTTCATCTTGAGTGTAATTTGCCCCACATATTTAAGATACCAACCATGATGTTATAGCTGATTTGACAATCCTTGGCCACAATATTCCTACTACTAAATAAAATAGCTTTTTCAGTCTATTTTTGGAAGATATACCATGCAAAAATATAATAGAGGTTTGGGTTCCTATTTAATCAATAGAATTGAAGTACTTGACCACAGAAGAGTTTCACATGTAAGAATCTTGCACATATTAATGATAGCTGTGAAAAGCTAAGGGTTTCTGATTATGGACATATTTGGGCACCAAGATTTCTCCTCCTTTGTAATTTCTATAATTATCAGGATTTTGATAGAAATATCTGGAAAAAATGATTTCAACATTAATTTATAAATAATGGTTTTGAACGTGCAGGCTGTGGGAAACCTGAGACCTTTTGATTAATATATAGATATAAAGAAAAGAGAAATATATTCCCGTCTGTATATGTACTATAAACCTATGAACATGAGTATCCATGTATAAACTTGAAGAGTGCATTTATGATTATCCTTCTTAATCATTTAATCTTATTATCAAGGTGATGTTCAGAGGGATTAGTCACACATATGAGGAAGGCCATGGGATAGTATTTTCCAAGTCATAAGTTCTTACCTCATATTTTTCCTTCTGTATCAAATCTCCATCCACTCCCACAAGGTATAAAGTTTGTTCCAACATGTTGTTTTTTGAGGAATGCAGTTACATTGATTGAACCTTGGGCCTTTGTCTCTGATTTTGTTATTAACTTCCCTTCCCTCATTTAGACCAATGTACATGTAATACACTGGATAAGTAAATCAAACAGAGTGACAACACTGGAGGAAATGGAAAAATAAATGAAAAACACAGGAAAGAGCTTCACATTTTACAAAGTAGCCAAACAGTGTTACCTATTCTTCCTTTATCTTCAAGTTCATTGTGCTTAGCCTAAGCTACTATGATTATATGTATATTGAGGTATTGTGATCCTTTCCTAGGACTGAAGAGGACATATACCTATTCTACAAATAAAGGAAACCATGGATCCTAGTTTGTTTGGGTCTGGCCCACTCTATTTCTTATGTTTATTTTTTTCTTTTTATTTCCTTACCAATTAAATGACATCATTTTTCTTCTATTGAAACATAGAATCCATTGTGCACTTACCCACATTGTCTTGTTCCATTAATCTACTCTCAGGTATCTGGGGTGGTGGTAAATAGTGCTTCAATGAACATTAGTGAAATCTCAATGTTGAATTGATATGCATTGATTTTATTGTCAGAGACGTAGAGCATTTTTCATAGGTCCTTTGGCCCTTTTGAATCCTGCAACAGTGAAGTATCTCTTTAATTATTTAGCCTTCTTATCATAGGGTAGTTTATAGTTTGGAATTGAGGGGGGAATATCTTTTTGAATCATCATTGTATTACAGCTCCATGACCCTTATCTTTGCATGGTTAGTAAAGATCTTTATCCAGTTTGTTGGCTTTCTATTGTCCTTCACCATACAGAAGCTCTGTGGGTTCACAAAATCCCATTTGTCCAGTCTTTATTAAACTTGATGCATTCTTGCGTCTGTAATAAGAAACGATCAATCTGTTCCAAGGATCCCTAATATTTCTCCTATTTTTTCAACTGATAATCTCAGCGCAGGTCTTTGATTTATTTGGAATTGATTCTGGTACGGGGTGATATATAATTATCTAACCTTAATTTTTATTGGTGCTTAACCAATTTTTCCAGCACTGTTTATTGAATATTGCTTCTTCATCTTTATACATTTTTTCTGCTTAAATTTCAGCTCATCTAGAGATATCATAGAATGAGACAAGGATGTTCAGTCTCTCCACTTCTCTTCAATTTAGTATTGGAATGCCTAGCAAGAGCAATAAGACAAGATACAAACATAAAGGCGATCCAACTAGAGAAAGACAGTAAATTTCTCCTTCTTTGCAGATGAAATCATGTTGTATTTAAAGAACCCAGGGACTCCACTCCCAAGTAACCGGAGCTGATTTGAAATTTTGGCAAAGGAGCAAGGTATGAAATTATCCCTGAAAAATCAATGGCTAGGCCGGACATCGGTGGCTCATGTGTGGAATCCTACCTAACCATGAGACTGAAATCTGAGGATCACAGTTCAAAGCCAGCCCAGGCAGGAACATCCGTGAGACTCTTATCTCCAATAAACCACTAGAAAACCGAAAGTGGCATTGTGGTTCAAGTGTTAGAGCACTTGTCTTGAGCTGAAGAGTGCAGGGTCAGTGACCAGACCCAGAGTTCAAGCCCCACGACTTACCAAATAGAAAAAAAAAAAAAAGTCAATGACTTTTCTGTATGCCAATATCAAGAAAATCATGGCTGAAATCAGGAAAGCAACTCCTTTTGTAATAGACCCACAAAAAAATAAAATACTTAGGAATTAATTGAACTAAAGTTGTGAAAGAACTCTATAATTAAAAATTTAAAAACCCGAAACAGGAAATTAAAGCAAAACTAAACAAGTGGAAAAACCTCCCGTGCTCCTGGATTGGGGGAATTAACACCGTGAAAGAGGCAATACTGCCAAAGTCTATCAACAAATTGAATGTAATACATATCAATGTCCCAACCTCATTTTCAATGAAATCGATGAAGCCACGAAAAAGTTCACCTGGAAAAAAAAAAGACTCCGAATAGCAAAAACAATCTTCAGCAGAAAGAACACTGGTAAAGGAAAATCAACACCAAATTTCAAACTCTACTACAAAGCTAAAGTAAACAAAAGTTTATTATTGGTACAAGAACAGGCTTGAGGTCCAATGGATTAGAACTGAATACCCAGAAATGAATCTTACAGACCTATAGCCTCCTAATCTTTGATAAGACAGCGAAAAACAATAGAATGGAAGAAAAAGAACCTACTCAGTATAAGGTTTTGGCAAAATTGGTTAAATAGCTGTAGAAAATTTAATGTAAATCAGTATATGCCACCCTGCACAAAAATCAATTCCAAATGTATCAAAGACCTCGAAGTCAAAGCAGACACTCTCAAAATATTACAGGAAGGAATAGGAGAAACTGTACAACTCTTTGAGAGTAGCAGAAATGTTCTTAATAAAACCCCAGAAACACAACAAATCAAAGAAGGGTTTGACAAGTGGGATCACATGAAACTTCAGAGCTTTTGCATCACAAAGGACATAGCTTGCAAGACCAATACAAAGCCCATAGAATGCAAGAAAGTCTTCAGTATACATACAACAGACAAGGACCTCATATCTAAAATATATTTGGAACTCAAAAAATTAAACCCCCAACAACAAATCCTCAAAGACACACCTACACAATTAATAAGTGGGTTAAAGAGGGCCTTCTCTGAGGAGGAAACAAGAATGGCCAATAGACATAAGGAAATGCTCAACTTCTCTAGCCATAAAAGAAATTCATATCAAAACAAAATTGAGATTCCACCTCACGTGAATGAATGGCTATTGTCAAGAAATCTAAGAAAAATAGATGCTTATGGGGATGTGGCCAAAAGGGAACCCTACTACATTGTTGGTGGGAGTGTAAACATGTTCAACTACTTTGGAAAGCAGTATGGAGGTTACTGAAAAGACTCCACATAGCAATCCCAGCAATCCCACTTTTGGTTACTTACCCAAAGGATCACAAAAAGGCCGTACTAAAGCTATCAGCACAACTATGATTATTGCAGTATTATTCACCAGAGATAAGGTATGAAACCAAACCAGATGCACCTCAGTAGATGTATGGATCAAGCACATGAGATACAGATTTATAGAGCTATAGATATAGATATAGATAGATCTATAGAGCTATATCTCATGTTATTGATCCATTCATCTATACATAATATATCTCTGTGTGTGTGTGTGTGTGTGTGTGTGTGTGTGTGTGTGTGTGTGTGTGTGTGAATTCTATGCCTCCATCAGAAAGAATGACATTGCCCCATTTGGTAGGAAATAGAAAATAGTTGAAAAAATATAGTAAGTGAAGTAAGTCATGTTCAAATAAACATAGGTCCCATAGTTTCCTTTATTTACAATAACTAGTGTATGTCCAGGACAAGCTGAAATGGTCAAAAGCTATGTGCATACGACCATATAAGATGATGTTAAGAGAAATGAACTCCAAGATACAGATACAAAAGGTTTTATCTTTCTTGTTGTTGTTTGTAATTTCCTTATAATGTACTGTGTTGATTTTGCTTCTTTTTTATGTTTTTCCATTATGATATAATTCCTGTTTTCACTGTACTTGATTCTGGAATACTGTATCTTGTATCTACATTTTTCTAATTTGGGGAGGGGAAGGGAAATAACAAAATGCTGAAATAAGGATACAGGATAACTCATTGTAATAATAAAATGTACAAGACACTTTAAAACGAACTTTGCAACTTCATGGGCAGGGAGCTGAGGAGGAGGTGAGGGAAGGGATGGTAGGAGAAAAACAAAGTAAGGTGTAACAATGCTTGATAGGAAATGTACTCATTACCTTACTCATATAACTGTAACCCCTCTATACATTTCTTTACAAAAAATATATATTTAATTTAAAATAATGCTTGGTGAGACTGAGTTTACCACAAATGCAATGATAAAATAATTTACTAATGATAGAACAGAGTGTGGCTTACCTGATTCTAGTTGAAAAAAACAGCCTATCTGTAAATCCTTCATGGTTTTTTCTTAGATACTGCTCCTATTGAAATAATAAGGAATTATGTTTCGTATAAGAAGTATTTTCATTTAAAAGCACGTGCAGAAGCCTAACACAAATTGGTCATACCTTTAATCCTAATTACTCGGGAGACTGAGATCTGATGATAACCACTCAAACCTTACTGATAAGAAAGACACAAAAGACAGATTTTTTTTATTTAAATGGAGAAAAAATAAAGCTGAAGGTAGTGTTGGTGTGGCTCAAGTGATAAGTGCCAGCCTTGAAAACAAAAGATAAAAAACACAAGTCCTTGAATTGAGCCCATATTGAAAATAAAATTAATTAATAGTCAAGACATATCTTGGTGACAATTAACAATTATGAGCAAAGAAACCAAAGTTGTTCCTGATTATAAGTCTAAATAAAACAAGAGATGAATTGAAAATTCAACTTGTTTTGTTGTAATTTCCTAGTGGGATTCAAGGTGACGCTTCCTCAAAATAAAAACTGCTTGTCTTCTGTTTCCATGATTCTTGATTGCAGACAACTTAATATTAGTTCAAGTATCATGAAATCAAAAACAAAAACAAAAACACTTCCCTGAGTGCAGCTGAAAGAATTTCACTATCACACTTAATGTAGTACAAACAATAAATACGTTTTTCACTCCAAACTGCTGAAAGAATCCTCCCTTCATGGTGAATGGCAGGTGTCAGATTCTTGGGAGAGTACAACATTTTCCTTTTCCAGTGTCTACCAATGGGTCCACCTGTTTAAACGATTTGTTTTTCCCCTTCCCCTCCACGCTTCTATCAGAAAGAATGACACTATCCCATTTGTAAGGAAATGTAAAGAGTTGGGAAAAATCATTTAGTGAAGTAAGCCAGACCCAAAGAAACATAGGTCCCATGGTTTCCATTATCTGCAATAATTAGTACACATCTAGGACAATCTTATCAGATAAACAGAATAGTTCAATGGCTATGTACATCTGATCATATAAGATGATGCTAAGCAAAATGAACTCCAAGACATGGCCACAAGAGGTTTTGCTTTGTTGTTGTTGTTTTTAATGTATTATGTGATCTTTTGTTTCTTTTGTATGTTCTTCCCCCTATAGTATATCCACTATTTTCACTGTATTTGATTTTGGTATGCTTGTATTTCCTGTACATATATTTGAATTAAGGAAGGGAAGGGGAATAACAGAAAGTTGAGACAAAGGACAAAGGGGAAACAATGCAACAGTGATATAAACAAGACACTATGTTGGAAATGATCTGTACAACTTGTGGGGGGCGGGGCGGTGGGGAGAAGGAGAGTAGGAGAAAAATGAGAGAAGGGTACAAGTTTGACAAGAAATGTACTTATTACCTTACTTACTTAACTGTAACCCCTCTGTACATCACCTTGGCAATAAAAAAGTTAAAGAAAAAAGCTTAATTTTCAATATTTGATATGTAGCTCTAAGTACTCAGCCTGACATGATTTTTCTAACCATAAATGAATAACCACTGGTATTTTTGCTTCATCAATATAAATTATTTCATAAGGTTGTTGTGAAGTTCCCAGTAATCAGTGTGATCAAAAACAATTCCTGATTTCTAAATTTGAAATCTAATCCTCTTGTCCATTGATTATATCATTTACTATCTATTAAGGGAAATTTAACTTAAATAAATACTACTATTTAAACATTTCACTCACTCACATTGTAAGTAATATTAAGATAGTTTACATAAAGACTATTTTGAACTAAACTAAGATTAGAATGTAGAGAGTATAAGGCCCTTACACACAAGAATATTTTTGGCTAAATTAAATTGAATTAAATTGTATATTTGTATTTCTAATTTGAAGGTTAATCACAAGGAAACAAGAAAATAATATAAAAATATTTACTTTGGGACCATTTTTCTTATTAAATTTATGAAGCAAAAAATCTCTAAAAATAGTATTTTTCAATCAAATCTTTCAACCCTTAGGTAAGGTACATCATATTTCAATACAGTTTATCTCAAAATAGAAATTCTGCAACTAATCTAGGTTTTCATGCACAAACTGCTGTGGCTTCTAGTCTTGTGTGATTTTAATTATAATTATACTCACACTAATTACTAATTATACAAATGATGCCTTTACACACTAATTTACATGAGCTAATATTCAAACAAAATCAACTATCTCTCTGTCTCCAACAAGGAAGGATGAGGTGAAAAAGTATATTAAATGAAAACACTCTAAAAGAGAATCTTTATGAAATGGAAACTTGCTACATGAGGATGGGATCATGGACACTTTCTACTTGGCTGAACAGCAATCCTTGTTTCTAGTACTTTCTTACCTTTTAATCACACAAGCAAAGCCACAAGATTGAAGTTCATATGAAGAAATTGCATTCCCAAAAGATGTGGCCACCCTGCTCAAATGTTCAATTTTATCACTAGTTTTTGGTGCTTGCTGGCTGAACCTATTTCTCAATCACATTATTTCATATTATTAAGCATATTAGTAATTCAGCTGTGAGTACATTGCAGGAGACTACTGAAAATCACAGCTGTTGATGTGTAATAATCAGAAGAGAGGAAAAAGATTATATTACTCTCCAATTACTCCATTTGGCCTTCAATATACCAATTAATTGTCAAAATACTCCAGTATGATGTTAGTTTATTTTTCCCTTTTTAATTAGAGATTAAGCAAGTAGTTTTTGCAGTAAAAAGTGATGACAGTGGTATCAGAGCTCTGATATGAACATCTTCTTCCTAACAAGTAATGTTCTTTAGACTGCAAATATGCAAGCTCCACTAAAATTCTCTACACACACACAAACACACACACACACACACACACACACACACACACACACACACACACAACGAGAGAGAGAGCGAGAGGGAGAGAGAGAGAGAGACAGAGACAGAGACAGAGACAGAGAGAGAGAGAGACAGAGACAGAGACAGAGACAGAGACAGAGCTGCCACCCAGACACATCACAGATCAGTTCTATTCTTTGTAATGATAGTTGATTAATGTTTATTCTATTGCTTTTTCTTTGCTTCAGGATCTTGCCTGGACCTGTAACTTTCTCATGGATCACATCGCTAGTCTTAGTATACTGTTGTGTCTGTGTATTCATAATATTTTTCCTGGCTGGTTCAAGCCAATTAAGAGTACCCTGGATACAATATCCTCAAACTTGAAATTCAAGGCAACCTCCACTAATTAATACTACTATTCGTAAATACTGCAATATATTGGATCTAGAAACCAAAAAAACAAAACAAAACAAAAAAATAACACCCTGTTACTTTAGTAGTAATTGACATCATGAAATAGAATTTTTGTCAGGAACCGAGGTAACAGTACAGGAGTATGTGGGAAAATGTAGATTATTGGATTTGTGTTAGAGATACAAAATCATCTCCTATAGGCTTATTTATTGAAAACGTGTAATTCTATTGAAGGCTCAATTTACATGTACAGTTTTCCAGTTACTTTGCCTACCTATCACTTTCGATCACAAATCCTCAAGAATTTTGATAGTATCATTGAATAAATCACACTAATTGAATGTTGTTATCATCTAAAGATGTCTGTTTACTTAGGAAATCTATTTATTGAAAAAGGATATTGACAGTAAATCTGGGTGTAATTTACATTTGGTAAATTTCAAATACAATCTTTGTTTTGAAATAATTTTCTAAAAATGAGTGATATTCAGGAACAGTAATATTTTGTTGCCTTTGAGTAGATTGAAGCTTGATGAGGTAATTGTTGTGTCAATTGATTTAACCATTAGATTATTCATGTATAACCATGTGCATTGCACTTTATTATTTTTATATATAAAATCGTCCCCAAGGATTTACTTTAAAGTGATAATGGGTGGGAGGGGTTGTCTTCATCTTCCAAGATTTATATTTATTTCAGTGAAAGTACTAGAAATGCATGATGTTCGCTGGAACAATATAATATATGAAAGCATATTTCTAAAGAGAAAGGATTTATTGATTAAAACAGAAAATAACAGTCAGATTTCTTGTTTGAGATTGCATCAATTTCATATCAATGTAGCTCGAGATGAGACACAGATACATTCATATTAATATTACTGAGATTTGCATCACCATATAAGCAATATAAGGATTTTAAGAATTGCTCATTCAAAGTCCCAGATACCTAATAGATGAAGAATGAAATTGAAAATAGGAGAGGAAACAATTCAACATGCAGCTATTATGATTGTATATGCTAATATGAAAGAACTGGAGCTTTTGTTTTTCTGAAGAAGAAAGATTAACCAGTAATTTGAATGTAAAGCATCCGTTGTAATGAGTCTAAAGTCTTTTCCTCCAAGATATCCCAGAGTATTCATAGGATTACTGTCTCTTCATACAAGCCTGAAATCACTATTTCATAATAACACTAACAGAAAAACAAAAACTGATAGAAAATTCACAAGTCATAAATTATGTTAAAAAAGAAGAATGTAAAATAAATCTCTGGAATATGAAAAATAATGGTAGAATGTCAACAGAAAAGTACCCAAGGTTTCCCGAATGGAGCAGATTTCGAGTCCTAGATAGTATTCAACTTTTAGAGGGCCCTATCAAATCAGTTATACTTCTATAAAGATATTCAATTGAAAGGAAGATTTTTATACTGTCTCACAAGAAAACAGAAATTTATGAAAAGGGGAATAGCCACACAGTTAACTGCTGTGACTGTGTTGGCCACTATATTCAAAAGCACAGCTATAATGTGGAAATAAAAGGTCCACATGGGAAATAAAGGCAGGAACAGAAGTGTATATCAGACACATCTAGACACAGAGACAATTCACAATACTACTGGACAGTACAAACTCTCACTAGAACCACAAGTATTAACATCACAACATCTCACCACAACTTATCTGTACTCATACACTTAATGGTCTAGACCAAAAACTAATTCCAGAAAAACAAAATCACAAAAGAAGATCAAACCAAGAATGGTCAAATCAACTAAAAACTTAGAGTTACATATTATTAAGGTAATAGATCCCCAAATTAAAGTGAAGTAGTCCCCTAAATGGGCAGAAGAAATCACAAGCTTAAGAAAAAAGTAATAAATCATGGTAGTATAATTCTCACAGTAAATAAACAGGCACTAGGACCGACAATCAAGGACCTAGAGGATAGTTTTCAAAAAAAATTACAAATACTGCTGAAAATTGTGAGTAATGAAAAGATAGAAAACTTCTATGAGGAAATTTATGAACAAATGAGACCAACCAAAGATTAGCAAAATAATTCATGGAGACTACAAACAGAAAGATCATAAATTCAGAGAAGGCAAGGGAATGCAAGCAAAAAATAGATGCCTAGAGAAGACACAGCTTAGAATCCAACCCCCTAATCACCCCTCACAAATTGTAACCTCTCTGTACATTATTTTCACAATAAAAATAAATACAAATTAAAAAAATAAAAAGAAAAAACTCAATAAAACAATTTGAAAAAAACATAGAGATTCCAACTCTCCCCAGTTAGAATGACCATTATGAAGAATATTATTAATAACAGATGCTGGGCTGGTGGGGATGTGGCCAAAAAAGAACATTACTACACTATTGGTGGAAATGTAAACTAGTTCAAACACACTGTAAAGACATATAGAGATTCCACAAAAGAGCTCCCCTAAAACCCAGCAATCCCCCAGGGCATTTATGCAAATGACCACAAACAAGACCACACTAAAGCTACCAGCACAACTATGTCCATTGCACCATTATTTACCATAGCTATGATATGGAATCAACCCAGATGCCTCTCATTAAATCAATGGATCAAAAAAATGTTGCATATATATACAATCAAATTCTGTGTTTTTATCGGAAAGAATGTCATTGCCCCATCTGTAAGGAAATGGAAAACCTTGGAAAACATTAAGCAAAACAAGCCAGACCGAAAGAATCATAGGCTTCATATTTTCCCTTATTTGGAAAAACTAGTATATATCCAGGATATTCTTAGCAAAAAATCACAATAGCTCACTAGCTATAAGCATATCACCATATAAAATTACACTTACCAAAATGAGCTCCAAGAAATAGATATGAGGATTGTAGAGTGAGCCGTTTGTAGTTATTTCTGTTTATATTTTCCCCCTTTGTTTTATTTCCTGTTGTCACTGTTTTTTATTTCTGTACCCTGTGTCTTATATATAAGTTTATCTGATTTGGGGAAGGGAAAGAAAATCATAGATATGGTAGGATAAAAAGTAAACCAAAACAACAGTGATATACAATAGACACTATGGTAGAAATGAACTTTACAATTTTGGGGGAGTGGCATATCAGCATGGGGGAAAGCAGGAAAAAATATGGAAGAGGAAACACTTTTCAGAAAGACATGTACTCATTAGTTCTGTAATTGTAATCCCCCATCTGTATATCACTTTTATAATAAAAAATAAGAGAACTCACCAAAAGAGATAAAATTAGAGAGAAAAATGAGAAGTCACAACAGAAATAAGCAAAACTGAGGGTGATCTAAGTGAGCACATTGAAAACCTTATGCCAATCACTTGGAAAATCTTTGAGAAATTAAGGCTTTCATATACTCCAAGTGGACCAAGAAGTGACACATTAGAAGTAATGAAACTGAAATGTCAATAAACCTCTTCCCATCCAAGAAAAGTCTAGTATTGAATGGATTTACAGTGAAATTATGTCCTTCAAAGAGAAGTTACAATACTCATCTAACTGCTCAATGGAATAAAAAGGGAAACAGAATTATCAAACACATTGTATGAAGATAGAATCAGATTATTAACAAAATCAGATAGGGGCCCATCAAAGAAAGAGAACTATAAACCCATCCCTTTGATAAGCATTGATGCACAATTTCTCAATATAATTCTCACCAACCAATCTCAACAACTAACAAATAAAAAATCATATGCTATGATTAAACAGGATTCATCCTAGGATACAATTTGATTCTATATACTTAAGTGAATAAACATAATACAAACCAGCAACAGAAGCAGGGACAAGATCCACATGATCATCTACATAGAGGTAGAGATAGCTTTTGACAAGCTCCGATAATACCCCTTTATGATTATTATATCTGAGAAGCTAGGATTGCATGGAACATTCCTCAATACAATACAGAATATGTATTTGACAAAGATATAATAAGCATGTACCTAATCTTAGAACCATGAAAACACTAAGTGTAAAATCAGGAATGAGACAAGGATGTCCACTCTCTCTACTACACTTCAATACAGTACTAGACATCTTACCAAGAGTAATTGACAAGGGAAAAACATAAAGGGGATCCAAATAGGGAAGAAGTAAAACTATCCCTTTTTGCAAAAGACATGATTCTATATTTAAAGGACTTTCCTCAAGTTAGTAAAGGTGATATTAACCTTCAGCAATGTAGCCGGGTATAAAACCCACAAGAATCAGTAATTTCACGTGTTACCAACAATGAGAGGGTCCAGGCTGAAATCCAAAGAGCAACCTTATATGTATTAGCCTCAAAATGAAATGAAATCAAAACGAAACCGAAAAAATGGCAATAAAAAGCTAGGAATTAATTAACTTAACTAAAAATGTGAAGTACCTCTATTGTGAATACTTTAAAAATCTAAAAAGGAAAATTGAGATTCAAGGAAGTAGAAAGTCCATGATCTTGGCAGGAAGAATTTATATTTTAAAAACTACAATACTGTCCTCAAACAATTGATAATATAATGCCCATCAAAATCCCAACAATATTCCTCAAGGAAGTAGAGAAAACAATCCAAATTTAACATGGAATTACAAAGGACACTGAAATGAAAAAGAAATCCTTAGCAGGACATGGTAAAATATCAATATCAAATTCCATACTCCATCAGTAAGCCAAAGTAATAAAAATCAGCTTGTTACTTAAACAAGAATGTGCTTGAAACCAATGAAACAGAAGGCTTAGAAATGAATACATGGGTCTATGGTCATCTTACACACACGCATGCATGCACACACACTCACACACACACACACACACACACGATGGAATTCTACTCACCCATCAGAAAAAAATCATATTGCACAAGTCTTAAGGAAAATGAATGATTTCGGACATTTATATTGAGAAAGGAATGCAAACTCACAAAATATAGGTTTTATGGATTCATTCATTAATGGTAGCTAGAAGGTGCCTATATATCTACAAGTAAATACCATAGATTTTACCTCATCCTAATTAGAATGGCCATTATCAAGAAAACTAACAAGAGCAAATGCTGGCATGAATGTTGCCAATTGGGAACTCTATTACACTGTAGGTGGGAAATTAAACTTGTTTAACCACTGTTGAATGCAGTATGACAATTCCTCAAACAACTAACATATAGCTCCCATGTGTCCCAGCAATTCCCGTTCTGGGCAGTAATCCAATAAATAACAAACAAGATCATACAAAAGCTAACAGCATAACCATGTTCAAAGCCCAGGCCCAGAGTTCAAGGAATGGGAAAAAAAAGTTACCACTGCTGGTATTTGTTTCCTCAAATATGAACCTTTTGATAAAAGATACCAAGTCATTGTATTTGCAGTAGTTAGGATGGGATGTAAATGTAGTGGGCGATAAAAATGGCTTCTTTGTTGAATGTTAATTAAAGATGTAGCCAAACTAAGAAAAGAGTGAATTTTTTGCTCTTGGTCCTGGGGCTTGAAGTCAGGGTTCAACCCTGTCACTGAGCCACTCAACTCACGGTGAGTGCTCCACAACTTGAGTCACAGTGCGACTTCTGTTTTTCTAGTGGTTAAATGGAGATAAGAGAATCAGGGACTTGGCTGTCCAAGCTGGCTTGAAGTAAAATCTCTGATCTCAGCCTCCTGAGAAGATAGGATTACAGGTGTGATCCAGCAGCGCCAGGCTAAAATGGGGGATTCCTATAAAAAAAGAAAATCTACATCTTCACCTATGTCTAAATCTCAGATAACACTATTATAACACTTCCCCCCAAACTCATTTCATCAGAAATTTGTAAATTTCGCTTTTTGTTCATGTGTGAATACTGCTTTAAATATTATTTCAACTGTGGGAATGAATCAGTTGTATGGTAATCGCTAGCACGTATATCAGAAACTGTTACATCAAAACAAATGTAACACTCATTTGGAATAATTGTTTTTCTGTTTTTTATTACAAATCTAGCTTGGATATTTCCTAATGTAATATTGTACCTCCTATCAGAGGGATGACATTTTATTTCTATTCAGCAATTGGCCTGCTCCCATATGTGGTCAAACATTTAAAAATTCAAGGATTATTTGGAGATTTCAGTCCGTTAACGTTAAGAGATAGGACTGAGAGGTATTTGGGAGTTCCTGCCATGTTATCCACCTTCTTGGGGGCTGCGAAAACTGGGTTCTTCCTATGGTTCTTAATAATAATAATAAAATATATTATTAAAATTAGTTTCACTTGCTTCGTTTCTACAGCTACTAAAATTAAAATTATATATTAAACATTAATTGTTAAAGAGCAATAATAACATTATTAAAATTATATACTATTAAGTTTTTATTTGAATTATAGTTCTACCAAACTGTCATGTAAATACATTAAATACAATTATGCATAATATTTTTATACTTACAGCTTATTATTTGTTTCCTAATTGTCTCATTTGTTATTCTCGGTCCAAGTTATCTCTTCATCTTCTTTAGTTTTCTATTTTATCTCTATTGGTTTAGTGATTGTGCATTTTATTTTCACTTTTTAATGACAGGCATGAGGCTGAAAATTTGTATGCTAGTTTAATACTTCCTAGTTTGAAGTAAAATTACTGCTCTCCAAAGATGTTCTATTCTTCTCTGTATAGTACAGTATTTCTCTCACTCCCATCTACTGTACTGCTACTCTCATGCATTTTATTTTACTTTTCATTTTAATTTTATTATCAAGATATTGTACAGAGAGGTTACAGTTCCATAAGTAAGGCAGTGAATTCACTTCTTTTCTAAATTGTTACACTATCCCCATTTTTCTTCCTCTTACCTCCCAAGACCCCCATCTCTCCCTCCACCCAAGATTATTTCCAACATAATGTCTTGTATCACTGTTGCATAGGTTCCCCTTTGACCTTTGTCTCACTATTTTGTTGGTCCCTACCCTTCCCTAGTTCAGATCAACATATATACAATACCCCGGGTAACAAAATCAAATACAGTGACAACAGGGGATAAACCATAGGTGGGGAAAATATGAAAGCTAAAAAGAAATCATGTAGTACACTAAGAACAACAACAATAAAGAGCTTATCTTGGAGTTCATATCTCTTGGAATCATCTTATATGGTCATATACACATAGCTATTAAGCTATTCTGCTCATCTATTAAGATTATCCTTGATGTACACAATAGAGCTCCCCTGTTACCCTGTAATCCCACTTCTGAACATTTACCCAAATGACCACAAACCAAGTTACTCTAAAGCTACCAGCACAACTATGTTTATCACAGCATTATTTGCCATAGCCCATATATGGAAGCAACTCAAATGTCCCTCAGTAGATGAATGGATCAAGAAATGTGACACACACACACACACACACACACACACACACACACACACACGTATGCACTTGCACACATTCATACATACACACCATGAATGACAACATACCATTAGGAAGACACCAAAACGTTTGTAAGGAAATGGAAGATCTTGGAAAAAATCATATTAAGTGAAGGAAGCCAGAACTAAAGAAACATAAGCTCCATGGTTTACATTGTTTGTAATGATTTGTTTACATCAAGGATAATCTCATGTATTTTAATTTGACATTTTGTTCTTTGTTGAACATGCAACATATTGCTATATTATTTGTTAGTATTTCTTCAAAAAAGTCAGGTATATTTAAATAATTATGTTTATCTCATCAATTATTAAGTGATAACCAAATAAAAGAACAACCTCTACTAGTAAGAACAACTTCTAGTTATTTAGATTCATTCCTATGTAAGGAATGTTGTTGTCCCCTGTATCCTTATGTGGTACAGTACAACTCTATACTTGGTCATCCTGCATATCTTCTAGCTTTTACATTGTGAAATGCCCTAATAATTCCAATTTGCTTTACTTAAAAATAATTCTCAGAGTTGGCCAGGCAGTCAGAGGAAGATGGCAGAGGAGACCTGGAGGCTAAACAAGCTCTTGCATAGAAAGCAGTTTTAGTTTTCCAGTGAACATTCCATGTCTAGAGAATCACACCAAGTGTATCATCACAGTATAGAGAGTTTGGCCAGAGAGGAAAAATCCAGGCAAGGAGACAGAGAAGGCCAGGCTGAGTAGCTAGTTCCAACTCAGGCCTTGGAAATAAACAAAAGAGTCATTTAGCAGTTTCAGGAACCTGACCTGACCTGCCAGGCTCAGCTCCATCCAGGGGAAAGTCACCCAGCCAAGGCAGAGAGAGCTCTAACACGGTAGGAGTGACTTTATTCACTGGGTAAACACAGCCAGAGGCTGCTCCTCGCTACAGCAGCCTAGAAAATCAATTTAAATTCAGTAAACATAAACTCTGAGAAAGGCTCCAGGCTGGGCTCTGTGAGTGTCTCTGGAGCTAGCCCCTCAGGGAAAAGCTACTGTTTCCTGAAAGGCCTCAACACTAGTCAGAACCTACCTTCATCACAGCATCTTCAAACTAGGGGAAACAGCCATCTCCCTTTTTTGTGATATTAAAAGCAGATCTCCCTCCCACTGAACTAGCATTGGAGGAGGATCACAAAATCCTGGATAAAGTAGAGCATTTTTCTGCTTGACTTAAGAAACCAATAAAGGCCCAGGAAAATACCAAAAGAAGACCAGAGAATCCACCAAGAGACTGGTTACAGACGCAGAGGAGATATAGGATCTTTCCACCCTCCCCACAGCCCCCCCCCAAAAGAATACCAAATAACTTTTTTGTACCTTTTTTATTTTTATTTTTTACATTGTTTTCTATTAATCTTTTCTCTTTTTTCCTCTCATGATTTTTATTGTGTGTGTGTGTGTGTACGTGTGTGTGTTTGCGTGTGTGTGTACATGTGTGTGTGTGTGTGTGTGTGTGTGTGTGTGTGTGTGCTTTGTTTTTAATCTCTTTTGACTCTTTGGTGTTTTTATTAATTTTTTTTATTCTTTTCACTTTTTCCTTTTATAGTGTGACTTAATTGGGGTAATGCTCATCCCCAGATATATGCCAATCATTGATTATTAGACCTTATCCCCATTTTGTACATACTTAATCCATAAATTTATTACTCAATCCACAACCTCTTAGGCTTAACTTCTTTAATAGCAGTATTATATTTTTATACCTATATAATTTGCAAGTAACTAATTTTAAGAATTTTTATTTTTTATTTTTTCATGTCCCCTTTTATTTATTTATTTATGTTTTTTGTCAATCTTGGGGCTAGAACTCCGGGTTTGAGCGCTGTCCCTTCACACTTCAGATGAAGGCAAGCCCTCTACTGCTTGAGCCACTGTGCTACTTCCGATTCTCTAGTGGTTTTTATTGGAGATAAGACACTCCGAGACATTCCTGCCTGTGCTGGCTTTGAACTTGATCCTAAGGATTACAGGCATGAACCACCTGCCAGTCTTATGTCCCCTTTCTATCTCTCCCCTCTTCCCATCCTATCCTTTTCTCCTCTCAATATCACTTCTTTAATCTTACATAATTTAACAATGTTTCACTTTTTAAATTTAAATTTTTGTTTTTCAATTTATTTTCTCTCTGCTATCATTCTGTCCAATCCATTTCCTTCTCTGAGATTAGGATGCTCCACATCCCTTAAACTTTATTTTTCCCCACACTTCTTCCCAAACCTAATAATTTCTGGCTTGCCAGATTCTTCTTTGCTGTTCTTAGCCCATTATTCCATAGTTGTTTAATGTTGAAGAGATTGTATCTGTTGAACGAGATTTTATCTACAGTAATTTTAACTGTGCAACTACAGGACTTTGGTTGATGCTTGCCTTCAAATAGTGTTCTCACATAAAATTGGTGTTATTTTCAAACCAAATGGGCAGAACAAGCCAGAAAAATACAGGAATCATGTCAAGTCCGAGAATCTCAACTCCCACTCATGATAATCCGGTGACAGAGCAGTTAATGTATAATCTAGAGGAGAGTTACCCAAAAGCTTTACAAACACTACTCGTAAACATGGTGACGGAAAAGACTGAAAACCTGCAAATGACTCAGTATGAGCATAATAGAGTGAGAGAGGAGGCAAACCAATGATTAATACAGGATTCTCCTGAGCATGAGGAAGCTACTCAAGATTAATACAGGAGTTGCATGAGCAGGTTGAAAACAATCAAAGAGAAACGCAGGAATTGCATGAGCAGGCTGAGACACTCAAAGAGAACTACAGGAATAGCATGAGTGTGAGAAAGCTAATCAAAGAGTAATACAGGAATTGGGTGAGACTAGACAAGGATCAACAGATGCATCCATGGAACCCATAAACAGACAGCTGAAACATAGGGAGACCACAAAGGGAATGCTAAATGGAGCCCGACAGAAGGAATGGGAGTCCAAGGAAACCATAACCAATCAACTAAGTGACTTGAGAATAAAGACTACACACCAAATTAAGGAAGCAAAGAAGCTCATACAAGATCTAAAACAAAGCTCCAAAAAAGAATTTGAAGCTATCAAAGCTGACCAACTAGAAAGAAAAGAAATAAAAAAGAAAACAGAAAGTCTTTTTTTTTGATGGGGGAGGGAAGGTCTGCTTGTGGGGCCTCAACTCTGGGCCTGGACGCTGTCCCTCACCAATTCAGCTCAAGGCTAGTACTATACTACTTGACCCACAGCACCAATTCCAACTTTTTTTTCCAGTTTCTGTGGTGCTGAGGAATTGAACCAACAGCCTCAAACATACAAGGTAAGCACTCTACCACTGAGCCGCCTTTCCAACCCCCAAAAAGAAAGTCTTGACAGTAGGTTAGACCATATAGAAGATTCAATCTTGGGAATTGAAGACAGCCTAGATATTATAGAGAAAGAACATACAGACTGGGTGCCAGTCTGGCTCACTCCAGTAATCCTAGCTACTCAAGAGGTTGAGATCTGAGGATCACAGTTCAAAGCCAGCCCAGGCAGGAAAGTCCATGAAATCTTCTCTCCAATAAACCACCATAAAAGCAGAAGTGGCACTGTAGCTCAAGTGGTAGAATGCAAGCCCTGAGCTGAAGTGCTGAGGGACAGTGTTCAGGCCCAGAGATCAAGCCCCATGACCACCACCACCAACAACAACAAAGAACATAAAATTATCCAAGACAATCCAAAAAATATGAAAGACTTATTCAATATATGGAAGACACCATGAGAAAGCCTAATCTGAGGATAATGGGTGTAGAGGAAATGGTCAAGAAATTTGTTTAACAGGATCCTAGCAGAGAACTTCCCAAACATGCAAAAAGATAGGCCTATTCATATACAAAAAGCTTTTAGAACCCCAAATAGACCAGTCCAAAACAGGGTATCCCACTGTCACATTATAATCCTCACAGGATCAATTCAGACCAAGGAAAAGATCCTTAAAGCTGTCACAGAGAAATGGTCAATCACCTATAAAGGGAAACCAATCAGAATCACCTCAGATTTCTCAGCAGAGACAATTAAAGCAAGAAGGGCCTGGTATGTTTTATGCTATTCCCTAAAGACAAACAACTCTAAATAAAGAATACTCTACCCACCTAAACTCTGCCTCATAAACAAAGGTCAAATAAAAACCTTCCATAGCAAAGAAAAACTGAAACAATATAGCTCCACCAAACCAGCCCTACAAAAGATATTAAAAGATATCCTACAAATAGGCAATCAACAAGACCACAATAAAGGTTAAGAAAATGCACCCAAATTGAGAATCCAAGAACCATTGGAAGAAACCACTTGCCATAGCCCCCGAGAAAGTGGATAACATGGCAGGAATTCCCAAACACCTGTAAGTCCTAACTCTCAACATTATCAGACTTAACTCTCCAATTAAGCTACATAGACTCTCTAGTTGGTTTTAAAAGCAAGATCCTTCTACCTGTTGCATTCAGGAGTCACAGCTTGTCCATAAAAACAAGCATTTTGAAAGTGAAAGGCTGGAATAAAATCTACCAAGCAAACAGCCCCCATAAGCAGACAAGAGTTGCAATCATTATAACATATAAAATACACTTCAAATTAAAATCAGTGACAAGAGATAATGTTGCTGAATACTAATTAAGGGATCTCTCTTTCAAGAGCAGAGTAAAATTCTAAATATCTACTTGCCAAAAAATAGAGCTCCCAAATTTGTCTAAGAACACTACTTTCCCTCAAATCTTACATAGATCGAAGATATTAATTGTTGCGGACTTTAACACACCATTGTCTCCACTAGATAGATCAGCTTGGAAAAACTCAAAAGGGAAACCACAGATCTAAAAAACTGCATAGATCAACTAGCCTTAATAGACATCTACCGAATTTTCACCCACCATCATCAGAATACACGTTCTTCTCAGCATCACACAGAACATTTCCAAAAATAGACCACATTTTAGGTCCAAAACAAACTTGTCCAAATTCAGAAACATTGAAGTAATACCTTGAATTCTCTAAGTCCACAAGGGAATAAAATTAGAACTCAAACCAAAGCCACCAAAGAAATTCCTGTAACACATGCAGGCTGAACAACACACTGTTGAATCACTATTGAATCATGGGAGAGATTGGAAAGGAAATTCAGATGTTTATGATATTCAAAAAATAGCACACGCATATTACCAGCTCCTCTGGGACACAGCAAAGCCAAGTTCATAGCTCTGAGTTCCTACATCAACAATTTGAAGATATCTGAAACCAACAATTTAATGAGACATCTGCAACTCTTTGAAAAAGAGCAGTAAGATAAACCCCAATCTAGTAAAGAGAAACAAATAATTACATCAATATTGAATGAATTAGAATCAAAAAGAGCCATAGAATCAAGAATACAGAGTTGGTTCTTTGAAAAAAATTAACAAATTTAGCAAATCTTTTCAGAAAAAAGAAAACACACAAATAAATAAACTCAGAGATAAGAATGGAAACATCACTACAGAAACAATCAGGATTCAGAACATTATAAGGGAATACTTCTCAAACCTTTATGCTAATAACTTTAGGAACTTGGCAGAAATGGACCTTTGACTAGCAAATATTGACATGATGAAACTAAACAAAGATGAGTTAAATCATCTTAACACTCTCATATCAAGCATTGAAATAGAAACAGCAATGAGATATCCCATCTAAGAAAAGCCCAGGATCAGATGGCTATACAGTGGAATTCTACAAGACCATCAAAGCAGAGCTCACACCAATACTCCTTTAACTCTTCAATCAACTTGACTGAGAAAGTTCACTACCAAACTCATTCTATGAAACCATCATACCCTCAGCCCAAAGCCAGGCAAGGACTCATCAAAGAAAGAGAACTATAGACCCATTACTTTGATGATCATTGATGCAAAACTTCTCAACAAAATTTTGGCCAATCCACTCCAACAATTTATCCAAAAAAATCATACACCACTATCAAACAGAATTCATTTCAGGGATGCAAAGTTGATTCAAATTACGCAAATCAATTAATATAATTCATCACATCAACAAGGGCAAGGATAAGAACCACATGGTTTGGTTATCTCAATAGATGCAGAAAAAGCATTTGACAAGATACAACACCCCTTTATGATGAGGGTTCTGGAAAAAATAGGAACCAAGGAACATTCCTCAATACAATAAGACTGTATATGACACTTAATGGTGAGAATCTAAAGCCATTTCCTCTTAACTCAGGAATGCAGCAAGGATATCCATTCTCTCCATTTCACTTCAATTTAATATTAGAATGCCTAGTTACAGCAATAAGACAAGATAGAAGGGATCCAACTAGGGAAAGATGAAGTAAAACTCTCCTGTTTGTAAATGATATGAACTTTTATTTAAAGAATCTCATGGACTCCAATCCCAAATTGCCTAAGGTGATTCAAAACTTTGGCAAAGTAGCAGTGTATAAAATTAATCCTCAAAAATCAATGGCTTTTCTGTATGCCAACAATGAGAAAAGTATGGCTGATATCAGGAAAGCAAGTCCATTCATAATAGACCCACAAAAATAAAATACCTAGAAATTAACTAAAGAAGTGAAGGACCTCTATGATGAAAACTTTAAAAACCTGAAAAAGGAAATGAAAACAGAACTTAGAAAGTGGAAAAAGACCTCTATGCTCCGTGATTGGATGGATCAACCTCCTGAAATTGGCAATACTTCCCAAAGCTACTGCAAATTCAATGCAGTACCTATCAGTATTCCTGCTTCATATTCAAGGAAATAGAAGAGGCAATCCAAAAATGCATATGGAACCATGAAAGACCCGAATAGCAAAAAATGATTCTTAAAGGAAAGAACAGTCCTGGACGAAGAGCAATACCAAATTTCAAACTCTACTACAAAGCCATAGTAATCAAAACAGCTTGTACTGTCACAAGAACAGACCTCAGGACCAATGGAATAGAACTGAAAACCCAGAAACGAACCCACATACCTATAGTCATCTAATCTTAATAATTGAGCTAAAAAAATAGAATGGAAGAAATTCAGCCAATTCAGTAAATGGTTCTAGCAAAATTGGTTAAGCACTTGTTAAAAACTAAAGCTAGATCCTTATATACCACCCAGTACCAAAATCAACTTCAAATGGATTAAAGACCTTGGAGTCAAAGCAGACACTCTGAAAACATTACAAAATGGAATAGGAGAATCCCTAGGTTTCCTTGGCACAGGTTGAAATTTCCTTAACAGAGACCCTGAAACACAACAAAGCAAAGAAAGCTTGGACAAATCTGATTGCATGAAATTGCAGAGCTTCTGAATGCAAAGGACGTAGATTGCAAGATCAATAGAAAGCCCAGTGATTGGGAGATATTCACTAGACATACAATGCACAAGGGTCTCATATCTAAAATATACTTGGAACTCAAATTTTGTAATGCCCCAAGAACAAATTCTCCAAGAAAATAACTGTCCAATAAACAATTGGGCTAAAGACTTAAAGAGAAACTTTTCTGAAGAGGAAAGGATGGCCAATAGACAAATGAAGAAATGTTCAACCTCCCTAGCCATAAAAGAAATGCAAATCAAAACAACATTGAGATGCCATCTCACCCCAGTTATAATCAAGAACTCTAATGCTGGAGGGAATGCGGACATAAGCAAAACTTACTGCATTGTTGGTGGGAGTGTAAACTTCTTTAACCACTTTGGAATTTATTATGGAAATTCCTCAAAAGACTCCACGTAGAGCTCCCCTATGACCCAGCAATCTCACTTTTGGGCAGTTACCCAAATGATCACAAACCAGGCCATAAGAAAGCTACCAGCACAAGTATGTTTATTGCAACATTATTTACTATAGCTAAGATAGAGAACAAACCCAGATGCCCCTCAGTAGATGAATCGATCAAAAAATGTGGTATATATACACAATGGAATTCTATGCCTTTATCAGAAAGAATGACATTGCCCATTTGGTAAGAAATGGAACGACTTGGAAAAAAGAATTATATTAAGTGAAGTAAAACAGGCCCAAAGAAACATAGGTCCCATGGTTTCCCCTATTTGCAATCACACGTATATGTTTGAGACAAGTAGAAATGGACAGATAAGTTGATGTTAGGCGAAATGATCCCCAAGATAAGGATTCAAATGTTTTTTTTTCTTTCTTTTCATTGTTTCTAACATATGTCCCTCCCCTGTTTTCACTGTATTTGATTTTGTTATAATTTGTGGAGGGGGAAGGAAAACATTTTTTTAAAATAGGGATGCAGTTGGACCCATTGCAACAATGCGATGTACAAGACGTTATGTAGAAAAACGAACTTTACAACTTTCGCTGGGGGTGGGGCGATGGGGGAATGGAGGGAAGAAGGGAACCAGGGTGGGGTTTGTGGGGGGGAGGTGGGAAGGGATCAGAAAGAGAAACAGAAGGTGGCAACAAAGCTTGATAAGAAATGTACTCATTACCTTGACTATGTAATTGTAACCACTCTGGTACTTTTACACAGACACACACACACACAAATTGTTAAAAAAAAAAAAAAACAACTTAATTTTTGAGGTTGGTGTGTGTGTGTGTGTGTGTGTGTGTGTGTGTGTGTGTGTGTGTGTGGTTTTACAAAGATCAGAAGACAACATTTTTCTTTATTTAGATTGCAATGTCAGGTCTTTGTAAGTTGTGGCTAATGGGAGAAGTCTCTTGCTCTTTTAAGGATGAAACTGAAAAATAAATTTGTGCATATACCACAGATGCTTATTAGTGTGTAATTGAACACTTATATCTTGGCTGTTTTTTTAATAATGTGAATAACAATGAACCACAGTTACAAGGTACCCAGGGAGAAATAGCCAATTGATTAGTGGATGAAAGGATATTGCAATTTTTCATTTCTTTAGAAACCTGCATACTACTTTCTATGGCGATAATACTAACCTGTATTTTGACCAAGAGTGTAGAAAATTTCCTTTTCTCCACAGTCCCACCAATATTATCACCTTTTGAATTTTAAGGGGCAGGATTTTACTATGTACAATATCTCAGATTGGCCTTAGACTCAAACTCTTCTTACTTCAACCTTCTAAATGCTTGGAATTACAAGTCTTATCCACCACACTTAGTTCCTTTGATTTTTTGGTGTTATGCAGTAGTATCATAGTAATTTTGAATTACACTTCTCTAATAACTTCTGTTCACAAATCTTTAAGCTAGTATTGAAGTGATATTAAACACAAGTTTATAAACCCACTGGCCATTTTCAGGACTTCTTGGAAAATATGTATATTGAAAACTTTTGTCCATTTTTCATCGTTTTTATTAAGCTCGTCTTAAGTCTATTGAAAATCAGTAATTAATGTACTAGAAATTAATGTACTAGAAAGGAAAAAAATAGTTACCTCCTAACATTTTTCAATTTTCTATAACAGGATATTGCTTAAATCATTATTTAAGCTTGATACTATATAAATCATTTTAGTTAGACCTTTTACCAAGCTATATGTATTTTATTTATTTTAGGTTCATAGCTTTTTCTAAAGCCTGTTTGTCCTTGGTTTCTTTCAGTCTCATGTAGTTCAGATTTCAAACTGAAGAATAAATGGAAGGAAGCAAACAAAAATAAACAGTTCCTCTCATCTGATGATGACTCTATAAGAATGAGGAAAGAGTTCATCCTTCTAAGGACTTATGACAAGCTATCAAAAAGAGAATTCATTCTTCTAAGTCTTCCCTGTCTTTGCCATGTTATTTAAAGAAGGAAAAACACAATACATTGCTTATATGCTTTTATGTTTTATGAGTTTTGCACATTTTCATATGGAATTCACCTCAGTCTACAACATTCCTCCATTATTGTGTCCCTGATACATTTATACTATCAAGACATAAGAAAACCATGTTGATTTAAAGCATGAGAAGTTTTCCACCTCTCTTCTTTGAAAGCAGAACATAGTCAATAGCTAACGTTACTTCTGGTTGCTCACTACATGTAATGGTTTCTGTAATACACATCACATTCTATTTAGTATTAAGAAAAACTGCTGGCTAAATTTTAAGCTCATTAAGAGAAGTTTATAAGAGAACTTTAGCCACGCTTTCTGTTAGGTATTTCACAAGTTGTATTTCTTTTAATTCTTAAGATAACATTTGCTATAATGCTAATGTTATTATCAATTTAGTGTTGGGAAAAATTGTAATTAATGACATTAAGTGCATGGCCCAAAGACATACAGTGAGGAAGGAAGTGAGTTATAGTTTCCAAAAGTCTTTCAGCAATACAAAAAGGTAGGTCAAATCTTTCCATTCTTTTGCACTTTCAATTCAATATTCATATTGTTAAAGAAATAATACCATAGCAATTATTGCCCATGGTCATTGTTTTTTGTCACATTTTTCTTCAACACAGACTGTGTTGGTGACATTGGGTTATCATGCTCAGAGCTGAGTTTATAATCGTGGCATAAAGAGAGCCAAATGTCTTCTGATCCAGAGTTCCAATTTCTTTTTAAAAAGTAATAAAATTTTTAAATAGCATCACTTACTGTCTTGTAAGAATCCAAAAATGAAAAAAAATCACACATAATAACTCCAAAATGCTTTCAATGTAGGAGATCACTAAACATGACCTGGTGAAGTAAATTTTCTTCTACTTTTAAAATTATTCTGGAAGCCTTATGCTGGTTGATAACACCTATCATCTTGTCTAGTCAGGATGTGTACTCAGGAGGCTGAGATCTTTGGATAACTGTTGGAAGCTAATCAGAGCAAAAATAAAATCATGAGATTATTTTTCAAAAAAGTTAATGAACTAGCAAAGAGGCAGGAATGGAGATGTAGCTCACCAATCTAGAAAGAAAAGGCCTAGCAAGACCTTGAAGCACTGAGTTCAAACTCTCAGTGTGCCAACACTTGTGCACACACCTATTCAAAATAAGAATGTCATTAAAAGCCTTATAACTTTATTCTTTACCACAGTATTTCAAACTTTAATGAATTAAAAGTAATTTCTATTATTCTTCTTTTATTGGCCAGGAAATTAGCAAAACCTCAGTCAGCATTTCTCACATAGAATTTTTCACAAGGGTTGGTTAAATATTGACCTAAGATCCAGTCTTCTGAAGATTCACTCATCTGTTTAGAAATTGATGCTGGCTGTTGGAGAAGCAAAAAAAGAAATAAATTACTTTTAATGCATTAAAGTTTGAGAGTGATTTGTAATGTGTCAATAAATGTGTGGAACACAATTATACCAACTGACAAAAATGATGTGCATTCCACTTATGTGCCTAGAGACTTGGCAAGTGACTTTAGGTGTGTCTACACAAGTAGAATTAGCAAGAAGCAAGCCAGCATTTCTTCATTTAAGATAAAAGAAAGGATAAAGTTTGACCCATTATGAAAATGAGATGTACAAGACACTATGCGGGGTAGGGGTGGAAGAAGGAGTTGGTGAGGTGAGAAGGGTAGGGATGGTAGGGGAATAACAAAGGAGGGGGTAGCAGTGCTCAATAAGAAATATACTCATTACCTTACTCATGTAACTGTAACCCCTCTGTACAGTATCTTTACAATAAAAATATGTATTTAAAAGAGATTCAAGGAAAACTTCTCTACTAATAGGAAGCTGTATTTGATACTCAAAATCTGTATGGTATTGGTTTTAGGAATAGAAGAATATTAATATTTTAGATGTTCAAATTCTCTACATAAACACGTATATTATTTACATTAGAACCTACACACAACCTAGTGCAGTGTAATTGTTATGAAAAATTTTAAATTAGATGGAACTTTTTTGCCTCCATTTTTATTATTAGTGCAGGTTAAGTCTCCTTTGTCTTTTTTGTTTCAAAGGCAAAGAGAAGAGGGTAAACAGAGAAATGATCATTATTCAGATATTTCCTTCCTCTTTTATTTCTGCTATTTTTGTTGAGAGGAAGATCAGAGCAAGAAACAAGCAAGATGCATACAAGGAAGCATTCCTGACATGTCAATAATTCTTTCTCAGAATCACTTAAACTGATAATTCTTGCGTTTTCCATAGCAGTAACCTAATTGTGGCTTCCTTGGTTCAGGAGGAAGCATGCTAACAGGTTTTTACTGTAAATTAGTATTTTATATCTCAATTTACTATTACCAAAAATATAAAGCTTTGTCTACCTAAATGCAAACACACTGATTGTCCAACAATAACTTATTGAATACTAGACAATTCTACTCAGCTCCCCCCTCCTCTCCTCTCATTCCCTCCCCTCTTCTTATTTACCCTCCCTCCCTTATTCTCTCTTTGTGTCTCACTCCTCAATATTGATCTCTATCTTCTCCATTTTTCTCTTCCAGTAGCAAGTGATTTGGTTTATCAGCCAACACATAGATAGTTGAACAAGTATTTTTTAAATTATTTTTGTGATCATTTATACTTTTTTCAAATTTTTATTGTGAAAATACCAAGCAAGGGGTTACAATTACTTGGGCAAGATAACGAGTACATTTCTTATTAAGCATTGTTGCCTACTCCTTTTCTCCCCTTCCCATGCTTTCCCATACTCCCTCCCCTTATTCTTAAGAAGTGAGATCTAGTAGAGCACCAGTGGCTTACAACTATCCACTGTGTAGGTTCAAATTTGACAATTGCAGCTTGAAACTATCCCAAGTGGATAATTCGAAGAGATTCTTTTATCCACTTGTAGTAAAAGAAAGAAGTGGAGGTGCAACTCAGATGCTAAAGTGAAAACATTGAGAATTAAAGCCCAGATGGAGCTCCAGTGCAGGAATCCAAAACCAGTACCAGCACAATATAAAAAATGAGTCCTCTGTTTTTGAAAAATAATGTTTCTCCAAAAATTCATCCACAGGACAATTTTCAAGGTACAAAACGTCAAAGGCTTTTTCACATCTTAAACTGATTCTTCTGCTTGATTCACATTATGGTAAATAGGAGCCAAACTTCACATTAAAAAGTATGAGCATTGCTAAACAGTTATTATTTTTCCTGTAAAGGAAACATGGAAGAAAAAGTCACCTGACTACGTGAGTTAGGTTTGACTCACTGACAGACTTTTTCAAGTAAATGAGGGTTTATTGACATGTAAAGAAATCTTTACAGATCGTTCTCTAAGAGAGAGAACAAGCTAGCTGCTGTCCAAGTTTGAATCAGAGCAAGTTTATTCCTGTAATATGATAAAGAGAAGCTCATCGCTATGCAGTCAGTAATTTAAGAGGATTAAAAGGCCACGTCTATGTTGTAACAGCCAAGTTTTCACAAACAAAAACCATTTCCTGTGCCATGTGTTAGACCAAAAAGTACTGCGTTAAATAGAGTAAATGTCTGAGTGACAGGTATGCAAGAGTTCTGTAATCACAACTAAACTATAAATTTTTTAATCATGTCCCTTACAAGAATCTCCAAGATAAGCCTTGCTAAATCTGTCATAAAAGACTGGGTTATGTAATTGGCAGTTATGATTAGGGTCCAATATCTTTCAGTTGCTTACGTTGCAAATCTCTCACTCAAAATTCAGAGTCTGAAAAAACGTGTTTTCTTGCCAGGCACCCAAGATATTTTTTTGTGCCACTATGAATATATATTTATTTGTATTTCTCTTCTTGTAATCATACCTGCCAATGTGAAGTACTTTAGTGATAAGAATTATAGTATCTGTACCCTTTGTTCCACTAAAAATATCCTAGCTATATTGCATTTGAAAAAAAAAAATATATACCCAGGCACGGATCATGCCTGTCATCCTAGCTAATCAGGAGGCTGAGAGCTAGGGATCACCGTTCAGTGCAAGCAGTGAGAACCTTATATCCCATAAACAACCAGAAAACCGGAAGTGGTGCTATGGCTCAAAAGGTAGAGTGTTTGACTTGATCTGAAGAGCACAGGCACAGCATCCAAGTCCAGAGTTCAAGCTCCATGACTGACAAAAATAAATATATGTATATATGTATACATACATATATATAAATAGATAAGTACAATATATATTTATATATAAATATAATATAAATACAAATATGTAAATATAAAAATATAACATAAATATCTATAAATATTTGTATATATACACACATGCAATTACATATATATATATATATGTGTGTATATGTATGTGTATATGTATGTACGCATGTGGTCTTGAAATCAGAGTCCACAATCTGGACATATACATCAGTTTAGCAAATTTAGGTCTCAAACTTTTATTTGAGTCCTATATCACACATTCTCACATACATCCAGCTTTTTTAGAGTCAGTATATATAAAAACATGCATGCATATTCCTGCACACATATATCCCCATACTCAAATGATATACTAAATGTAACACTCTAATAAAAAATAATATCGATACTAAAAAGGACACCTTTGCAAATGCAATTTAAGTTTAATTTTTTTCATACAATGCATTATTAAAATAGATGAAAGAGCTGAGGAGATGTTTTAAATACTACAATTCCTGCCCAAAAAGCATGTTTCTCTATCCAAACATCATTATTTACATCCTTCCTTCTCGCACATAAAACTCCTATAAATATCTACAAAATTAATCTACATGCTCCTTAAGCACTGATTGAAGAAATAAATTGTAATATATATATATACACACACATCATATTTATACACAATGATACAATATTTAGCCACACATAATAATGAAATCATATTATCTTCAAGAAAATAGAACTGGAAACCTTCATATTAAAGCAATAAGTCAGATTGTGAAAAACAAATACTAGATTTCTCATATGTGGACTCTAGACCTAGAAAATAAAATGAATGACCCAGGTGTAAAATATGGAACTGATTAGGATTGGGAACAAGTGAAAGTGGAGATGAAGAGAAATAGTGTGGAGGAAATACGTTCAAATATTTTGTTAGTATGATGACATATAAAATGCAAGTATAAAAATAACATAATAAAATTAACAAAAGCAGTAAATTTCATTTGATTACTCTCTATGAACATATGTGTATAACACAATAACACATTTTGTGAAATTAATATTTGCTAATAAAAAGACAAAACTTCATTATGGTTGTTATAGATTCATACATTAAGTTCCATTCTTTCGTCAGTTATTTCACTGATAAAGTTAAAGGAGAAATTTATTTGTTCATTTAGAAATCAATCTTGTTCAGTTAGTATTAAAGTATTCTAGTTAATTACTGTCAATGTGAAACTTTTCATACAAATTATTATATTAGAAAAATTTCCAAAGCATTCTTCAAAATACCATCTCTATAAATACATAGTTTTGGCTATTTATTGAATAGGTAGGATATGTTATGCCTGACCACAAAATCAATTCTTCAAACTGTTTTTTATCAAAAATGCCTATAGCAAAATAGATAAATCTAAATTATGCATATTTCAAGAAAATGCTTGGTTAGTCCTCTTTTTCTCACATTCCCTATCCCTTCTTGAGAATAATACACACTGTAAGGGAATGCTGAGACTGTTTTGGAGAAAGAGGTTGACTTTAATCCAATGAATTACTCTATGTGCATTTTTGTTTACTTTATAAACAGAAAAGATAAATTCTTACCTTAACTATTTCCTTAGGATTTATCCTGAGGTTTAATCTGTAATGGATGACAGATAACTATATAAACACTTTTTTTTGTTTACAAATTTAGGTACAACTATACTCAGTCATGAGAACATGATATCAAAAGGTTAAACAACGCTTGCTGGTACTATGCTTATGCGAATTTGTGTATTAAAAAACTGGTTATTAGCATTTGATTTTTAGCCCAGCATCATCTCATGGGTTAGGAAACGAAGTGAGTCGTTGTCCTCAGAACAAAATTTAATGAGGCATCCAAAATTAGTTACTAAGATATACATCGTTTAACAAAATGTTTTTAAAATATAGGTTAAAGGAATTAATTTATGAAAAAAATCAGCATTTAAAATAAATACAGAATCAGTATGACTGGCTTTGCTTTTATACAAGCTTGCAATACAGGTTGCATGATGAATTTTCTGATTATATCTTTGAGTTAACTCTTTTAGTTAGAGAAGTTTTGTTTTTCATATATACATTTGTTAGATGAAGGAGGACACGAATTCCATGCCAAAGTACACATGAATATTACTATTGTAGTTTTATCCTTTGCAAAAGTTTCAAATAGGCTCGAGTAACTTGGGTCTTTTTGGATCTAACTAAATAGGTATGCAATTTTGTCAGTACTAGAAAGAGTTTTACTAATATTTATTAAAATATTATTTTCCTGAAACCATTTCTATTCTCTCTTCTCATGAGATTTTTAAAGTAAATTTATATAAATGAGTATCTTTCTTATCAAGCATTATAGCCTCCTCCTTTGGTTATCCTTCCTATCCCTTCCCATCCTCCCCCGTTCTCCCTTCCCAAAACTCCCCCTCACACACACCAAAGTTGTAAAGTTCCACATAACATCTTGTAAATCTCATTGTTGCAATGGATCCACCTGTAACCCTATTTAAACGATCTGTTTTTTTCTCTTCCCCTGCATATATTATACCAACCTTAAATATGGTGAAAGCAGGAATTATACCAAGGCGGAGGGACATACAAAGAAACAAAGACATAATCTTATAAATGTGTAAGAAACAATTTTCTGAAAGAAAAAAAAAAACATTTGAAGACATCTATTAGGGTTCATTTCCCTAACATCAACTTATCTGACCTTTTTCTGCTTGACTCAGACATATACTAGTTATTGCAAATAAGTTAAACCATGGGACCTATGTTTCTTTGGGTCTGGATTAATTCACTTAGTATAATTTTTTCCAAGTCTTCCCATTTCCTAACAAATTGGGCAACCTCATTCTTTCTGATGGAGGCACAAATTTCATTATGTAAATACACCACATGTTCTTGATTCATTCATCTACTGAGGGCCATCTGGGTCTGATGTTTCTTTTTAGATAACCCACATTCAGTCTTTTACAAACACTGTAGTTTGATGTAGTTAAAATTATGTACACTCATGTACATTGCTCAGATTCTATTATTTGCATGTTTTGTTCTTTTAAGTCAGTAGTATTTAGTTATCAAAATGGATACTATTATACTTATTCATTGCATTTCTGAATATTTTAAGTATGTAATGATTTGATACTGTAGCATTTTATTCTCTTAAACATGTTTAGAACTTATTCTACATACATTGAAATATGTTTTAAACAATTTGATCCATCCAAGGGATTTGATATATTAGGTTCATTCACAAGAATTTAATTACAAACTAACACAACCTTATTTCTGAGACAGTTATTCTTATGGCTATACTCAAATTAACATGTGTTTCAAGTGTTCATACAAAAAACAAACAAAACAAAAAACTGGGCACAACATGTTTTTGTTCCTGTGAGAGTTCTACTTTGTTGGTTGATTTTTTCCAGCTGTGGTGACTTCAACATGCTGTGTGAATTTATTTCAATTGTTTTGTGCCTATATTTTGTTTCAAATAACAGAATGTACAAAAAGAATCAGTGATTTAGAACTTTTCCAAATAGAATTCTCAGAGAGACACTTGAGGTTTCATAACATCTGTGAATGGGCAGGTCTTCTTAGTGGAGGGGGTAGCAGAGTAACAAAGACATTGTTTAACATTATTTGAATTCTGCCTCATCTTGTCTAACTGTTTCCAATGGTATTAGTTCAAGGTCTTTTTTTTTTTTTTTGGTCGGTCTTGGGATTGAACTTGGGCTTGGTCGCTGTCCCTGCGCTCTTCAGCTCAAGGCGAGCACTCTACCACTTGAGCCAAAGCACCACTTTCGGTTTTCCAGTGGTTTGTTTGAAAGAAGAGTCTCATGGACTTTCCTTCCCCAGGCTAGCTTTGTACCGCGATCCTCAGTTCTCAGCCTCCTGAGTAGTTAGGATTACAGGCATGAGCCACCTGTGCCTGGCTACTTCAAAGGCTTTAGTGTAAAGAAAATAATTTTGTCTGTATGAACTCAGAATTTTTTTAAATTGAGATGAAGTACACATTCATATTTGATTTTAACTTAAAAACTTCTTTTCTTAGTTTAAAATCACACATGTTAATTTATGATGCTAAAATAGAATGTACTAATATATATGAAATGGTCCAAACTATTTATCATATTGTGTAATAGAGGATATAATAATTGGTTTTGGGTAAGGGAAACAATCGGATCTATGTTTCTTTGGGCCTGGCTTACTTTACTTAATATAATTTTTCTAAGTCTTTCCACTTCCTAACAGATGGGGCAGAGTCATTCTTTCTGAAGTTTATTTATTAAAAATCTGAAACTCTGTATGAATTAGTGATTCATGAGGGTTCCAGTGTCTCACTTCTGCAATCAGAGTGACTCAGAAGAGAGAAATTGAGAAGATAAAGGTTTGAAGCCAACCAGGGCAGAAAAAATTTTGAGACTTCCTCACCAAAGTAACCAGCAGAAAGCCAGACTGGAGGCATGCTTCAAGCAGTAGAGAGTCAGCTGGACAAGAAAACTGAGTATTTGAACTTTGGTGACTGGTTGATTTCACTTGGCATGTATTCAAGTTGATCTTAGTCCATTCTTTGTTGCTATAATGGGTATAATTGAATAGCATAAACAGAGCAATTTATCAGAAATGAAGTATTTCTTTATTCGGTTCGTGGCTGTTAGGATTACAATGTTCAAGATCAGCAGCCTCATCTCCTAGTGGTTGATGGTGGGGCGCTGTGTGGGGTTGTGAGGGGGAGAGACTCCGCAGAGTGCCAGGATGAAAAAGGACATCACATATGTCCTAGCTGCATTCCCTTCTTCTTCTTACAAAGCCCCAATCACCCAAATTACCACCCAAACTCTCACCTCTAAATATCAGAGATGACATTTCTACCTTCTTTTTTTTTGGTGGGGGGTCCAGTCGTGGGGCCTGAACTCTGCACCTGGGTGCTGTCCCTCAGCTCTTCAGCTAAAGGCTAGTGCTCTAACACTTGAGCCACATTCTCAGCCACGTTCTTTTTTTTTAAATAGATTTTTATTGTACAAATACTTTACAGAGGGTTTACAGATACAGGAGAAAGTTAATGAGTACATATGCCTTCCCTCCTACCTCCAAAACTACAATTTCCCCTCCTTACTCCTGTCCCTCTCTCTGACTAATTTGTAAAGTTCGGTTTTCAACATAATGTCTTGTATATCTCGTGGTTATAATGGGTCAATCTGTATACCTGTTTAAACATTTTGTTTTTCCCTTACCCTCCCCAAACTAGAGAAGTGTATATAAAAGATACAGAGCAGCGACATCAGGGCTATACCGAAAACAGGGCTATACCGTCGGGGAGGAACACACAAAGAAACAACAAAAAAATCGCATGGTACATTACAAATAAGTTAGGAACAATAGCAAGAAATAAAAGACCAAAAGCTATGTACATATGACCATATAAGATGATGCTAAATAAAATGAAGCAGAAGATAGAGGCACAAGTGGTTTTATATTTCTTGATGTTGTTTTTTTATGTATTTATAATGTACCATGTGATCTTTTTCTTTTGTATGTTCTTCCTCCATAGAATAACCCCTATTTTCATTAAATCTGATTTCAGCGCCCTGAATCTTGTATATACATTTTTCTAATTAGGGAAGTGAATGGATATAACAAAATGCTGTAATAAAGATACAGGTTGACCCATTGTAATAATGATATATACAAGATGGTATGTTGAAAACCCAACTCTACAACTTCGGGGGTGGTAAGGGAGGGAGGAATTGGGGAGATGGGGAAGGATGGAGTAGGGGAAAAACAAAGTTGGAAGTGACAACACTCAATAGGAAATGTACTCATGACATTACTCATGTAACTATAACCCCTCTGAATAGTATTTTTTATGATAATAAATATATACAGTTTCTGTTTGTCTCAGACATATATTAGATATTGCAGATAAGGGAAACCATGGGACCTATATTTCTTTGGGCCTGGATTACTTCATTTAATATAATGTTTTCCAAGTCTTTCCATTTCCTAACAAATGTGGCAATGCGATTGTTTCTGATAGAGGCATAGAATTCCATTGTGTATATATATCACATTTTCTTGATCCATTCATCCACTGAGGGGCATCTGGTTTTGTGATCATTTGGGTAAATACCCAAAAGTGGGATTGCTGGGTCATAGGGGAGCTCTATGTAGAGTCTTTTGAGGAACCTCCATACTATTTATTGATATTAATTTGTGGAGGGAAGGGAAGAAACAAACTGTTTAAATAGGGTTACAGGTGGACCCATTACAACAATGAGATAGATATGTCGGAAATGAACTTTACAACTTTGGCAGGGCGGGGGGTAGGAGGGATGGGGAGGTGAACATAGGGGGTATGGGAGTGTGGGATGATAGGGGATGTAGGGGTGGGAGAGAAGGGAAGGGATGGTATGGGGAAACAAAGGAGGAGGCAACAATGCTGGATAAGAAATGGACTCACTAAACCCTCTGTATGGTATTTTCATTATATATATATATATATATATATATATATATATATATATATAAAATGAAAAAAAAAATATATATATATATATATATATATACACACACACACAAATAGGAAAGTAAAAAAAAAATAATTGACCTTTGGGGAAAGTCAATTACAGTGGATTTCGTGAGATACTGAGTAGTAATAAAAAGTATATTTGATTCTATAAAAAATACAGTTACATCTAAAAATAACTCGTAATTATAAACTAATGCTGAAAAATAGGTTTTTTTTGGAAAAAAAAGAGAAATTTCAATAAGCTTGCTTTCGTAAAATTGACTTGTACTTGGGCTCTCGTGGCTCATGCTTGTAATGCTACCTGCTCAGGAATCTGAGATCTGATGATTGTGGTTCTAAGCTAGCCTGAACAAAAAATTCTGTGAGATTCATACCTCCAATAAACCACCTAAAAATAGAAATGGTTCTGTGGAGCAAGTCCTAGGAAGCTAGCCTGGAACTGAAAAGTTGAGGGACAGCCCAGGCCTAGAATTCAAGCCCTAGGACCAACAAAAAGAATTGACTTGGATTTTTATTTTATCTTTTTATGATTTTTTATTAGTGGTTGTTCAGTGAAAAAATGTGGTTGTTATTTATAGTTTGTATTGACATAAAATAAGCCACTAATTTAATCAAAAAACTTCTGATTCTATCACAGAATAAATTTTGTGGGTAATGGTTAGAACCAGGATTCCTTTCGGAAAAAAAATTATATTGCTGCCAAAAAAAGAGAAAGAAACAACAGGAAACTCATCCTGTAAATCTTAATGGACTAATAGTCTGTCAGTTTCAGTTTTAACATTTAATAAAAAAGTAAAGTAATACTTGATAATAGTTTATTAACCCCTGTCATTCAAGGTTTACTTTAAAATGAAATTCAATAAGTGACAGTGTTTTTTCTTTACTTTTCCAAACAATCATTTCGTCGTTATAATATAGCACAATATAAGCAGAAAACTTTTGGTAAGGAAAAACATTTTTTTCCATTCTTTGGTTTGCTTCAGTCTGTATTGAAAACTGCATACGACATTGTACCCACCATAATGTCTGTCTTCTCATTTTGAAACATTTCAATAAGTTTTCTTTCCCTGCTGTGTTGGCCAGCAAAGTTTTATAAAACCACATGTTTTCATTCATTGTGTGTTCAAAAATATATCTCACAAATGCAAACAGTGAAGCACAACCTGAAACATCTGTGGATTTGTAAATTTATGGTTCAAAGTAATCACTTTCCACACTTCTTAGAAAGAGCCATTCACATGCATTAATTGCTCTGTCATTTCCATGCTTTAGAAGAGCAGCATTTGACAATGGCATACATATTAATTTGTTTACCGCATTTGTTTTCAGAAAAGACTGTCTTCATGGAAGATGGTATTAGATGAATCTTTGCAATTATGTAGTTTTAAAGGTCTCTGAGTTGTGATATAGAATATCCATATAAGTGATTAAATATTGAAATTAAATCCCCCTAATATACATTCCTTCAATTTTCTGGCTAAAGTGTTCAGCAATCTAGGTATTTGCTTGATAAGAAATATACTCATTACCTTGCTCATGTATTTGTAACCCCAACACAGAACTTAAAAAATGGCAAAACCTCCCATGCTCCTGGATTGGCAAGATTAACATCGTGAAAATGGCAATACTTTCCAAGGCTATCTACAAATTCAACGCGATACCTATCAAAATTCCACCCTCATTCTTCAAGGAAATAGAGGAGGCAATCCAAAAATTCATATGGAACAATAAAAGACCCCGAATAGCAAAAACGCTCCTCAACGGAAAGAACACTGCTGGAGGAATATCAATACCAAATTTCAAACTCTACTATAAAGCCATAGTAATCAAAACAGCTTGGTATTGGCATAAGAACAGACCTCAGGACCAATGGAATAGAATTGAAAACCCAGAAATGAACCTACAGACCTATAGCCACCTAATCTTCGATAAGGAAGCTAAAACAATAGAATGGAAGAAAGACAGCCTCTTCAGTAAATGGTGCTGGCAAAATTGGTTAACTACATGTAGAAAACTAAAGCTAGATCCTTATATATCACCCTGCACCAGAATCAACTCCAAATGGATCAAAGACCTTGAACTCAAAGCAGACACTCTGAAAACATTACAGGATGGAATAGGAGAAACCCTAGGTCTCCTTGGCTCAGGTCGAAATTTTCTGAATAGAGACCCGGAAGCACAACAAATCAAAGAAAGGTTGGACAAATGGGATTGCATAAGATTGCAGAGCTTCTGCAGGGCAAATGACATAGCTGGCAAGATCAATAGAAAACCCACCGATTGGGAGAAGATCTTTACTAGCCATACAACGGACAAGGGTCTCATATCTAAAATATACTTGGAACTCAAAAAATTAAACCACCCAACAACAAATCCTCAAAGAAACAACTGCCCAATAAATAAGTGGGCGAAAGACTTAAAGAGAAGCTTCTCTGAAGAAGAAAGAAGGATGGCCAATAGACACATGAAGAAATGTTCAACATCCCTAGCCATAAAAGAAATGCAAATCAAAACAACATTGAGATATCACCTCACTCCAATTAGAACAGCAAAAATCAAGAACTCCAATAACAACAGATGCTGGAGGGGATGTGGACAGAAAGGAACCCTACTTCATTGTTGGTGGGAATGTAAACTTGTTCAACCACTATGGAAAGCAGTATGGAGGTTCCTCAAAAGACTTCACATAGATCTCCCCTATGATCCAGCAATCCCACTTTTGGGCATTTACCCAAATGTTTACAAACAAGACCACACTAAAGCTACCAGCACAACTATGTTTATTGCAGCATTATTTACCATAGCTAAGATATGGAACCAACCCAGATGCCCCTCAGTAGATGAATGGATCAAGAAAATGTGGTATATATACACAATGGAATTCTATGCCTCCATCAGAAAGAATGACATTTCCCCATTTGTTAGGAAATGGAAAGGTTTGGAAAAAATTATATTAAGTGAAGTAAGCCAGGCCCAAAGAAGCATAGGTCCCATGGTTTCCCTTATTTGCAATATCTAGTATAGGTATGAGTCAAGCGGAAAAGGTCAGATAATGTGATGCTAGGAAAATGAACCCTTAAATATGTATTTTAATGTTTTCGTTTCTTTCATGCATGTATTTCTAATGCATTTATAAGATTATTTCTTTGTTGCTTTGTATGTCCCTCCCCCACAGTGTAACCCCCGTTTTCACTATATTTGATGTCAGTATAACATGTGGAGTAGATGGGGACAAACAAGTCGTTTAATTATTCAGGTGGACCTGTTGCAACAATGAGAAGTACAAAATGTCATGTCAAAACCAGCTTTACAATGCCGGTGTGTGGGGGGGAGGGGGGTATAATTGGGTGGGGGGAGGGGGGTAAAATTGGGTGGGGGGAAGGGGGAGGCGGGGAAGGGAAGTGAAGGGTAAACAAAGGAGGAGGCTGCAATGCTTGGTAAGAAATGTATCCATTATCCTGCCCATGTAATTGTAGCCCCTTTGTACAGTATGTTCTCAAATAAAATAAAATACAATTTAAAAAAAAAAAACAAAAGAAGTTTCACAATAAAAATCTTATTTAAAAAAGAAACATTGTACATTGTTTCCTTGGTGACAACATAATTGGAAGATAAAATGTTCATATACTTTGGCCATCTTAAATGAGGTGGATGTACTTGAGTTTGCATGCAGAACTTTTGGGACAGCTTGAGTGTTTGATTCTTGGGATTTGATTAGGAATTGTGGCAGGCTTTCATGGTATCAGAATTAAAACAAAAGTCTGTACTAATACTTTGTTCTGCTACATTTTTACATTAGTGTATTCAAACACTCACATACACAGATACAAATATACTCACATACACGTCTTATATGAAGATCCAGTCAGTCAGCAAGAAAATATTTTAACTGGAATTTCATAGTCTACTGAGATCTGATTAGAAATTATAGAAATACCTAGGTGCTTCCACTCCTAGAAAACTCATCATTGGTGAAGACTTTGCAATTTGAATTTATTTTCATTTTAAACAAGTTTTTTATTGTGAAAATACTGTACAGAGGGTTTACAGTTACATGAGCAAGGTAATGAGAATGCTCCCAGAAAGAACTATGTGTTAAAGAAAAATGACTTTCCATTTCCTCCCAGACTGTGGAGAATACCTGAATAGTTCTGGATATTAAATTCTTCAGAGTGAAACTGATGAGAACATAGACTCTCATCTTCTTTCTTCTTTTATTTTTAAAATCATTCTAGGTCAAAAACATTTCTCTTTGACATACTCCCACCTTGAAATATTGTCTTCTCAAAGGAGCCCAAAGCAATAAAACCAACTGAACCTAGACTAAAGCCTTCAAACTTGTAAATCAGAATAAACCTTTCTGCTTAACAAATGGACAATATCACTTATTCTGGTAGGCTATAACGCTAATAAAGAAGTCTAATCTAACTCTGTAGAGCACATGAAAATATACTTCATTATTAAATATCTAACTCCATATTTTATTTTATGTTTTTGTTTCTGTTGATCCTAGGGCTTAAACTGGGGGCCTGGATGGGGCCCATGAGCATTTGTGTTCAATGCCAATGCTCTACAACTTGAAATGGAACTCCACTTCCAGTGGAGGTTAATTGGAGATAAGAATCTAATGAACTTTTGTACTCAGGCTGTGTTGGAATTGAGATCTTCAGATCTCAGCCTCTTAACTAGGTAAGATTACATCCTTGAAATACAAGAGCCTAGCTGTATTGCATATTTTGTCTAATTCTAATTCTTAACATTGTACTGATGCTCCTACTACAATATCAAAAATGTAAAAGATACTAAGGTTATTTGTAAGGTATATAATGAAGGAAGAATTTTCATCCTTTACAAAATCTACGCAAAAATCTGTGATAAACTATTGATATTTTACTGTACCTTTCCTACAACCAGTGTAATATAGTTTAATACCTGTAAGTCCAAGCTTCTCTATATTCTACTGGAGATTTTGTTTTCATGTATATATGTCTATCTATATGTATCTATGTATCTATCTATCTTCCAATGTGGATCATCAGACTTAAAACTTTGCTTTATTTTGCAGCTCAGAGGTTGTACTTGGTTGGCTCATTGTGTGACCATATCTGTAGTGCTTGTCATCATTCCTTTATTTATCACACCATCAGCCCTCTAAAATCAGCTTCATTCCTGTACAAGGTTACCAATCAGTACAAACCCATAGCGTTTAACTTTAAGGAGGGAAAATAACATGAATTGACAACCACAGAATTTCTACAGTGACCTAGTAAGTTATCAAAAATTATATCTGATATTTTTCACATTTCTGCCTTCGTTCTCTTCTCATTTAATAACAGTATAAATATATTGCATCTATAACTTAAGGATCAGTGTTTTGTTTTCAACCTGAAACCTCCTTTCCTTGTTTTTAGCCATAAATTTGAAAACTTTTGGAATAGCTTCTTGATTGTTTTGAGATTCCTTCCCAAATAAAGTCATGTATATCAAAAAAGCCAAAAATTTCAACTGAGAGTACTATAAAAGAGGCATAAAATTAAGGTTAACCATATAAGTTAAGCACAAATATAAGCAATACCATGATATTTTTAAATTGTACACTTTTATTGGATGAAGTATCTCAAACATGTAGTCTTATCTACTTGGGAAACAGAAATTAGAGAATTCCCAATCCAGGCAAGCCCAACAAAAATTAAGTTACAGAAACTCTAACCAATTGCTGGGTGCAAAATTTTTTTGTCTTTTTTTTAATCAAGTTTTTTTATTGCGAAAATACTGTCCATAGATGATCTAGTTACATGGACAAGGTAATGAGTACATTTCTTATCCAGCATTGTTGCCTCCTCCTTTTATTCCCCTACCATCCCTTCCCTCTCACCTCCTGAGCTACACCCACCTATTCCTCCAATTCCTCCTCTACCACCAGTAAATTGCAAAGTTTTTTTTCACATAGTGTCTTATATACATCTCATTGTTACATTGGGATAATCTGTATCACCATTTAAACCATTTGTTTCTTCCCTTCCACTCCACAATTATACCCACATCAAATCCAGTGAAAACAGGGGATATACAATGGAAGAAGGACACACAAAGCAACCAAAATCACATGGTACATTATAAATACATTAGAAACAAAAGCAAAGAAGAAAAAACACACTGTGTTCCTATGTTGTGGTTCATTTTGCTTAATATCATCTTATCTGAGTTTTTCTGCTGCTCCAGACATTAACTAATTATTGCATATAAGGGAAACCACGGGACCTATGTTTCTTTGGACCTGACTTATTTCACAGAATGTAAGTTTTTCCAACTTTTTCCATTTCCTAACAAATGTGGCGATGTCATTCTTTCTGATGGGGGCATATAATTCCATGCATATATATAGTACATTTTCTTGATCCATTCATCCACTGAGGGACATCTGGGTTGGTTCCATATCTTAAATATGGAAAATAATGCTGCAATAAACAGTTTTGCTGGTAGCTTTAGTATGGTTTTGTTTGTGATCATTCGGTGGGGGGGGGAGGGTGGTAAATGACCAAAAGTGCGATTGCTGGGTCCTAGGGGATCTCTGTGTGAAGACTTTTGACTAACCTCCATACTACTCTCAAAAGTTTACAAGTTTACAGTCACACCTACAGTGCAGTAGGGTGCCCTTCTGTCCACATCCCCTCCAGCATTTGTTATAATTAGAGTTCTTGGTTATAGCCATTCTAACTTTTGTGACATGTAATCTCAAGGTTGTTTTGATTTGCATTTCTTTTATGGCTAAGGATGTTGAGCATTTCTTCATCTGTCTATTGGTCATTCTTCTTTCCTTTTCAGAGAAGTTTCTCTGTAAGTCTTTAACCCACTTATTTATTGGGCAGTTGTTTCTTTGAGGATTTGTTCTTGGGTGACATAAGTTTTTGCATTCCAAGTATATATTAGATATGAAACCCTGTCCGTTGTTTGGCTAGTGAGTGTCTTCTTCCAATATGTGGGCTTCCTATTAATCTTGTTAGCTATGACCTTTGCCATAGAGAAGCTATGCAGTTTCATGCAATCCCATTTGTCAAGTCTTTCTTTGATTTGTTGTGTTTTTGAGTCTCTATGAAGAAAATTTGGGCCTGTGCTCAGGAGACCAAGTGTCTCTCCTATTCTGTCCTGAAATGTTTTCAGGGTTTCTGCTTTGATTTCAAGGTTTTTGACCTATTTGGAGTTGATTCTGGTATACGATGATATATAAGGACAAGATGAAAACATAAAGGGAAGGCAAATAGGGAAAGATTAAGTAAAACTCACCCTCTTTGCAGATGACATGATCTTGTGTTTAAAAAATTGCATGGACCCCACTCCCAAATTACTCGAGCTGATTCGAATCTTTGGAAAAAGTAGCAGGGTATGAAATTAACCTTAAAAAATAAACAGCTGTTCTGTATGCCAACAATGAGAAGAGTGTAGCTGAAATCAGGAAAGCAACTTCATTCCTAATATCTCCACACAAAAAATACCTAGGAATTAACCAAAGAAGTAAAGGACTTCTATGATGAATACTTTAAAAATCTGAAAAAGGAAATCAATGCAGAACTTAGGAAGTGGAAAAACCTCCCATGTTCCTGGATTGGAAGGATCAACATCGTGAAAATTGCAATACTTTCCAAAGCTATCTCCAAATTCAGTGTGATACTTACCAATATTCCAACGTCTTTTTTCAAGGAAATAGAAGAGGCAATCCAAAAATTCATATACAACAATAAAAGACCCTGAATAGCAAAAACTAACCTAACAGAAACAACAGTGCTGGAGGAATATTAACACCAAGTTTCAAGCTCTATTACCAACTCATAGTATTCAAAACAGTTTGGTACTTGCAAAAGAACAGACCTGAGGACATGAATAGAATTGAAAACCCAAAAATGAACATATAACCACTTAATCTTTGATAAGGGGGTCTAAAAAATAGAATGGGAGAAAGGCAGCCTCTTCAGTAAACGTTGCTAGGGGCGAAGATTTATGCTTGTGTTAGGAGGACTGTAGTCTCAGCTGGACTACGCATAATGATAAAACAATTACAATGGTACAAAATCCAATTACAATTTGCAGGTGTGGAAGTAGTAGGGAATTGGAATCAATCCCCCAGTACCAAAAGGAATTAAATATGTATCAGGGTAAGAATTTTGTATGTCTAAGGTCAAGACTTCATACAGGTTTTACAAGCACTGGTAAAACCTTTATCTCCTGCTATTTTTTTTAAAAAGTATAGCCATTACTTCCATGTCCAAATCACAGATTTTCTGATTAGAGATTTTCTTCTATCCATTAACTAATATGTCCCACTTAAGTCATACTAAAGATCGAAAACCCATTGCTTAAGAAAGTGACTGTATTTGGAAACAAAATCTCAAATGTAGCATTTAAGTTGGTGTCCTCCAAGAGAAGGAGAAGGCCTTGAATATGCTAAGGAAAGAGCACCCTAAGAAACCAACTCTGAAACTGGAGTTATAGTTCCACAAACTCAGAGGCAATATATCTATAATTACCCAATCTTCAGTAGTTCGTTATCACAATTACTAGAAAACATGTGTAATCTATAAAACAATATAAGTTGTTTCTCTTGGAGTCCATGACTGACTCATCTCTATAATCCTTGTTATTAAGAACGATGAGACTTGGAGGATAATGATTTTCAGGCTGGCAGGAAAATTCATGTGGTTCTATCTCCAATTAACTACAACAATTTCTGGGCTGGAGGCATGGTTAAAATTGCAGACTGTCTACTGTTTGCAAACAAACTGAGAGCATGAGGTATGTTCAAGTACCCAACTGGAAGAAGAATATTTTCAGAAAGAGAATTATGAAGAGGAAAGCAGAAAAAATGAAATAATGTTATTGATACAGACAAATCTACCCAATGAGAAATATGGCTCAAAATGTAATTTTTAATGTTTTCCTTCCTATACAGTAGAAATAAATGGTTTTTCAAGTTGATGAAAGTAAAGTGTAATACTGTATGTAATAAATAATCACATTACCTTTGTGTTTCCATAATTTAACTTGTTTTCCTACAAATTTATAGAATAGTGTAACTATGCAAAAATCAATAAATATTTCATTTTCATATAAGATTACATATCCGAGCTAGTGTTTTCTAAAATTGATCTACACTGAAATGATTGTCATTGATACCCTTCTCAAGATTCCAAGTGTTTTATCCTTTCAGCTGAAGTTCCAAATACTCATACCCCACCATAACTTTTTAGTTTCTGCTTGCAATCATATGAACTTTATATGAACATATGGCCCAAAATGTTAATTATTTTATCTGCTGTCATTGTTGTATACCTAATACAATTAAGTATATAAACTTAGGGAAAACAGATTCTTCCTTCTGAATGTATACATGCACACACACACACACACACACACACACACACACACACACACACTCACACACACGCATTTATCACTCTTACTCAGAATAGGTTCCTGACATTGGCTATCAGAAAATGATCTAACTATGAAACTTTCCTGTCCAGATATAAAATTTATTCATAATTCCACACATGCAAAAATACCAGATCATTCAAAATGAGAATATTTAACAAAACCACCCAGCTCCTTAGTCATCTATTTCCTGATTTCATTCACTCAGGATGATACATTTTTCATATTATATATAAAAATATTTTTAAGTCTCTCTGATTAGCAGGCAAATTATATTACCATATAGTAGAAAATGTAGGTAAAATTAATTATACCGAGGCAATCTTTAATATCTTATCAAAGATTTCTGTTTCCTTTTTGCAGAGTGTGTTTCTGGCATTTTGCCCTAATGTATAATATTAAATTACAAAGGAAATTCCATATTCTTTAATTTCTTTTTCCTAAAGGTTATGCCATAGCGTTGAACCTGATTTGTTTGCTCATTCTAAATTAAATTTTCTCAACAACTTGAATTATGTTTTATGTTACTTGTAAGCCATTTCACATATCAAAAAGAGCTGGAAATTCTCCTTGGCAATGATTTGAGAGTGGAAGTAATGTTGTGGTGAGATGAAGGGCTTGAATTATTAATGGCATTGTTATTTAAAATGCTGATCATTCTATAAGCTTTTAAAGTGTGGTCTTCTTTTTTCATCTAGGAAGATAAAGGTATGCTTTTCTTCACATTCTTGCAGGCAAACACTAGAATTATTTTCTTTGTTCAGTTTATGCCAAGCTTCTAATGTAGTGAATCACACAAACAACTGCACAACTGTGTTAGCTATTCTACATTTTGAAATTTTCTTCCAGTAACCCTAGCTATTTGAGCCAAGATTCATGGGATAGTCACATAATCCACAATTACAAAACACCACAATATACAAAGACCACATGCAAAATGAGGTTCAATTTTTTCTTTGTTGTTCCTTTTTTTTCTTATTGATTGTTTTTTAAGGAACTAAGGACTGGTTATTTCTCATTATTGTTGATGTTACTTAAATAAACTTACCAGATTCTTCAAATAAAGTGAAGTAGATATAAAAAATCTGACATAAAGTCAGAAAATAAAGCTAAACACTTGAGTGATTTCTTTTTTATTCCAGTTCTGTTCCCAGTTATCCTCAACGAACATTGAGATGAGCCAAGCATACGTGTAAATTGGCACATATGAAGTGTACAGAACTCTGGAATCTTTGGACTTTGATTCCTATATCAACTTCTCCTAGAAAACAAAATTATTACTTGCTTCATGTCTTAAGTAATCTGTTTTAATTTTTTTATTAATTTTAGCAATATAGCTCATAATCTATGGAAGTGATGCATGGCATAAGTGATTTCTTATTTCCACTGAATTACTATTACATTTGGTTTATATTTTTGCATATGAAATAATGACATTTTTGCAGATAAAACATGCCTGTTTTTCATTTTGGTTGCCAAAATCAAATAATTAGGCACTTTGCAAGTTTACCTTTAAATCTGAACCTTCAGATTTTACTAGGACTTGAATTGTTGTTACCTTTACAACGTCAATGTTAAAGTAACAACCATTAATTAAATAGAAAGCAAAATTATGTTATCACACCTTAATCCCTGGATTGACTTTATGATAAAAAACCATTATATTTATATAACATGATATCTACATACTGAAACAAATGATGAGATATGGAAACAAAACACTCCTTTTTTTGTTTTGTTTTTGTTTTGTGGTTAATTTTTATGATTCTGTCTTCTTAAGCTTGTGCATGGTCGGTGTACTCATTATATTTACTCAGGAAGGTGGGGGGGATGAAATAGAAATTTAGGGAAAAGTGTGAAAAATCGCAGCAGTGGAGCTCATTGAACATTGATAAAAGTGAACTAATTAATTCATGGGTGGGGACAGAAGGGAGAGACTGCAAACAGAGACTGCAAAATAAATGTTGGTGCTTAGACTCCTTTAAGTTTGTTTTGGTCACTGGTTTCAGCTGGTTGAGTCTATCTCCAAAAATAGCTGCATTGACATTCATTTGGAGAATTTGTGAGCTAATGGTAGATTAATGTCAATTATGATTGTAAGTTTTTTTATTCATTTATTTTTCAATCTAATATGTATTATTTCTGTCTACCTGTTTTTGGTTTGGCATGTTGCTGTTTTTCAAGGACTTAGCCGTGCATCATTAGCACTGATTCAGGATTGTTCTAGTTTGATGTATCTACTCAAAGCTATAAATTTTTCTCTGTGTATTTCCTGTGCTGCTGTGTCACATTGGTAATGCTATTTTGTGGGTTCTTGTATACTGAATTTCATAAATGTTGGAACTTCCCACTATATATCTGCAGTGATTCACTGACCATTTGGCAATGTATTATTCACTCTGTGAGTTTCAGAATTTTCTGTGATGCCTTTTGATGTCTCATTGTGGTATGACTGGAGGCAAGGAGAAATTTCTTTTTCATTTCTGAATCTTCACAGATTGTCCTTGTGATGTAAGATATGATCTATTTTGGAGAACGTTTTGCTGAGAAAAATATATACAGTTACACTACTAGGTCAAATATTCTATAGATAGCTGTTAGGTACAGTTTTTCAATGCTATTATTTCGCTCTGAAGTTTCTTTGCTAAGTTTTTACCTGAATGGCCTATCCAGAGGTAAGAATTATGTGTTCAAGCAATCCACAATGTGTTTGGATTAATGCATGTTTTTAGGTTCAGTAATATATGCCTGATGAAATTGGAGGCTCTAGGATTCAGAACATTGATATTTAACCTTGTTGTATCACCCTGATAGAGCGTTCCCTTTATCAATATGTAATGTCCTTCTTTGTTTCTTTTCACTTTCATTCCAATTTAATTTAAAAGCTATTTTACTAAATTTAGTATAGCTACTTTGGCATGTTTTGAAACCCATATATAATTTGTAAAGGTTATAAGTCAGGTGATGAGCACATTTCTTTTTGAACAGTATCACTAATTGCTTCATGTTCTCTCAGTATTTCCCTCTAAACCTCCCTCCTCCACAAGTTTCAATTCATTTTCAATGTAGTGTATAGTGAGTAGCACTGCTGCATTTGTTTACCCTTTGTCCCACCATTTCTGTACTCACACTTCTCCTTTCCAAACTTACATACAAGACAAAATGTGCAGAAATAACAACCAACAACAGAAGAGAGAGGGGGAAAAGCAAAATAATAATAAAAACTCTCATTTCTATTTCTTGGAGAACATTTTGATGAACATTATTATATATGATCATATTCATATAGCTATTCAGCCTATTTAATACCCTCCAAAGGGTATTCCACTGTTGGTGGAATGAAATCTTGTTTAACCACTTTGGAAAACACTATAGAAGTTGTTCAAAAAACTGAATATATAGTTACCTATGATCCAGCAATTCCACTTATGAGCATTTATCCAATAGAGCAGAATCAAAGTCACACTGAAACTACTAACACAGTCATGTTCATTGTGCATTATTTTCCATAGCCAAGATGTACACTCAGTAAAGATGCCTCTCATTGTACAAAAGGAACAAGAAAATTATATATATATGTATATAGTATATAGTATAAGATATATATACATATATATACACACATACATATATAATGGAATGCTATACATCCATCAGAATGAATACTATTGCCCCATTTTAAGTACAATGAAAGACTGAAATAATGATGGTAAGGGAAATAAAGCAGACCCAGAGAAACTTAGGCTGCATGATTTTCCTCATTTTTGGTAGATAGAAGGTGCAGTAAACACAGTGGATTGTAAGCAAGGAGGTGCAAATGAAATATCTGTTAGAGTCCATGGACAGTGAAAATACTGTAATTCTCCTAAAATCTAAATCAAACTCCAAGAAAATAAATATCAAGAAATGTGTCCTGCAAGAGAGGACTTTTGGGGCAATGTGAAAAGGGTAGAAAATTGAAGGAGAAAAGCATAGAATACTGGAAAGTATCCACTGTATACTTCCTAGAATTGAAATATATAAAGGAAAGGGTAGTTTGAAATCGAGGGTGAAGGTTTTGAAGTAGTAATACAATTCCAGGTGCATTGTATATATAAATTTTTTTGGTAAATGGCAAGTAATTCCATACATAATAAAATATTGCGGTAAGTAAGGACTGAGGTGTATTGGGAGAGTTGGATGAGAATGTTGAAAGGGGTGACATTGATCAAATTGTACTGTATCCATAAACTTTCGGTGAATGATAACTCCTTTATATGACTACTTAAAGATAGTAAAAATATTCAGAAAATTATGATAGTTGAATAAGAGTGGAACCTCATTTCAATTCCCATTTAAAACTTTTTTTAAAAAACTGGAGAATAAAATTCAAATAATAAAACATTATGAATCTTTTTTTCAGAATTTGTGAAATTTAAATCAAAACTTTCCTTTTTGTCAGCAACTCAGCTGTTATAAGAAAATACGTCAAAGTAAGTGGCGTGAAACTATCAAGAGTATATTTCCCGTACTCTAGAAGCTTGAGCATTGATTACAAAAATGATTATTCCAAATGATTACTTGCCTTGTGGGGGACCACTTTCTTGTTAATTATAATTTATTTACTGTACATTCACATGGCAGATTGGGCTCCTTTTATCGAGATTATTATTTCAGGGTCATCTCTGAAAGGTTGTTTGTAATGTCATCAGACAGGGCACTAGGATTTCAACATGTTTCTGGAAGGTGTTACATAGTCCAATACAATTTGCAACTTTTGCTTTAACTCACTGTAGCATATCATTTGGATATTATTTCATTTAAAAATAGTAATGTAAGGACAATCCTATATCGTGTGAATTATTTGAATGATTATTCTTACAATGGGGGTAACTATAGTGATGGCAAAATAAAGTATAAATGTTTAGTGGCTTTTGAGTCACATCACAGGTAACCATGTAAATGTGGTGTAGCCTTTGTAAGGCCCTTCCAATCTATTTAAACAATCTCCAATGAGACAATTGCTTTCAAAAACATTCATTTACGCCAACAAATAAAGATCTCTCTTGATTTTAATTAGGTACTGCTATTGGGACTTACAAAGATGCCAAAATCAGAGAATGCTCATTTCTCTCATAAAATACATATTATAATTTATATATTTAATATAATACAGACTAACATTAATAGCATTATAAATACTAGTATTCCTATTATATAATTTATTGACATCCTTTGTTTACATCAATTTTCAGAATATTTATAACTAAATGTAAATTGTTTTCAAATAATCATTTGATGATATTTAGAAAATAATGAGAAAAAAATTTGTGTACATATTTATTACAGATGCACACAGATTCACCTAGTTATTTCTGATCCTTCATTTGTTGGTTTCATTCATGCATTGCGACAATGCAGGGAAGGGTCAGTTGAAAAGTTGCATGTACTAAATGGATAGGTTACATGAAGTTTATGTTTGGCTAAATAGCAGATTTTATAAATTCAATTATTTTTGTTCTCCCACCCTTTCTTTCTTCCTTCCTGCTTTCCTTTCTTTCTTACTTTCTTTTTTCCTTTCTCTCATAATACATCTTACGACTGTAGAAAAATACAAACTGTTGTACTCCAAGGTTTTTTGAGTGATTATAAATATTAACTAGATTTATATTAATTTTAATAATTTATATCATAAGACATTGTACTAAAAAGTATAAAAGTTGCAGGATATGTAACAGATGTTACTTTTCATGATATTGTCTAATTTTTCAAACTAAAAGAAGAATTTAAACATAATATTGTGTGTGCCTGTCCCTTAGTTTTTTCACTCAAGGATAGTGCTCTAACATTTGAGTCACAACTCCACTTCTGGCTGTGTGTGTGTGTACGTGTGTGTGTGTGTGTGTGTGTGTGTGTGTGTGTGTGTGTGTGTGTGTGTGTGTGTGTGTGTGTGTGTGTGTGTGTGATTAATTGGAGATGAGTCTCACAAACTTTCTTGCCAAGGCTGGCTTTGAACACCAGCTTCCTGAGTAGAGACACCCATTTTAAGCACAGATACATCTAATAATAGAATAAACAACTTCTTGTTATTTGAATTAACATTTAGATATTTGAGTTATTAAATCTGAACCTGCACTGTGGAAAAAAAAAGATATCCTATTTTAGGAAAAAAATACACTGGAAGGTTTTATATGACAGAATCTTTGGACAAATTGAAAAACAAATACTCAAAAGAGTATTACTCAAAAAGAGATAAAGGATTATTAACCAAATTCCTCATGTAAGGTAAAATCAATAGTCTCTGTCAGGCTGAATAAAATGTTTCCTTAACTTTAAATATTGCCTACTGCAGTTATATAATTTTATCTTCTTTTTTTACATTTTATTTTATTTATTTTATTTTTTTGTGTGAACATACTGTACAGAGGGGTTACAATTAGATGGGCAGGATAATGCGTACATTTCTTATCAAATATTGTAGCCTCCTCCTTTGTTTACCATTCACATCCCTTACTAGGCTCCCCCCCATCCTCCCACCCAATCCTCCCCCCTTCCCCCCCCCCCGCACCAATATTGTAAAGCTTGTTTTCGACATGACAATTTGTACTTCTCATTGTTGCAACAGGTCCAACTGTAATCTTAAACTACTTGTTTTTCCCCATCTCCTCCACAGGTTATACTGACATCAAATATAGTGAAAGCAGGGTTATACTCTGGGAGAGGGACATACAAAGCAACAAAGAAATAATCTTATAAATGCGTTAGAAACAAATGCATGAAAGGAAAAAAACCTTAAAATACATACCTAAGGGTTCATTTTCCTAACATCACATTATCTGACCTTTTCCGCTTGACTCATACATATACTAGATATTGCAAATAAGGGAAACCATGGGACCTATGTTTCTTTGGGCCTGGCTTACTTCACTTCTTGGAAAAATTTTATCTTCTTTTTGACCTAAATTTTTGACATAAAAATGTAGATTCATACATTTGTTTTTGGAGTCCAGTCGAGGGGCCTGAATTCTGGCACTTGACACTGTCCCTCAGCTCTTCAGCTCAAGGCTAGTGCTCTACCACTTGAGCAACAGTGACACTTCCAGCTTTTTCTTTTTGCTTATTTGGTGCTGAGGAATCGAACCCAGGGCCTCATGCATGCAAGGCAAACGCTCTACCACTGAGCCGTCTTCCCAGCACCGATTCATACATTTTTTGAATATACAGAATTCTTAACTAATGGTCATGTATTTCTGAGATTTTAGTACCAAGTCATTTCAGAGAAACACTGATTTTCATGTATTTTAGGTCAACAGTGATTTTTAGAAATTGAATATCATCATATAAGATAACTAAAGCAAGATAGTCTATGACTTATCCAATCATTCCTATAGACTTGAATAAAACTTATTTTTGAATGGAAGGAGATGCATATTATGCTAACTCTCCATTATAATAATTAAGTTCGGATATTAATAATTTTTCCTTCACCTAGAAAGAACCTCACAAAAAATGACAAAAAAAAAAAAAACATGAAACGAAGGGCCATAAAACTATGAAAAATTCAAGTCATTAAGAGTTAGATGAAATAGTCCCTGAGGAAGGTCACAAAATGAAATCTCCTGAAGCTTCCTTTTCTGTTAAGTAAAATGTATTTCAATTGAAAACATTGCATTCATCTCTCCCGCAATTGTATAACCAAACCAACTCCATGCCAAATAGCTTTTCTGATTAATTCAATTAGGTATTTAGAACACAATTCTATAGAAATATCTACTCACCACTGTAGAACTTAAATCCGAAATCATAAAGGATTAGGATTAATATTTAGCTTTCACTATGTTGCCATAAAAAGGAAGTGAACCCTTTCAAGTGGTCATAGTTGTGGAAATTTGGTCACGTAGAACTTATGATCAAAGAAGATATTAAGATCAAAGTCCTTTCCTCCTCTCCCTTCTTTTTCTTATTCTTCTACTCCTTTTCCCTCTCTTACTCACTCTCTTTGTCTCTCTCTCTTCCTCTTCCTCTCCCTCTCCTCCTCTTTCTCCCTCTCATACTCCTATTCCTCCTCTTCTTTACTTCCTACCTTCCATGAATTCACACACTCCATCACGTTTCTGACAAAGGATACCGTGCCACCAACCCAAAGCAATGAGGATAAGCATAAACTGAAATCATGAAACCAGAAGCCAAGATTAATCTTTTCTCCTCAAGTTGATTCTATGAAGTATTTTGTCACATTAATATGAGACTGACCCACAATACACTCATTTATTATAAGCAATAAAATTTACTGGAAAAAAATCTGACCAACATCACCCTAATGAAATGATTGATTGAATTAATATTACAGTAGGACAAATATAATATCAGATAAAATATCAGATAAAATACACAAGAGGCCAAATAATCACCTGTATGTTTTTCTATGAAAAGGCAGCAGAATTCAATCTGTTCCTCAAGTAAATTGACCTATATGTGGCAATATTGTCAATTTCATAAATGGTTTAAGAAGACGAAAGAACAAATTTCAACTCAAACTGGGTAATATAAAATTTACTTTTCTCCTGTAAATAACCTTTCATTATATTTTTGGTCACCAAAATTACTTGTATTTTATTCTTATCATAATTTTTAATTAACTTTAAGTAGTTGTATGGCAGTTTGACAAAGCAGTTTATGAGGAGTGTTTAGTGATTATTTGTTGTTGATGTTGTTGTTTGTTTTTACTTTTTTCTCTCCTGACGTTTAACTCTGGGCCTGGGTGCTGTCTCTGAGCTCCTATTGAGGAAAGCTAGAACTCTATCACTTGATACAACGCCTTATTTCCAGATTTTTTGATGATTTAATTGGAAATACGTTTCTTCCAGACTTTCTTGCATGGACTGGCGTTAAACTTCAAACCTCACCCTCCTATCTAGGATTATAGGTATGAGGCACCAGTGCCTGGCTTGATACAATCCATCTTTTTATATTTGCCAGTCATAGGGCTTGAACTCAGGGCCTTGGCACTGTCTTTGAGCTTCTTTTTCTCAGGCTAGCACTCTACCACTTGTGCCACAGTACAAATTCCAGCTTTTTCTGTTTATGTGGTACTAGGACTCATCAAACCCAGAGCTTCACAAATTTAAGGTAAACAGTCTACCACTAAGCCATATTCCCAGCCCAATACAATGCATCTTGATTATCAATATCCATCCCTCTCAACCCTATCTCATCCCTCAATTTCCATAATTATATAGAATATTCATTGACTAGCAATATCATATATAGTCATTCAGAAGGTATATCACAGATATTTTTTATTGATAGTCTTATTCATCAACTTACAAAACTAATGCATTACAGATTTCTGTGATTTTTAAATTATAAAATGTCACTCGTATTCACCCAATACTAGTCTAAAATTTTTCCTAAGTTTAATGCAAATGCAATCTAAAATTCTTTGATAAAGTACAGTGATTCTTAGAATGTTGAAGAGTGGGACTATGAGCACTCTCTTCTACATTTTATCATCACTACCCTCTCAGAATACTGCAATATTTATTAGTAGTCATTTATTATCATCATTTCAACCTACCCTTTCCTTGAACAACTATTATTTCATATTCTAAATCTACAAATGTACCTATTTTAAAAAGCTAATATAATCGGAAAATGTAGTCGATTTTATCCATTTCTCCCATGTAATATTAGTGTTCTCAAAGTACATCTATGTAACATTTTTATGGATAAAGCATATTGTGTTTTATGCCTGTGTATAATGGTATAAATTCCTCATTGGATATTTCAATCCATCATTATGTTTTGTAAAAGTTTTTCTATGTTTATTCTTGTACATGTGTCTCATTTGAACATACATTTAAATATATTTCATATGTAAACTATGATTCAAAATGCTGGATCATAGAGGCAACGCTATGTGTAATATCTTAAAGATTGTCAATATGTTTAACAAACTGACTATATCACTTTAAGTGCTAATCACCAATGTATAAAGATTCCAAATTCTACATACTGGTGATGCAGTGCTGTCTTATTGTTGTTTATATTTTCACTATATGTATGCAATGTATAAGTCTGCTATGCTCTTTCCATATATTCAATAGTTATTGGTATATTAATATAGAGATATGTATTTGGGTTTCTTTCATAACTTATTTAGGATGGTTATATTTTACATTGGTATTAATATTGGTATTAATATATCTTATGATATATCTGATTCAAGTCTCTTTAAATAAATATATATGTATACCAACTATGTATACATATGCACATATACCTACACACACGTGTATATATACAAATACCTGTATATATGTGTACCTATAAACTAATATATACATAGGTACCTATATGTATGTAGAAATATATGTATATTCTTACTTTTATTTGTCCATAAGATTTCCTTTTACTTTATTTGCCAAACATAATCTATTTACTTTATTTTGTTTTATTGTTAAGATGTTGTACAGTGGGGTTACAATTATATAAGTAAGGCAATGAGCACATTACTTGTTGATCATTGTTACCCCTTCCCTTCCTTCTTGTTGTTCCAGTAGCCTTTCCCTCCCCCAGATCCCACACTCCTATCTCCCATTCCTTCGAAGCCCAAACTGGTAAAGTTCATTTGCAATATACTGTCCTGTGGGCATCTTTGTTGAAATGAGTCCTGTGTCCTTGTTTCAGTGTTTTGTAATTCCTCTTCTCCTCCCCAGATTATATATATATATATGTATATATATATATTTATTTATTTAAATATATTTATATATTATTATTATGTATTATAATTTATTATATATTTATATATATATTATAAGTATATACATCTTAATATACATATACATATATATGATGCAGGGTATAAAAATGGAGTACAGTGACAACAGAGGATATGCCATAGGGAAAAAATCATGCAAAGGAAAAAGCAACAACAAAAATAAATAAAATCACATAGTCCTTTTTTTCCGGGGAGGGGGGGATCTGGTTTTAAGGCCAGAACTCTAGGCTTGGGCACGGTCCTTCAGCTCTTTAGCTGAAGGCTAGCATTCTACCACTTGGTTCACAGTGCCACTTCCAGCTTTTTTTTTCTGCTTATGTGGTGCTGAGGTATTGAACCCAGGGCCTCAAGTATGCAAGGCAAGCACTCTACCAGTAAGCCACCCTCCAAGCCCTCACATAGTACATTTAAAAAACAATAACAATAAAGACTGAGCATTGAAACATGTCCTTTACTACCAAGGTAATTATTGCAGTTCATGTCCTTATCATGTTTGGAACTTTGCTAAATTGTTTTTTAGATTTCCATGTGGAGTTATATGTTTATTTTTCCTAAATCTATCTGTTCATAATATATCTGCCAACCCTCTTCTGAAGCCAAAAAGGCAGTGTTCCATACCTTGGTTCCAAACCAGTTGTATCTTATATCTAATAAAACACCAGAAAACCAGAAGTGGCACAGTGGCTTAAGTCGTAGAGCTCTAGCCTAGAGCTGATGAGCTGTGGGACAGTCACAGAGTTCAAGCCCCATGAACAACACTACCCCCACTACCACCAACAATCACAACAAAAGAATGTTGAATCAAAAAGCAGTAACATTAATCAGTCTTAAAGATAGGCTCAAGGATTATCTTACATAACAGTGGCCTTCTGTAATGGACGCTGAGCCCTCAGAATGTTGGCTAAATTTCTTACTTACAACATTACTATGGTTATGTATTTTTGCATCTATCTTTCGTTTCACCACATAATCTGCATTTATCCTTTATGTCATACTTGAGTACGAATGCCTTCGAAGATATTTATTAATTGTATATTAATTGTACGAAGAAAACATAGAAATATTTTATGCACACATATTAATTAACCCGTTTCTTTTTCCATTCCCATTGCCCTTTATTTTTCAACACTTTTCTCTTAATTTCATTGTAAAATACATCAAAATGCATTTCAGTTCACCCAGTGTTGTTCACCTCATTAAAAATTAAACAATGCTAAGTATAAAAGCAAAACTCTTAATAAATAGAGACATATCATTTTTGTGGATTGGAGTTTACAATTGAGCAAAGGTATTAATTGTTCCCATTGTTTTTCTGGTTATTCACAGGGCTTGAATTCTGGGCTTGGGCGCTGTCCCTCAGCTCTTCAACTAAAAGACCATGCTCTACCCTGTGAGCCACTTTGTCACTTCCTGTTTTCCGGTGGTTAAATTGGAGATAAGAATCTCACAGGCTTTCCCATTCAGATGGCTTTGAACTGCAATTCTCAGATCTCAGCCTCCTATCCAGCTAGGATAACAAATGTGAGCCAACAACGCCCAGCTTTACAATTTTATTTATGTTTATGACAATTTGTAAAAACACCTGAACAGCATTCTTTGATTCATTGAAAAAGGGAAATAAACTGGAATATATTTCTCTGTCCAATATTTAAGCTGTTAGTGTAAAATTGTTATATTTGTACATCTCAATGGGTCTGTAAGGTACCAGATTAGATCCATACACATATTATCAAGGTTTCTCTCTCTGCTCTTTTCTAGCTCTTTTTCAGCTCTTTCCTTCTCTTTTCTTTCCCAGCTCCCTTCTCTTTCCTAGCTCTCTTTTTCCCACCTTTCCCTCTTTTCTAGCTGTTTTCTCTCTGTTCTAGCTCTTTTATCTCTCTTTCCCAGCTCTCTTCTCTTTCCTACCTCTCTCTTCTCTTTTCCAGCTCTTCCTTTTCCCACCTCTCTTTCCCAACTTTCGCTTCTTTTTTCTAGCTCTTTCTCAGATCTTTCCCACCTCTTTCCCAGGTCTTTTTCCAGCGGCATGGAGTGCCAACCTTGCTTGGTCCCAGCAGGTCTACTGAATAAACTGACCCCTTACCTGAATACCATGTGCATGATGCTATTCTTACTCGGCTATCTCTTTTTAAAAACCTAACATAAATGGTGCCATGTGAACCTGCGAAGGGCTTAAAGTCAGGATAGGTGGGATTCCTATGCCTTTTTCCATCCCCCCCCTTTTTGCTCTGAAGAATACCCACAGTTCTGACGGTCTTTTATTAACCGGTCTGTCTGCTGTAGATCTAGTGCATCGATACCATTGCTGGCCTTCACACACATGTCCACTCCAATTCTCTACTCTGGTGAGTGAATCTACTCTCTAAGGTTCTCTATTGCTCAGTCTTTGTTCAGATGTGGTGCCACACCAGAGAGCTCCTATGCCTTTAGCTGAAAGGCCAGTCACCTCTGAAGCTGAGAACACTTGGTTTTGGGGGGTTGGAGATTTCTTTCTAGAGGGCTCTGGGGGAAGTCGGGATACCGCTTCTGCCTGGTCAGCTCTCCTTCACTCATCAGACCAGACTGACACTCCTACACATTTAATGGGTGCTGTGAGACATGCCTGCGCCATGAAACCCCTTGGAAATGCTTCCTGTACTCCCTGGAAAACCAGAGAGCCTAATTTTATGCCATTCTCAGAGGTAGACAGTTTTTGCTACTGCAATGATAATTGGTCAGAAGTCTGTTTACTTTCAGGCTCTTTTTGCACTCTCTCCCTCTGCCATTCATGTCCAATTTCCCTATCTCTCTTTCTCTTTTCTACAATTTGGCTTGTGCCCTGAAGAGTGCGACACAGGCTGGGTCCTGAGGAACCACCTCTAGGTTCCCTCTCAAAGGCTAGCCAATGTAGACTTGATCTATTTGTTCAGGGTTTCTTTGTATTTTTTTCAGAAATTCACCATCTTGAGTTCGCCATCTTGGCCATATGGTGGGTTAAGGGTTTGGCCACATCTGGCCCTTAACCATCCACCAGTCTTACTAATCCATCCAGCTATTCTAAGATGTTTTGCTAACAAGTTGCTCTTTTCACTGGCCCTGGTAACTGAGGCCCAACCATGTGATGTGCTTTGTTAACAAAGATGTCTAAACATTGTTGTCAAAATTTTAGGTTTTGAGTTTTGCCCTTTTTGTTTTATGTTGTGAATTCTACTGAGTACATGCTTCTAAAATACTGGCCTATCTGTACTAAAATTCTCATCACATCTAACAAGTTTTGTCATTGCAGAATATTTGTTGGCAATTGTTGATAAGGACCAGGTAAGCTCTACATATTCTATTAGATCTCCTTTTTGCTTTAATTGGAAATAATAAAGGGCTTTTGTGACAAAGATTTCAGTTCAAAGCCAATTCGGGCTGAAAAATCCCTAAGACTCCATCTCCCAACTAACCTGCAAAGAGCCAGTTTGGAAGCATAGCTCAAGACTCTTATCTCAAACCAGCCAAACATTGGAATTGCTATTGTAACTCAACATGGTAGAGCACTAGCCTTGAGCAAAAGTGATCAGGGACAGGCCTTGATTTCAATCCTCCTTGAATATAAACTGGGACAATCCATCCCAGCAACAAAGACCTAGACTCGGCCAGTCTGGGGAAAATGGGAACATGGAAAGGAGTAAGAGGAGATGATGTTACATCAGCTACTTTGTGCCTGCCCTTTCAAAATTAACCAGACCTGGGAGGTCAGTGGAAGTAAGAAGCCTGCCCATCTAGTGTCCATACCTGTCTACCTATTAACTGGACAAGAATTTATATTCTTGTCTTTGTTACCTGACTTCTCCTCTACCTACTCACTAGATGTCAGAAGTAACTAGGGACATTTCTACCAACATTTTCCACTCCCAAGTCCTTCCTCTTTTATTTGCTCTCTAGTATTTTTTTTTCCAGCCCCTCAATGCCTCATGGGATTTCTCCAGATTTCATCAAGATGCCACCATCAAGATGCCTTCTGCCTTCTCTGGGAGGGGACCAAATTCCAGCCATTTATCCCTATTGATGATGCCCCTTTTCAGTAGGAAGTAGCCAGAGAGAATCCACGCCCTAAATCATTATTATTAAAAGGCTGGCATGTAAGGTCCACTCCTCTATGACTAGCAGACTCCACCCTCCTCCCAGCAAAGTCTCCACCCAGTACCTGCATTACCTAGGCAACTGGGACACCTGGAAGAGGTCACATCTGCATCCGCTGAGGTCACATCTGAATTTGATGTGGCCACACCTTTCTCCACCCATACCCTAGATAAGGCCTAGCCCAGGCTCTGACATATTCTCTCAGCTGTTTTCTCCCTCTTTCTCAATTCTTTCCTTCTCTTCTCTTTCCCAGGTCCCTTCTCTTTCCTAGCTCTTTTCCACCTTTCCCAGATGCTCTCTTTTCTAGCTCTTTTCTCTCTTTTCTAGCTCTTTTCTCTCTCTTTCCCAGTTCTCTCTTCTCTTTTCTAGCTCTTTCTCAAATCCTTCCCACCTCTTTCCCAGTTCTTTTGCCAGCGGCATGGAGTGCCAACCTTGCCTGGTCCCTGTACAGAATAAACCTACCCCTTGCCTGAAAAAAAAATAACAAATATTATCAAGGAATATTTAATGAGTGTAAAAGAAAACATTTGTGGATTGACATTCTCTTCAGTAAATAGTGATAGGTTAGACAGTATTAGGGAAAATTTAAAAAGTGAATGTTGTTTAAACATTACAATTTATTGAAATATTAACCTCTAACGTAAAGCAAAGGAAGATACCATGATAATTTTTGAAATGGAAGCATTCATAAATTTGGCAATAAAATTACAGGAAAGTAAAACTTTAGAAAGTAGAATTCAATAAAAGTGTAAAATAAGCCAGGCACTGGTGGTTCACACCGGTACTCCTAGCTTCTCAGGAGGCTGAGATCTGAGGATTGTGTTTCAAAGCCAGCTGGGGCAGGAAAGTCCATAAGACTCTTATCTCCAATAAAACACTAAAGAACCAGAAGTAGGACTGTGGCTCAAGTGGTAGAGCACTCACCTTGTCCTGAAGAGCATAGAGACAGTGCTCAAGCCCAGAGTTCAAGCCCCATAACTTACCAAAATTTTAAAAAATGGTGAAAAATAATTTGGTCTGTGAAAGCTCATATACAAGTAGTGAATAGAAGCTGGGAGCAGGTGACTCATGTATCTCATCCTAACTACTTGGGAGGTTGCTCTTTGAAAACAGTCCAGAGAATAAAGTCCTTGAGAATCTTATCTCTGATTAGTCAGCAAAAAAACTAGAAGTTAGGCATGATTCAAAAAGTAAATTGTTAACAAATTGCAACAAACTCAGGGACCCTGAGTTCAAGCTCTAGGACCATATATACATGTACAAAATAATAGTAGTAATAATAATAGTTATGATGGTGTTGATGATGATGACGATGAGAACCCGTAGGTAAGGATAAAATATTTGTAAATCATATACCTGAATAATGTCTCAATTCTAGACACTACATAGAACTCTCAAAACCTAATGTTAAAAAAAGAACTTTATCCGAGCACTGGTGGCTCACACCTGTAATCTTAGCTACTCAGGAGGCTGAGATCTGAGGATCACCATTCAAAGCCAGCCCAGGCAGGAAAGACTTTTGAGTCCTATATCCAATAAACCAGGAGAAAACCAGAAGTGATGTTGCTCACCTTGAACTGAAAAGCTGAGGGACAGAACCCAAACCCAGAGTTCAAGCCCTATGACCGCCAAAAAAAAAAAAAAAAACTTTAATAAAAAAACAGCAAAATATATCGTGTGAAAAATAAGCACAAGAAAAGCACCATCAGTGATCAAATAAATGCATATTAAAATTAAAATGACATCAAAAACTTGTATGAGAATTACTTCACATAATACAATAATGAACATACTAATGCTATCAAGAAACAGAGAAATTGCATTCTGGCAGGAATGTCAAATAGGAAAGCCACTTCTGAAAACATATTAACAGGTTCCTAGAATATGAAATATGCAACCACCATAAACCACAAGAATAGATCTCTTCAGGCTGTCTCATAGAAATAAAATGTAACATTTAGCCAAGGCCAAAGCACAGGTTTAGAGCAGTATTATTTCCTCGTGTCAAAGAAAGAGAAATCAACTCAGGCTTGCTTCAGGTGAATGGGAAATGAATTGTGCTACATACCCTAATAACAGAACCAAAAAACAATTCGAGTTGTCTTAAGGCATATAATAGCTAGGAAAAATCTACCATAGATTTGAAGGCAATCCTAAAAGCTTATTTACTGCATAATTTACAAGTCAGAGAAGAAGTCTCAGTTGCCAGGATGGTACAAAGAGAAGTAGTGGGTTTCATAATAAAAGGAAAGCATGATAGAGACTTATCTGGAAAAAAAAACTATCTAAATATAAGAAATTTTCATATAGAGTTGATAAAATTATATAGTACTTAATATGTGCACAAAATAAAACAACTGGGGGAAGTTCGGAAGAAGATGGCAAAGGAGAAGCTGGAGGCTAAACAAGCTCTTCCATAAAAAGCAGTATTAGTGATCCAGTGAACAGTCCTAGCCTAGAGAATCATACCAAGTGTGTCATCACAGTACAGAGAGTTTAGCCAGAGAGGGAAAATCCAGGCAAGGAGGCAGATCTAAACACTTGACAGTAGTCACTGCTGCAGTGGCAGGGGAGGCACAGATGGCAGCCTCAACAGAGAGTCTGGGACAATGGCGGAAGACACAGCGGGTGAGTGGATTCTACTCAACACCTCAAGAACGAAAAAGAGCAGATATCTTCATCCTGCAGATCACAGACCAGAGATGGCCCAGGAACAAAGACTCTTGTGTGAGTAGAACCCTGACATCCTCACTCCTTCTTATGGAGCAGAGGAGGGAAGGCCAACCCTCACCAACCACCGGAGATCTCCATCTTTGATACTGACAAAGGTCTGGCTGAGCAGCTATCTCCAACTCAGGCCTTGCAACAAAAAAAGAGTCATTTAGCAGGTCACAGAAACCTGACCTGACCTGCCAGGTTAAGCTCCACCCAGGGGAAAGTCACCCAGCCCAGACAGAAAGAGCTCTGCCCACAGTGGAGTGTCTTTCTTCACTGGGTAAACAGAGCCAGAGGCTGCCCCTCCATACAATAGCCTAGACAAGCAATTGAAATTCAGTAAACACAAACCCTGAGAATGGCTCCAGACTGGGATCTGAGAGTGTCTCAGGAGCTAGCAATTCAGGGAAAACCTACTGTCTGCTGAAAGACCTCAACAGTAGCCAGAACCTCATCACAGCATCTCCAAACTAGACCAAACAGCCACCTCCCTCTTTTGTGATACTCAAAGTAGATCTCCTTCCCAATGAACTACTCTAGGATCACAAAATCCTGAGTAACATACAGCATTTTTCGGCCTGCTCAAAATGACTTAAGAAACAAATCAATCCACAGGAAAACCAAACACCACAAGCAGACCAGAGACTCCACCAAGAGACTGGTTGCAGATAAAGGAAAGATACAGAATCTTCCCATTCCCGCCCCTCCCAAAAAAATCAACAAAAAGTACTCCTTTTTGAATCTTATTAATTTTTAACTTTAAAAAATGGTTTTCTATTAATATTTTTTCCTCTCATATTTTTTATTTTAGGTGTATATATGTGTGTGTGATTTTTTTTAAATCTCTTCTCATTTTTTGGTCGTTTTTATTATTCTTTTTATTTATTTATTTTTTTTTTGCATGACTTAATTGCTGTTCTGCTCATCCCCAGATATATACACCTGTCATTGATTATTAGCCCTTATCTTCCAGTGAGTACATACTTAATCCAGAAGTTTATTATTCAATTCACAGCCACTTAGGCTTAACTTCTTTAATAGCAGTGTCTTTTTATACCTATATAATTTTAAAGTAAATAATTTTAAATATTTTATCTTTTATATTTCCATGTCTCCTTTTATACCTCCCCTCTTTTCATCCTATCCATTCCTTTCGTCTCTCAATATCATTTCTTTATACTTACATAATTTTTAAATGTTTCACTTTTAAAATTTAAATTTTATTGTCAGAATTTTTCTTTTTTTCTCTCCTATAATTCTGTCCAAACCATTTCCTCTTTGAGATTAGGATTATTAAATTCACTCTCATTTTACCCCTCCACATCCCTCTAATCCTATTTTTCCTCACATTTCTCCCTGAACCTAATAATTTCTGGTTTGTCAAATTCTTCTTTGCTGTTATTAGCCCATTAATACATAGTTGTTTGATGTTGAATAGATTCTATCTGTTGAACTAAATTATATTTGCAGCAATTTTGACTGTGTAACTACGGAAGTCTCTCATTGGTGCTTGCCTTACAATAGTGTTCTAGCACAAACTTCGTGTTACATTCATACCAAATGTGCAGAACAAGACAAAAACACAAGAAAAATGGCAACTCTGGGTATCTTAACTCCAGCTCATGATAATCAGGTGACAGAACAGTAAATGAATAATCCAGAGGAGAGTTCCTAAAAGCTCTACAAACATTAATGGTAAACATGGTGAATGAAAAGTTTGAAAACCCACAAAGTACTCAGTGTGAGCATGATAGGGAGAGAGAGGAGGCAAACCAAAGATTAATACAGGAATCTTGTGAGCATGAGGAAGCTACTCAAAGATTAATACAGGAATTGCATGAGCAGGTTGAAAACTAAAAGAGAAAGAGATAAATTGTATGATCAGGCTGAGAAGTGTCAAAGAGAAATAATGTTATTGCGTGAGCAGATTGAGAATAGTAAAGAGAACTACAGGAATTGGGTGAACGTGAGGAAGCTAATCAAAGAATAATATAGGAATTGAGAGAGCAGGATGAGAATAGACAAAAATCAATACAGGAATTCATGGAATCCATAAACAGACAGATGAAAGAATTAGGGAGACCACAAAGGGATGCTGAATGGAGCCTGACAAAAGGAATGGGAGTCCAAGAAAACCATAAACAATCAACTAAGTGACTTGAGAATAAACGTTGAACATCAAATTAAGAAAATAAAGAAGTTTAGAGATCAACGCTGCAACAAGGAAATTAAAGACATCAAAGCTGACCAATTAGGAGGATAAGAAATAAAAAACAAAGTATAAAGACTTGAGAGTAGGTTAGAACATGCAGAAGATGATGAAGTTTCTGGAAAAAAACTAGTAATCCATGGAACATTCCTCAATACAATAAAGGCTGTATATGACAAACCTACAGCCATTTCCTCTTAACTCAGAAACGAGACAAGGATGTCCACTCTCTCCACTTCTCGTCAATTTAGTGTGAGAATGCCTAGCTAGAACAATAAGAGAAGATGCAAGCATAAAATGATTCAAATAGGGAAAGATGAATAAAACTCTCCCTCTTTGCAGATGTCCTAATCTTGCATTTAAAGAATCCCACGGACTCAACTCCCAAATTACTCAAGCTGATTCAAAATTTTGGCAACGTAGCAGGGTAAAAAATTAATCCTCAAAATTCAATGGTTTTTTTGTATGCCAACAATGAGAAAAGCGTAGCTGAAATCAGGAAAGCAATTCCATTTGTACTAGCCGCACTAAAAATACAATAAATAAGAATTAACTTAAACAAAGAAGTGAAGGACCTCTATGATAAAAACTTTAAAAACCTGAAAAAGGAAATCAAAACAGAACTTAGAACGTGGAAAAACCTCCCATGCTCTTGGATTGGAAGGATCAGCATCATGAAAATGGCAATATCTACAAGTGGCTATCTACAAATTCAATGTAATACCTGTCAAAATTCCAATCTCATTCTTCAAGGAAATAGAAGAGGCAATCCAAAAATTCACATGGAACAATAAAAGACCCCGAATAACAAAACGATCCTTAACAGAAAGAACAGTGCTGGAGGAATATCAATTCCAAATTTCAAACTCTACTACGAAGCCATATTAATCAAACCAGCTTGGTACTTGCACAAGGACAAACCTCAGGACCAAAGGAATAGAATTGCAATGAATCCACAAACCTATAGCCATCTAAACTTTGATAAGGGAGTCAAAATATAGAATAGATGAAAGACAGCCTCTTCATTAAATGGTGATGGCAAAATTGGTTAATCACTTGTAGAAAAATAAAGCTAGATCCTCCTCTATAACCCTGCACCAGAATAAACTCCAAATGGATCAAAGACCTTGGTGTCAAAGTAGACACTCTCCATTACAGGATGGTATAAGAGAAATTCTAGGTCTCTTTGGGACAGGCCGAAATTTTCTTAACAGAGACTCAGAAAGACAAGAAGAAAGTTTGGAAAAAAGGGATTGCATGAAATTGCACAGCTTCTGCATAGTAAAGGACATAGTTAATAAGATCAATAGAAAGCCCACAGATTGGGAGAAGATCTTCAGTAGCCATAAAAGGAACAAGGGTCTAGTATCTGAAATGTACCTGGAACACAAAATCAACAACAAATTCTCAAAGAAACAACTGCCCAATAAATAAGTGGGACAAAGACTTAAAGAGAAACTTCTCTGAAGAGGAAAGAAGGATGGCCAATAGACACATGAAGAAATGCTCAAACTCCCTAGCCATCAAAGAAATGCAAATCAAAACAACATTGAGATATCACCTTATCCCAATTAGAATGGCTATAATCAAGAACCCTAATAACAATAGATGCTGGAGGGGATGTAGACAGAAGGGAAGCTCACTGTATTGTTGGTGGGAGTGTGAACTTGTTCAACCACGTAGCAAAGTAGTATAGAGGTTCCTCAAAAGACTCCACATGTAGCTCCCTATAATCCAGCAATCCCACTTTTGAGCATTTACCCAAATGATTACAAACAAGACCATACTAAAGCTACCAGCACAACTATGTTTATTGCAGCATTATTTACCATAGCTAAGATATGGAACAAACCCAGATGCCACTTATTAAATGAATGGATCAAAAATGTGGTATATATACACAATGGAATTCTATGCTTCCATCAGAAAGAATGAAATTGCCCCATTTGTTAGGAACTGGGAAGACTTGGAAAAAAATATATTAATTGAAGTAAGGCAGGCCCATAGAAACATAGGTCCCATGGTTTCCCTTATTGGTAATAACTAGTATATCTCTGAGTCAAGCAAAAATAGATAAATTGATGTTATGGGAAATGAATCCCTAGATAAGGATGCAATAGTTTTCCTTTCTGGCTATTGTTTCTAACATATGCATAAGATATTTCTTTGTGGCTTTGTATATCCCTCCCCCACAGTATAACTCCTGTTTAATGTTGGTATAAATTGGGGATGGGAAAGGAAAAACATATTTTAAAATTAGGGATACACTTGGACCCATTGCAACAAGGAGTTGTACAAGATATTACGTCGAAAATGATCTTTACAACTTTGGGACGGTGAAGTGGGAGGAGGGAATTGTTGAGGGGGTAGAGGTATATGGGAAGAGATGGTAAGGGGAAACAGAAGAGGAGGCAACAATGCGTGATAAGAAATGCACTCATTACCTTGCCCGCGTAATTGTAAACCCTCTGTAGGGTATTTTCACAATAAAATTTTTTTTTTGTCTTTTCTTTTTTGGTACTGGGGATCGAACCCAGGACGTTGGACTTGCTAGGCAAGCACTTTGCCACTGAGCTACATCCCAGCCCACCACAATAAAAATTAAAAAAATAAAAATAAAAATAAACAACTGAAGTCTGCATAATTTACCTGTGATATATTATGCTCTTCTTGTGATCAAACATACTATCAATATTTAAAGAAACTGGAAAAAGCATTCAAGGGATTTCTCTGGGCTGTTATTATAACATCATGAAGATCCATAGTAACCTCAATAGAATTTAATATCTATAAAACAGAATTTAATATTGAATGTTTACATTGAAAAATAGTCTGGGTCCAGCTTGAGATGAAATATACCTTGTAATTAGAAGGCAGAGATTTAGAAGACTGGGATTAAGGGCCAGTTCTGACAAAAATTAGTGAGAAACTACAACTAAGTATGGTAGATACAGTGTAATTTCTCTGTTATCTCACATTTGTGGAAGCCATAGGTCAGAGATCATTGCTCCAGTGAAGCTTGGCCAAAAATAAGACGTCATCTGAAAAATAATCTAAAGTGATCAGAGCCTTAGCAACTTCAAGCACCAGTAATGCCATAGGAAAAGAAGGATAGAAGAAAGCAGAAAAAGAAAGGAAAGGATACAAAAGGACCACTATTTCCTCTTCATTCTTGTAGTTTCATGTCATTGGGTACGAGTTGATAGCATTTTGTTTACTGTTTTAGGATTCAGATCTCTCTAATATGAAAGCATTTATTGCAAGTAATAATTTAATTTATTACTACTATTTATTAATTCATTACTAGACCTTCTTTGCGATTGAACTCATGCCTTTTTACCTATTAGTCTAGTCCTAATAGTGGGCTATATCCCAGCTCTCTGTACAGTTTTGGAAATGGTTCATAAATTCTTCAGTAGTTAGCCATAAAACTTTTCATCTTTTCTCTCCCACTTTTTCCTCTAGGAATTTTAGTTTATGTGTTGAAATAGTTTCCTCAATTTATCTATTAAACTTAGAATTTTGCTTTTGAGTTTATAGGGAATATGTTTATTTTTATTACATCTACTAAAATTATATAGAGATATGTGTATAGCATAATATATATCATATGTATGATTGATTCTTAGAGCTAATGGAAATATCATTTTATATGATCGTATGTCCAAAGCTATTGAGCTATTGTGATCCTTTGCTAAGAAAAATTTCCCTTGTTCGGGCCATGTTAATGCTTAGAGTGTTGTTAATGATTTCAAATTGTAATTATTTGTCTTTTACTAGCTATTGGATTAACTTGTAGATTTATGGACATATTCCATTTATTATTAATGAGGACAACCATGCAGCATATATTTCTTTGGATCTGGCTTATTTCACTTAATATCAGTTTTTCAAGGCTTTCCATTTTCTCAGGAATGGGGTAATGCCATTCTTTTTGATTGAAGCAATAAAACAGAAGTGAAGAAATGAATCCATTCCTGTAGGCACATAATCTTTGATGATGGAGCCAGAAACATATGGTGGAAGAAATACAGCCTCTTCAAATTTTGTGTTGGTAGAATTGGCTGTACACAGAAAACAATTTAGACCGTTTTATGTCCTCCTGCAACAGAATCGATTCCAAATGGATCAAAGACCTGAATGTAAGACCAGATGCCTTGAAATATTATAGGAAGGGATAGAGGAAGCACCAGGGCACGTGGCACAAGTCAAAACTTCCAAAAATCACAAATCACAACAAATTAAAATAAGTCTGGATAAATTGGGTTACATCAACCCAAATCAATCATTTGTGAGACTCAAAAATCATGCAGACAAAAGAGATAATGTAGCACAGATTAGCAAATAAACATTTAGAAGAGAGCCTCAACCAATGCTTACTCTCCTTTATAACTAGGATATTTATGAAAATAAAAATGAAGTGTTTTACATGAAAATGAAGTGTTTTCTGGTAGGGGTTAGTAAGAGAACAACTACTGCTAAGACATAGATAGCATCTGAAATGAGTTGTAGCTGGAGAAAGGAATGGATTAAGGTAGCCTGTCTACTTCAAAGTATTGTTTCCAGCTAAGGAAGGTATAGTTGCACAAGGGAAGGGCAGTAAAGCAGGAGTGGTTATAAATAAAAACAATGGTATGAAGCCTCAAAATAAGGACCCCTTTCTGTGTGAACTGAACAGTCTCTTACATGATTTTTGATTTAAATTAAAAAGTCTCTTACAAGATGTTTTATTTAAATTAAGAAGCACTATTTTAGGTTTTTCCAGAGTGGGATGGTGCATAGCTACAGGCAATCTCTGCTATGTCAGCTAATCCAGTCTACTTATTCACCTGTTACTCAATTGCAGGTTTCAACACAAATGAGTACAATGATATTGCACAGATGAGACTGACTTTTCCCTGTCATGAATCAAAATTCTGTCCAACGATTTCTGTCTTCCAGATGTTTACAAAACATTTCGCATAATCTTTTCTACTAATTTTTGTCTTCATTATTGATGTTCATAGTATTTTTTATTGTTGTCTTGTGTGTATATGACATTTTTAGGACTTGAACTCAGTGTTTGGCCATCTCCCTTGGATTTTTGCTTATTGATGATGACACTCTATTCTTTGACCTACATCCTCACATTCTCCTTCTCTCTGAATAGTTGGAGATACGTTTTCACATTTTTGTCTGTTTAGACTGATATTGATCCAAAATCTTCAGTTCTTAGCCTTCTTAGTTTCTAGAATTCTACACATGAACCAACCTTTGTTTTACTGTTATTTTAATTATATGGTAGAAGAAAGTGGAATTATATTTGTGTTGTGTGCAATTTTCAAATACAAGTTTGAATCAACTCATTATAATGCAACTATTATCAATTTTAACTGTTAAATCCAGGAATATTACACATTTCCATAGAAATACAATTGAAAACAAAAGGCAGAAATATTTTCTTAAAACAACTAATGGAGCCATGGATTTCTTTCACTTTACAATTCATGTTTTATATACCTTTAATTAGCAGACTCCCATGAATAAAAATCAATATCTTAATTGTATACCACAATAAGGAAAGTAAATATAGTTAAGAATAGATATTTCAACACAGCCAAATGTTAAGGTTTTGAGCAGTCTCACTAACAAATAATGTTGCATAAAGAAACTAATGGATATGATATAATTTGATCATTACACAACATATAAATGTATGGGAATATCACTCATTTCTTCATAAGTAGGTAAAAAATAATTATTTAGCAAGGCGCCAGTGGCTCATACTTGTAAACCTAGCTACTATGGAGGCTGTCATCTGAGAATCATGGTTCAAAGCAAGCCTAGAGAAGAAATTCCAGGTGACTCTTATCTCCAATGATCCACCGAAAAACTGGCAGTGGCTCATGTGGTAGAGCACTAGCCTTGAGCTGAAGAGCTGAGGGACAGCGTCTCGGCCCACATTTCAAACTTCACGACTGACAAATATTAAAATTAAGGTTAAAAATAAACTAATATTTGGACATGAATGTTAAAGTATATATTCTATTTTTTAATCCTCCAGAAGTGTTTCCTGGTTTTAGTTGTCATGGAATGAATTGCACATATCACACATTTCTCACTCAATTCATATATTATGTTTGTATGCCAAAGTATAATTAAATGTTAAATGATAGGCAATGCTGTTTTCGGAATCTCCCTTGGCTTTCTTACATTAACCCTGCTAGCCTAAAATTGATATGTCCTCCAACCTTGTCAGAGGTTTCATTGACAGTAAAGTCACTTATCTCATTGGAGCAGAAAAGCATAAGCCAAAATCATTGTTCAAAACAACTGTAATATTTTACATATATTTCACTTGATTTAAGAACTAAAACATTCAAATCATCTTCTTCTGAGCTTTTCAATCTCTTAAGAGATGAAACTACTTAATTATACATCTATTTTTTTCTTCCTAACATGTTATTCCTAAGGAAGGTCTTTTTACATAACCTTTTATTCCTGATTAGAAGACTGGAAGAAAGGCAATAATGAAAATAACCAAGGAAAATATTTGAAAGCAATTAAAACATGATCCCAGATATTCCTGAATTCAATGGTTTCAATGATAATATACATTCAAGTGACATTATTTGTTATCTTTTAAAGAACAACTTTAATTAGCAGTGAAGAAGGGAAGAGAAAATTTTGAAGGCAGCTTGATTTTGAAAAATTCAGCATAAGCATAATGGATTTATCTTGTTTTTCTATGTAGTTGCCAACATAATAGAGAGCAACACCCAAAGGGAGGGAAAACACCTAAACCACAGCAGTAAACTTTTGTCTATAAAGTAACCGTGAGAGTTAGACTATGTCAAAGTCAGGCTTGCAAAAAGGAAACGTGTTTTGCTTTTGTTTGAACAACAAAAAATATATAAATCCTTTATTAATATTTTACATATCTTGACTATGACTTCTCATGTTGGACAAGAGGTAAGGTATGAAAAAGTTCAATTATTTGACTATATGACTATTCCTCAAGATCATTCTTATTTATCAGCTATAGCAACAGAGTTAGCCTTGGTTCCTCTTAGTATCATACCGGTATACATTTAGAAGTATTATTTGTTGCAAAAAATAGGGTACAACTCTTGCAAATTAATAAATAGTCATTTCCTAAGAGAGGAAAGTTGCAGTGTAAACAAACCTAAAATATCAAAGGCATGGTGGAAACTATTTTCTAGCTATATCAGTCTGTAAGTGTAGATTTTATTTCCCATTGTTTCAGGGGACCCATTTTTGTTATCTTCTTTTTCACCATCCAGTGATCCTATAACATCATACATCCTGGGATTGGGCTATATTTCCTGGATTCTCTCATTTCTGTTAGAAAGGTAGGAAGGATAGAAAATTGTGTTTCTGTTTCACCTTATTTGTTTATTATTTTATAAACTATAACTCAAAATGCCATACATTATCTTTATAATCAGTATAATCATTGAATAATAGATGCATTCTTGATTTTAGAGGATTCAAATATACCCTATTGCCTATCATTTTATGGATGTTAACTCAGAAAACTGTGAATTTTTTAGTATTCATTTTGTGACAGTGATTCAGATTATTGCCTATCATTCCAATTCTAGTATTGCCACATAGGAAAATTTTCATTAAATCACTTTCCCTGTTACTCAGCCCGTGAGCACTTTTGGACTTAATGTTCTTAATGTAAATTCCAAATGTTCATAAGTTCATCAATGTCACTGACTAGAATACAACTGCAGTGATTGTTTCCTGTTTCTTCATGAGTCACACTGTCATATCAAGTTATATTTTCTCAACACATATAATGTGCCCTAATTATTCCTACTTGTCACTATCAGTAGGCAACTGCTATGAAGAAAACTACTCCATTTGTACAATGTGTTGAATTTTTTCAAACATTTTGTCTAAATATATCTTTCCTACTTGTTTGGAAAATAGTGTTAACAAAAGTAACTTGTATGTACTAGCCTACTGGAAAACTAAGAAAGAGAGAGAAAAGACCACTGGCTTAGGAGAAAGAATGGGATTAGATTGCAGGCTGGACAAAAAAATTGGGAAAATTCCATTTAGTGTTCAAATGTACTGAATTTTAGTAGAGTTGAAATGAATTGCAGATCATTTCACCATAAGGATTTGGATATTGTGTTATACATTGACTCAATAGACCAAAGCACAGGTAGGACTGAAATTTCTGAAATCCTGATTCTTACGTGAGCCCAAAAAAATGATGAACACACACAAAATAGAGTTACAAATTCTGATTATTGCTTCTGAGAAGCTTTCTGATGTGAATCATTTCTGTGTACTTCTGAGAGGGTTCCTGCTCTGATTTGGTGTGTCTGATTAATTTCAGAAGATATCAAGCCCTCCCATACTATCCCTTCTTTCATCAGTACCCAGGTATCCATGTTATTTAGATTGTTACGGAATGTTGCCAGATTCTCCATTCAAAGAATAAATAATTCTCTACCATGTTGATCTTGATAAATAATCTCAAACCATATGCATAATATTGAAAGGCTTCAATTCCTTAAGATTCATAAAACAGTAATTCCAAATGGACAGATTTGGAAACCCACAATATGATGTCCTTATTTTTGTAACACCAAATATTTTTATTACTATTCCTTTGTTCGTGTACAGTAGATATTTAATGTAGGAAATTGCCACTGAATAATACATAATTCCAATATCCATATTTAATCTCCATACTCCCAAATTTTCCTCAATATAAAACCAAAAACTTTTGGAAGATGATTTTTGTATAAAACAGATTGGTATTTATGAAAAATATTGATAGGAAAATTTCCTAATATTAGAACAGTAACATGTACTAGACAACACTCTCTGTAAGTACATATTTTACTCCTGCTTTTAAAAGTTTGAATAATTATGTCATATTTTCAGTAGTAACTAATTGACTTTTATGTGTTCTACAAAAACCTGTCAACAGAGGCTTTACTTAAAAATTATGCAATTATTATTAATGTTCCAGTATATTTGTAAGTAATTTATACCTTTTTGATTGAATGTAACATCAATGCAAAAGCCTATATGTATATCAAAAACACACATTCACTGGTACTATTCTATATAATCTATATTTATTTTTTACATTATATAGTAACATTAATATTTGTTCAAAATATCTTATATATATATAATCCTTCTGGGAAAATCTCTCTTTTCTGCTCTTCTTATTTTACATTTGCTAGTACTTGCTTTGAGAAATCTTAGCCTGTTTTACCCTTACTAAGAATTTAAGATGTGAATGAAGAAGATATAAATAATGATAAGGCATATCTTCAATGCAGACAAAGGAACATATGTTTCAGTAATTGAATAACTTGTAAAAATGCGTGGTTTTGAAATTACCATCTAATAAACATAAACATAAAACTTGAAAGTCTTATAAAAAATAAATACTGTCATTGTCACACAAAGTCAATCCTTAGTAGAATGTCAACTTTGTGTTAGAATGGTGACCAAGGATGTACATGAAGTATTTATGTAGAAATAACATACACACGCAACCCGAATCAATTTGGAGTAAAAAATTTGCACTAGTAATATGTATAATTCTGATGTGTTTGCATCATTGTCCAGTAAGCATCATTCATGAACACAAGCATTTTCTGAAAGCCCAAATAATGCAGACTGTTTTTTTCCCAAAGAAACCATTTTCAAATTTTTCCTAGCTATCACTACAAAATAAAGAAACTAAAGAAGTGAAGAAAATAATAAAAATTGATTTATTGCAGCTGCATGAACATAGAAAGAATGCAGATATCTAGGTAGAAGAACTTAAAAAGAATAGTTGATGTCTAGATGAAAATGCAGGACATAAAATAAAATATCTAGGAGTTAACTAAAGGAGTGAGGGACCTTGACGAAAATTTTAAAAACCTGAAAAAGGAAATTAAGTCCTGCCTAAGGAAGTGGCAAAAACCTCCCTTGCTCCTGGATTGGGAGTATTAATATTTTGAAAATGGCAATACTGTCAAAGGCTATCTACAAATTTAATGTGATACGTATCAATATCACAACCACATTGTGCAAGAAAATAGGAGAAGTAACCCAAAAATTTGTTTGGAACAAAAAAGAATTTTTTATGTGTAAACATGAAAGAAAAAGGTATCATCATAATTTAGAGTGCTATTTATGAATGAACTTCCCAAACATGCACAAAGAAAGGCCTATTCATATTCAAGAAGCTTTTAAAACCCCAAATAGACCAGAACAGAACAGGACATCTCACCGTCACAATATAATCCATACAGGATCAATTCAGACCAAGGAAAAGTTCCTTAAAGTTATTAACGAGAAAATATCACTCATCTATAAAGGGAAACCAATTAGAATCACCTCAGATTTCTCAGCAAAGACAATTAAAGCAAGAAAAGCCTGGAATGATGCATGCCATGCCCTAGGACAAACAACAATCAACAAAGAATAGTGTACCCAGCTAAACTCTGCTTCATAACCCAAAGTAAAATAACAGACTTCCATAGCAAAGGACAAAAAATTAAACAATATGTCTCCAACAAACCAGCCCTACAAAAGATCCTAAAAGATGTCCTACACAAAGAAAACCAAGACCACAATAAATGCCAAGAAACCGCACCCAAACTGAGAATCCAAGAATCATAGGAAGATCCCAGTTGCCACACTTCCCAAGAAGGTAGATAACACAGCAGGAACTCCTAAACAACTTCCAGTACTATCAACATTAATGGACTTACTTCTCCAGTTAAGCGAAATAGACTGTTTAGTTGGATTAATAAGCAAGATTCTTCTATCTGCTGTCTTCAGGAGTCACACCTTGCCCATAGAAACAAATGCATTTTGAAAGTGAAAGCCTGTAACAAAATCTACCAAGCTAACGGCCGCCACAAACAGGCAGGAGTTGCAATATTAATACCAGATAAAATAGACTTCAAATTAAAATTATTAAGAAGATATGAAGAAGGTAGATACATAATAATTAAATTATCTCATTCAGAAGGATATTACAATTCTAAATATCTAGTCACCAAAAAATGGAACACACAAATTTATCCAAGAAACACTACTTTCCCTCAAATCTCACATATATCCAAAGACATTAGTTGTGGGGGACTTTAACACACCACTATCCCCACTAGATAGATCAACTCGGCAAAAACTCAATAGAGAAACAAGAGATCTAAACAACTGCATAGATTAACTAGAATTAAAAGACGTTTACTGAATATTTCACCCAGCAGGATCAGAATACACAGTTTTCTCAGCAGAACATGGGACATTTTTCAAAACAGATGACATTTTAGGTCAGAAAGAAAACTTTTCCAAAATCAGAAACATTGAAGTTATATCTTTCATTCTCTATGACAACAATGGTATAAAATTAGAACTCAACACCTAAAGCCATCAAACAAAGACAGGTAAGATATGTAGGCTGCACAACACACTGTTGAATTACCAGTGGGTCATGGAAGACATAAGAAAGGAAAGTCAAATATTCATGATATTTAAAAAAATAAACACATAAATTACCAGCTCCTGTGGGACACAGCAAACACAGCAAAGTTTATAGCTCTGAGTTCCTACATCAACCAATTGAAGAGATCTGACACAAAGCCATAGAAACAATCAACAAAACAAAGAGTTGGTTCTTCAAAAAAATTAAGAAAAGTGACAGACCCTTAGCAAATGTTATCAGAAAAAGAAAAGAACACACACAAAACCTTTATGCTAACAATTTTGAAAATGTGGCAGAAACGGACCTTATCCTAGCAAATCTTGACATGCCAAAACTAAACAAAGATTAGTTAAACCATGTTAACAGGCATATATCAAGCATTGAAATAGAAACAACAATAAGAGACCTCCCATCTAAGCAAAGCCCAAGACCAGATGGATTTACAGTGGAATTCTACAAGGCCATCAAAGCAGAGCTCACACCAATACTTCTCCAAATCTTCAATGAAATTGAAAGAGAAACTTCACTACCGAACTCATTCTATGAAGCCATCATAATGCTCATCATACAACCAGCCCGAAACTCATCAAAGAAAGAGAACTACAGACCAATTTCATGGATGAACATTGATGCACAACTTCTCAACAAAATTTTGGCCAATGGACTTCAACAATTCATCCAAAAAATCATACACCTTGATCAAACAGGATTGATTTCAGGGATGCAAAGCTGGTTCAATATATGCAAATCAATTAGTATAGTTTATTACATCAACAAGAGCAAGGAAAAGAAACACAAGGTTAATCTAAGTAATGCAGAAAAAGCATTTGACAAGATCCAACACCACTTTATGATGAAGGTCCTGGAAAAAATAGGAATCCAGGGAACATTCCTCAATAAAGACTTTATATGACAAATTTACAGCCAGCGTTATATTTAATAGTGAAAATCTAAAGCCATTTTTCTCTTAACTCAGGAATGAGACAAGGATGTCCACTTTCACCACTTCTCTTCAATTTAGTATTAGAATGCCTAGCTACAGCAATAAGATAAGATGTATATATAAAAAATTATCCAACTAGGAAAAGATGAAGTAAAACTCTCCCTCTTTGCGAATGACATGACTCCACTCCCAAATTACTCAAGCTGATACAAAATTTTGGCAAAGTATCAGGGGATAAAATTAACCTTCAAAAATCAATGGTATTTCTCTATGCCAATAATGTGTAAAGCGTAGCTGAAACGGGAAAGCAACTCAATTTGTAATAGCCCCACAAAAAATAAAATACATAGGAATTAAACAAAGAAGTACAGAACATCTATGTTGAAAACTTTAAAAACCTGAAAAAGGAAATCAAAAAAATTAAAAAAGGAAATCAAAATGGAAAAACAACCAATGCTCCTGGATTGGAAGGATCAAAATTGTAAAAATGGCAATACTTCCCAAGGCTATCTACAAATTCAATGTGATACCTACGAATATTCTAACCTCATTCTTCAAGGAAATAGAAGAGGGATTCCAAAAATTAACATGGAACAATAAAAGATCACGCATAACAAAAAAGATCCTTAAGAGAAAGAACAGTGCTGGAAGAATATCAATACCAAATTTCAAACTCTCTTGCAAACCCATATTAATCAAAAAAGCTTGGTACTGGCACATGAACCGAACTCAGGAATAATGGAATAGATTTAAAACCCCAGAAATGAATCCACAGACCAATAGCCATCTAACTTTTGCTAAGGGAGATCAAAAAATAGAATGGAAGAAAGACAGCCTCTTCAGTAAAGGGTGCTGGCAAAATTAGTTAATCACTTGTAGAAAAATAAAGCTAGATCCTTATCTATCACCGTGAACCAGAATCAATTCCAAATTGATCCAAATGAGTCAAAGCAGACACTCTGAACACATTACAGGATGGAATAGGAGAAACCCTATGTCTCCTTGGCACGACAAAATTTTTTAAATAGAGACCAAGAAACACAACAAATTCAAGAAAGGTTGGACAAATGAGATTGCATGAAATTGCAGATCTTCTGCATTGCAAAGGACATAGCTAGCAAGACTAAGAGAAAGTTCATGGGTTGGTAGAAGATCTTCACTAGCCATACAATGGACAAGGGTCTCATATCTAAAATATATCTTGAACTCAAAAAATTAAATCCCCAATAACAAATCCTCAAAGAAAAAACTTTACATTTAGTAAGTGGGCTAAAGACGTAAAGAGGAAAGAAGGATGGCCAATAGACACATGAAGAAATGCTCAACCTCTCTAGCCATAAAAGAAATGCAAATCAAAACAACATTGAGATACCACCTCACCCCAGTTAGAATGACTATAATCAAGAACTCTAATAACAACACATGCTGGAGGGGATGTAAACAGAAGAGAAGCTCTGTGCATTGTTGGTGGGAGTGTGACATTGTCCAACCACTTTGAAAGTAGTATGGAAGTTACTCAAAAGATTCCACATGGAGCTCCCCTATGACCCAGCAATCCAAATTTTGGTCATTTACCCAAATGATCACAAACAAGACCCTAGTAAATCTATCAGCACAACTATGTTTATTGCCATACTATGTTTATTTACCATACCTAAGTTATAGAACCAACTAAGATACTCCTTATTAGATGAATGGATCAAGAAAATGTGGAATATATACACAATATAATTCTGTGCCTCCATCAGAAAGAATGGCACTGCCCCATTTGTTAGGAAATAGAAAGACTTGGAAATAACTCTATTAAGTGAAGTAAGCCAAGCCCAAAGAAACATAGGTCCCATGTTTTCCTTTATTTGCAATAACTAGTATATGTCTGAGAGAAGCAGAAAAGTTCAGATAAATTGATGTTAGGTGAAATGAACCCCAAGATAAGGATCCAAATGTTTTTTTCTTATTTGATATTGTTTCTAACATATTTATAAGATGATTTATTTTTGCTTTGTATGTCCCTCCCCCATAGTATAACCACTGCTTTCACTGTAGTTGTTGGTATAATTTGTGGAGGAAATCAGAAAATCAAATTTTTAAAATAGAGATACAGGTGGATACATTGCAACAATGAGATGTCCAAGTCATTATGTCAAACAACAAACTTTACAACTTTGACTGGGGTTAGGGGTAGTTGGGAGAGTGGATAGGGGGTGGGTGTGAAATGGGAAGGAATGGGAAAGGGAAACAAAGGAGGAGGCAACAATGTTTGCTAAGAAATGTACTTATTACCTTCCCCTAGTAATTGTAATAGTGTTTTCACAATTAAAAAAACATAACCTGAAAAAAATTTCATATGTTCCTAGACTACATTATTATGACAACTATGGAGAAAATACAAACCCACGTAATATTCCTCAATATAAAAAAGACTGCATATAAAAACCTGATAGTTCCCTTGTGCTTAATGTTGAAAAGGGGAAAAAAAAGCCATTTCCACTACAATTAGTAATCAGGGACTGAATCCCTGCTCTCTACTCCTCTTCCTTATACAAATGGAATTCCAAGCTAAAGTAATTCTGTAATGTATAAAAAAAAATGGGATCCAAAGAGGGAAAGAAGAAATGAATCTCTACTTTGCAAATAACTTGATCCTCTACTGAAAGACATAGACTACAGTCTCAATTCCCTTCTCTGTTCTAATCATTTGGCAAAGTAACAGCGTTTACAACAAACACAAAAATCAGCAACATTGTTGAACGCTCAAAATGAGAAAAATGAAGTTTAAACCAAAAAGGCAGCCACTTTTGTGATGGCCACCAGAAGAAAATACTCAGAACTTGATGTAAGCAGGGAAGTGAAGGACCTCTGTGAGGAACACATTAATCATCTGAAACTAGAAATTAGAAATTAAAGTATATTTCATTACGGGAAACTGCACATGCTCCTCTATTGGAAGTATTGATTCAAGAAATTTGGAAAACACTCAAAAGATACCTCCAAATTCAATGCTGTACCGTTCAATTTTCCTCAAATATAATTTAATCAACGAGAAGAAGTAATCAAAAAAGTCACATGAAATATAGAAGAAAGATAAAGCCACCATAAGCACAAAAGTCATAGTAAGCATATTAATACTCCAATGCAAACTCTATTATTAAGCACATGGAAACACCCCCAAATACACACACACACACACACACACACACACACACACACACACACACACACACACACACACACACATAAATTTAGAACTGGCACATAAACAGGCCTAAAGACTAATGGAATTGCATTGAAGATACAGATTAGTGGCCACCTAAATTTCTATAAATGTGCCAAAATCATCAGATAGAAGACAGGGAAACTCTTCTCAATATGGTGCAGGTAGAAATATCTATACATGCATGAATAATGGAAAGTAGATGTTTCCATTACAATTTGAACCAGAACCTAGTCCAAATGAAACAAAGGCCTCAAAGTAAGTTTATGCATCCTGAAATATGACAGTATTGAATAGGGGATGCCATATTGACCTGGATACGCAGGTCAAAATTTAGGAAATAACAAACCAGTAACAACGAATCAAAGGAGGTATAAATATATGGGACTGCACTCAACTAGAGAACTTTTATATGGCAATAGTCAGAAGTAGCAAAATAAATAAAAGTACAAAACCCACAATTTCAGAGATCATCTATTGAACATATCATTTTACAACATTCAAGGGCCACAAAGCTCAAAAAATTAAATCTCCACAAGAACAAATTCACAAATCCTCAAAGAAGCAACTGCCCAATAAATAAGTGGACTAAAGATACAATGAGATATTTCCCTAAAGAGGAAATAAGAATGGTTAATAGACACATGAAGAAATGCTCAACATCTATAGCATAAAAGAAACACAGATCAAAACAACTATGAGATTCCACCTCATCCCAGTTAGCATAGCTAGAATCAAGAACTCTAATAACAACGATGCTAGAGGGGATGTGTACAGAAGAGAAGCTCACTGCATTGTTGGTGGTAGTGTAAACTTGTTCAACCACTTTGGAAAGGAGTATAGACTTTCCTGAAAAGACTCACATAGATCTCTCCTATGACCCAGCAATGCCACTTTTGGACATTTACTCAAATGATCACAAACAAGACCATACTAAACCTATTAGCACAATTATATCATAGAATTATTTATCATAACTAAGATATAGACCCAACCTAGATGCCCCTCAGTAGATGAATGGATCAAGAAAATTATATATCTATCTATCTATCTATCTATCTATATATATATATGAATTCTATGTGTCCATAAGAAAGCATAATTTCGTCCCATTTGTTAGGAAATGGGAAGTTTTGAAAAAAATTACATTAAGTGAAGTAAGTCAGGTCAAAGAAACCTAGGTCCCCTGGTTTCCATTATTTGCAATAACTAGTATATGTCTGGGACAAGAAGAAAAGTTCAAAAGCTATGTCCATTTGATAAGATAAAATGATGTTAAGCGAAATGAACCCCAAGATAGGGACACAAGTGTTTTTTTTTTCTTTCTTGTCATGGTTTCTAATTTATTTACAATGTAACATGTGATTGTTTGGTTTTTCTGTTTCTCCCGAACCTGTTTTCACTGTCTTTGATGTCAGTGTACTGTCTCTTGTATATACACTTGGCTAATTTGGGGAGCGGAAGGGAAAAAAATTTTTAAATAGCGATACGGGTTTATCTATTATAACAATGAGATTTACAACACACTATTGAAAACTGAACTTCATAATTTTGGCTGCGGGGCAAGTGATGTGTGGTTGTGGAGGTGGAAGGGAAGGGGTAAAAGGGGAAAACAGAGGAAGAGGCAATAATGGTTCATAGGAAATGTACTCATTACCTCACTCATGTAACTGTAACCCTTCTGTACAATATTTCTTCAATAAAAAAAAATATTAAGAAACAACCACCCATCTGGGCATCAGTGGCTCATGCCAGTAATCCTAGCTATGCAGAAGGCTGGATCTGAGGATTGGAAGTTTAAAGCTAGCTGAGGCAAGAAGTCCGTGAGACTCATCTCCAATAAACAACTAGGAAACCAGAAGTGGTTCTGTGGCTCAAGCCATACAGCTCTCACCTTGAGCTTAAGAGCACACAGAAAGCGCACAAGCCCAGAGTTCAACCCTACGATTGAGCAAAAAAACAAAACAAAACACAAAAAGCAAAAAACAATCACCCCATTTATATGTTGTCAAATTATCCAACAGATTCCTCTGGGTATGAAATAAGAATGATCAGTAAAAGAATGACCAATAGATGTATGCAGAAATATTAATATTTCTGGCCATAATAGAAAGGCAAATAATGTCAGTGTACATAAAAAGATTGTGTTTATCATCAGCATGAATTTCTTGTTTTATTTATTTATATTTTATTATTTTTATTGTGAAAATACTGTACAGAGGGGTTACAATTACATGGGCAAGATGAGTACATTTCTTAACAAGCATTGTAGCCTCCTCCTTTGTTTTTCCTTCCCACCCTCCCCTCACACCCCCACCCAATTCTCCCTGCCCCCCCCCAGTTGTAAAGTTCATTTTTCGACATGAATTTCTTTTTTATATGTTTTTATTGTAAAATGACTGTACAGAGGGCTTACAGTTACATGAGTAAAGTAGTCAGTACATTTTTATCAAGCATAGTTGCCTCCTCCTTTGTTTTTTGCCTACCATCGCTTCTTTCCCCACCTCCCCAACTACTACCCACCATTGAAGGTTTAAAGTTCATTTTTAAGTTAGAGTCTTGAACATGTCCTTCTTACAATTGTATCCCAATTTCAGCATTATGTTTTTTCCCTCCACTCCCCATATTAGAAAAACGTATAAAGAGGGAGGAGACTGAAATCAAATACAGTGAAAACAGGAGTTATACCATGGGGGAGTAACATACTAAAGAAACAAAAATAATCATGAACTACATTTGAAATACATTAAAAACAGTAGCAAGGAAAAAAAAACTATTTGTGTCCATATCTTGGGGTTCATTTTGCTTAACAACATCTTATATGGTCATATAAATATAGCTTTTCACTTTTTTGCTTCTCCTAAATTTATACTAGTTATTCCAAATAAAGGAAACCGTTGGACCTATGTTTCTTTGGGTCTAGCTTACTTCATTTAATATATTTTCAAACTCTTTCCATTTCCTAACAAATGGGGCTATGACATTCTTTCTCAGAAAGGTCTAGAATACACACACACACACACACACACACACACACACACACACACACACACAAACACACACACAAATAGATGGATACATATTATTTTTTAATCCATTCATCTACTGATGTGCATCTGGGACGGTTCCATATCTTAGCTAAGTTAAATAATGTTATGGTAAACATAATTGTGCTGGTAGGTTTAGTATGGTCTTGGTTACGACCATTTGGGTAAATGACCCAAAGTGGGATTGCTGGGTTATAGGGGAGCTCTATGTGGAGTCTTATGAGGATCCTCCATACTGCTTTCCAAAATGGTTGAACAAGTTTACACTCCTCCCAACAATGCAATAAGGTTCCCCTTTTTCCACATCCCCTCCAGTATCTGCTGTTATAACTTTTTTATTATCACCTTTCTAACTAATTTTCTTTGAATTTTGCTAAGGTATTTGTTCAACCCAAAATAAAAGTGTACGTTTTTGAATACCATAGCTCTTAATTATTCTATCCTCATAGGTTTTTGTTAATGTAGCCTGAATTTATTTGTCCTCTTTGATACAACTTTTATTGAATTTGTTATTTTTGATATTAATATTTTATCTTTTAAGTTTTTATTATCCTATCTGTTGATATAGTCTGTTAACCTTGAATGTGGCTATTAATAATTATACAAATATCTACTAAAGAAAAAAGAATCAATGTTGCTAATAATAATGGTTAGATATTAGCTTGCTCATGTAGCAAATGCATTATTCTAACCAACAAGATTGCTGATATAGAAAAAAGGAGCTTCCTTGCATTAACATCAATTTTGTCTGTGAATCTGAAACAACTTCCAGGAATAAAGGAATGTGAATGAAAACTACACTGAGATTCCTACTGATTCTTATTAAAAACAGGTTATATTTAGAAAAGAAATCATATCAGAACTGGCACATATGTGACCAAATGGGAACACTGCTAGACTGTTTTAAGAATGTAAATAAGGTTCATCCACCTTGGAAAGCACTCTGGAGGTTCCTTTTGTATTATAATCATGAACATTGTATCACTACTTACTATAGCTAAGGTATGGAACCACCCCTGGTAGATCAGACCCCTTTGGCATACTACATATAATCATTTTTACCATAACCATTTAACCTACGTTTACATCTTTTAAATTGAATAAAGGTATCTGACGCCAAATACATTGGAGTAGATAATGGTAATGAGGAAAATGGTAAAAAGATTGGTACTTAATTCTGGAATTTTTCAGCATTTTCCTTTTTTAAAAAAACTAATTGTCTGTCATTAGGCCTGAACTCTGTGCCTCGGCACTGTCCTTCAGTACTTCAGCTCAAGGTTAGTGCACTACCACTTGAGCCACACAAACACTTCTGGCTTTTTTTATGTTGCTAATGAATCAAACCCAGAGTCTAATGAATAATTGGCAAGCACTCTAGTACTGAGCCAATTTCACAGCCTAAAAAAATCTATTCTTGAGTTCAACATATAAGTAATTTTACCAAATGAACAATCTTGCTGTTCACATGTTTTAGTTTGATTTGAAAACCAATTTCTGATTAGAATATGTTAGCTATACTAACGCACACACACATACACAAACACACACACTCACATTGCCCCACCAAAAATGCACATTAAAAGAATGAATATGCAGCATATCACAAACACAAGTTGCTACAGAAAGGAACTCCAGCTTGAAGAGTTTTTCATTCATTCCCTCACATCTTCCTGTGCCTTGAATAATTTACATTAAACTTATTCAAATATAGAAGACCAGTTTTCAGGAATGAACATTGAAAAATAATAAAACACGATGCACCTTAATTCCATCTGACATATTGTAAATTTTAGACCTAATACATTTGTGCATATACTTGAAGCTACACAATCTTTATGTGCTCCCAACAAATGAAGACTGATGCTGATTTTTTTAAATTTTCCCATTGAAAGAATTTGGGTTTGGGTTGTGGCCGGTTTTCAGAGTAGGTTATGGTCTAATTGGACAATGTAGATAACCACTAGAAGAAAATACTTGATTTCTCTCATCATTTTGTACATTAGATTATTTATGTGCAAAAAAACTTGGTTTGAAAATAGTCATACCAAAACCAATGTTCTTCTCTCTATATGGATCATATAGATCATATGAAATTGTTAGGAGGTATCAAATATCCTAATTATGTATTTCATAGTGTATGAGGTATACAGAAAATGAGGCATCCTCACAATGGACAAAGAAATAATAAAACTAATGGAATGGTGATTACCATAAAGCAAATCATGCATACATTTTGATGATTTTGTTACAATTCCTAACGTATTAAAATATACACGCAAAGTTGATATGGATAATGTTGACCAAGTGAGAAATAACTGCAGGTGTTTGTGTCTTCAACAACTATTTAAGAATAATTATCTATATACTTGCATATAGAATGATATATATTCAATGTAAATTGTATAGAGTTAGTAGAGAAAATGAAAAACGATTCTTCTGATTCCATTCAACATATAGTTATTTAAATTGCAGTTGAGTCAATGAGAAAGTTTTCAAATGGAGGCCTTTTGACAAAGGAATTCAATTACTTTCTACTTATATATTTTTGATAAACTAAAGTCAAATATATTTCTCTAGTTTAGAAATAAATAACCCAAATACTCATGGGTATATGAAATGAGAAGATGACACTGGCAAATATCCTCAAGTAATTATGTGCTCTGCTCAACTTGTTGCTCCATGAAAAGTTGATTATTGCCAAATGAGAAAATGAAGAGTAATCCTAGCTACTCAGGAGGCTCAGATCTGAGGATCATGGTTCAACACCAGCCCAAGCTGGAAAGTCCGTGAGACTCTTATCTCCAGTAAACCACTAGAAAACTGGAAGTGGTTCTGTGGCTCAAGCGGTAGAGCACTCCCCTTGAGCTGAAGAGCCCAGGACAGCCCCTAACCCAGAGTTCAAGCTCCACGACTGACCAAAAACAAGAAGAGTAATCGTCAGACATTTTTTTCTTGGACAAGTCACCAGAGGTTCCTTCCACTGTTCTAAGATATAGTTCCACTTAGAAACTTTTCTCACAATATGAAATTGAAAATATTATATTTCTGTAAGTTATCATGTTCATGTGAATATTTTGTCATTCAATATGATTCATTTATCATTTATATAGTAAAACATAGAAATTTATTTGAAATACACTAATTCTTTTCAAAAATATATGAACAATATTGCATTCATTCTACTAGGATAAAAGGATTGATCTGAGAAAAACAGAAAAATACTTCCATGTTTACTTGGATACTCACATTTTGTATATAGCATGAGTTAATCGAACAAATTTGAAAAGTGCAAAGAGTTTAAAATGTAGGAATACATAGATATTACATCTTAAAAATAGAAATTGTTCAACCAAAAATGAAAAGGATATTTAGTCTACTCATTCCATTTAAAATCTTCTGGTGTTAGTAATTATCACCCCACATAGAATCAGAGTTCAATCCAAAATGGTTCAATCCAAAATAGTTAGGAAGGAAGAAGTTTATTGAAAACAGTATGCTTATTAGTCATTTTATATAGTTTGTTTATTTTCTTCTCACCCAGGTACATGAAATCCACGTGAAAACTGCATTTCAGTTGCCTGTTGTGGCAGTTTTTGATTGTGACCACAAATTTTGGGGCTATAAACAACCACAATTGCTATATGAGATACAGATACATTGTAGGTGCAAGATGAGGTCTAAGTTCAGGTACTTTGTTGTCATATATTACTTTGAACAAGATATATCCAAGTATATTGAAAAAACTGAAATATTGCTATGAAACGGTGAACTAAAAATAATTACCAATGATTGTAATGCAACAAGAAGAAATTTTAAAAATGCCTCTTTTAGACATTTTTTGTTCACTTTGGTTTTAATTGCCAGACTTCAAGTAATAGGGTGGATAGGATGTAAAGATTTGCAATTTAAGGATAAAATTATTGAGCAAAAACTCGATGAGTGAAAATGACAGTAAAAGGTAAGATTTATGCATGAAATATTGGAAAACTAAAGGAGCTCTTTATACTAACCTCAGTCATCCTAAGAGAACGGATATTTCCATGGTACCAAGTATTGTTGACTACACAAGCAGGGAAATTGTATATCAAGCATGGGAAGGTCTAAAGGGCCTAAAGTACTGTAGGGCTTGTGCTACAAATGAAGCTTAAGTATACTTTCCTTATTAGACTTTTGTTCCATTCAACATAGCATATGCTTATGGTTTGATTCCATGGAACTCAATGATAAACATTGAAAGGCCACACAGCCAAACTGACAGAAATGTCAACATGATTCTATGCAACCAATTTTGTCATACAAAAAATGAACGTTTTATCTTTTGATGACTGAAATTGTAGAACATTTCTAGATTATGGATTAAAACATTAAATAATTGAAAATTACTCTACAAAATTCTCAGTCTTACACTGTGGACCAGTAGACATAAGAAGCTCCCTTTACCAGTATCATGTCATTTACCCAAATCATGCCACAGGCTTGTAACTTGAATAACAGGAAGAAGTATGACTTACCAAATTCTTATGAAATATTTAAAGTATAAATGTGAGGAAAGTGAGGGTATGTTGAGACTCAATTTCAGAAATTTCAACTGTATTTCCAAAGGGAGAAAACTTTTTAATTGTGTAGTTAGTTGCTTAGAGTTACAGTAAACTATAGGATATAGGACACTAAATTTGTGAGAAGCCAAACCACTGAATTAGAGAAACTGAGGACAAAGTATGCTATATAAAATTGGGTGGTGAAAAACATAAACTAGTACATGGTAGGAGACTGAATTGAGACTTTTTGATGTGTGTCCAAGTAACGTAAACAACCAAGCAGAGCTTATCCTCTGAAAAGAGAAGGACTAACATCAATAGGTACCCAACAGCAGTTGTCACCTGCTTGCAGTGTGTGCCTTCAGGATGGGGCTACAGTTACTGTATCATTGATAGAACCATAATTTCTTTGTCATGATTACTCAGTTTATTGAACATTGTCCCACCTTATGGCAAATCAATGCTTTCCTGCAGGAGAAAATGTTAAAAGCTAAGGTTGCACAGCATGCTCTATTTTTTTTCCATTTATATTTCCCAAGAACTCTGCTATTGTTCAGTAGCATTGAAAATTTGGTGGCTTTACCACCCTTTCTAACTCACATATAAAAAGATTGTACTGTTTTAATTTATTTACCTATGCCTACATTTCTCTCTGCTTTGATTGGGACACTAATTGCCAGTGCAGGTTTTCATCTTTTTAATGGCCCTTTGCATGAGAACAGGAAACGAGAAACCCATATATTACAAAATTAGACCTAAAACTGTGTGCATATAGGGCAGTAGAAAGCCTGACTTCATAATGACCCCTCAAAATACTCAATCACCTACTGAAGACATGTACTCATTGGAAGAAGCTTTTATAACTATTATTCACTTATCCAAAAATTACTATGCTCTTCTACCTGGACTATGAGGTAGCAGGAATTACTTCAGTTCCTTTTTAAACATTTTTATTGTAAAAATATTGTACAGAGGTGTTAAAATTACATGAGTGAGTAATGAGTACATTTCCTAGTGAGCATTGTTAACTCCTCCTTTGTTTTTCACCTACAATCCATTCCTGCTCCAACACCCCAACACCTCCTCAAACACCCAAATAATATAGTTCATTTTCAATATAATGTCTTGTACATCTCATTGTTACAATGTGTCAACCAGTATCCTGTTTCAACATTTCTTTATTTCCCCAAAAATAGAAAAACATTAGAAACTTTATATACAAGCTGCAGGGCACCGTCACCAAATACAGTGAAAACGGGTTTTACCTTGGGGCAAGAGAAACAAATACATCACATAGTAGAGTTTAGAACCATTAAAAAACAACAGTAAGAAAGGGGAAACAAGTTTTGTCCCTATCTCCTTATATTGTCACATGTACATAGCTTTTGATCTTTTCTGCTTCTCCTTTAATTATACTATGTATTGCAAATAAAAGAAACCAGTGGACCTATGTTTCTTTGGGCCTGGCTTACTTCACTTAATATAAATTTTTCCAAGTCTTTCAATTTCCTAACAAATAGAGCAATGCCATTCTTTCTGATGGGAGCATTGAATTCATTTCTAAATGAGGATTAGAAGCATAAAAGTGGGGATAGTGAGGAATAGTGAATATTGTGAAATAATGAGTTTGTCCAGTCTTGAATAAAAGTAATTGTTAACAAAGTAATTGTCTACAGAAAGGGAATATTAGATAAGAATTATATTTCACTGTATAGATAGTAAATAGTGTGTAAAAACTGTCTAATCTTAAACAAAGAGGTAAATGTTAGCACAATATTTGAGGTATGTTTTTTCTCATAATACAATGGTTACAAATGAAAAACACTGGCTATAAATATAACGTCACTTTAATGAATACTTTTCAATTGAAAGATGATTTTCCTACAATATCTTCAATATTTTGGAATCCTGCTTACTGGTTTTAGATCTTTTAGATTATTATCTTTTAGATAATTTTCATTTCCCTTCCTCATTGATATTTGGGTTTCCTCCTCAGGAGAAAGCAACATCAAATTATACAGGAAATTCATTGCAAATCTTCTCTTTGTAAATGATGTGAAATTTCTTGCATGTTGTTTAAATAACCATGGAAAATTTCCAAGTTACAACTATTCTATTAGAGAAGAGTAAGAACATCTGACTGCTGGTGACTCAGGTCTGTAATCCTATGTACTCAGGAAGCTAAGACCTGAGGATGGTGGTTCAAAGCCTGAACAGGCAGGATAGGCTGTGAGACTTACTTCTCCAAATGACCACCAGAAAACTGAAAGTGGTGCTCTCTCTCAAGGGGCAGAGCTCAAGTCTTGAGCTAAAATGTGCAGGGACTATGCCCAAAACACACAGTACAAACTTCAATACAGACCAGAAAAAAAAAGGAAGAAGAAAAGCATTCACAATATATCTGTGTATCATTGAAGATCTACAAAGCATAACGTTTGGCAGAATTGTTTCAAATTACTCACAGCCTTATGAGAAGATGGCATTTCTTGTAGGAATTTGTTTAGAAAACTTTACCAAATTACGAAGTTCAGAATCAATTCAAAATTGTCCTTCAAAAAACTCTCAAACACATTACAAAGGGGTTTCCATATGAGAGAGAATGTGTGACATTAATGGCATTTTCCTACATATACCATGATTCTTAATAATTCATTTTGTACTATCAAGAGTCTTCCATGAACATCTTACTGACAGCAGTACAAAAGAATCTTCACCAATGTACAAAAGAATCTTTGGGGATATTGAGACCACAACATGGAATTTGGACCATGTGTCTCCTGAGAATGCAAAAGTTATATGACTGTTTTGTCCTGTAATGACAAGGACAGGAGTTACAGGGAATTGTCAAGGCAGATATAAAAGAATCAGCTGTTGTTCTTATCTTAGGGGGAGTCAAGAATCTTGACTATTTTACACAATGACTAATTGTGCCTAATTGGAGAACATTCAATCAAACAAAATGTGGGATTGAAGCACATGCAAAACATAAATACATCTTTCAAAGACACCTTGGACATAATCACTAATTAGCATGTCTAGGTTGTTGGGTGAAGTGAGGAAGGACTGTTTCCTAATTTCTAAATGCAAGTGGACCCCTAACAATAGTTACATTTATCTGGGAATAATATGTTCCATTTCACGTATTAATAATGTAGAATGTAAATAATATAAGAAAAGTATAATAATATTTGATCCCTAAAACAAATTTACCATCAACTTCTGTGTTCTAAACAGAAGAATGGGTAGGAAAATTTTATGATTTTTTAAACCATGTAATTTTGCAACATACTTTTCAAGACACAAGATTCTAAATCATCTCAATATTTCTCATGTATCATCTAATCTGCAGAAGAAATCTGTGACTTCTCATTGCCTGTGGAAGGGCAAAAATAAATTCTAGCAGGGCTATATACAAAATCCAACAACATATACTAGATTTAGGGGATATTGTACACTTTTTGAAGATACCATATTTTGTAGAGCAAATCTGTAATTTATCATACAAGGATATGTGCATATTTTGAGAAATTTCAGCTATATTACTAAAATAATCTGGGAAGATTAATCTCTAAGTTTGGATTATAATTCAAGGCCATTCATGAAACGATATCTGATTAATTTTTATTTTCAACTTGTGTGTTATTTGCCCTTTATATTTATGCATCCCCCATCATCATTTTAGAGTTCATTTTGCATTCCTGGCTCAAAACATTCCTACTGCTAAATGGAATAGCCTTTCAAGTATATTTTAGGAAGATCTCACTTGCCAAAAAATACTTAATCGTCGTTAGGATTCCTATGTAATCAAAAGACTTGAAGTTTTTTACTACAGATGTGAGAATCTTGCTCATAGTTATGATAGCTATGGAAATGTCAGAGTTTCTGATTTGGGGATTATTTGAGAATCAGGTTCTCTGCTGGTTTGAAATTTGAGATGAGTATTGGGATTCCTACAGAAGTATTTGAACAAAAATGATTTGAACATTAATTTGTCAATGTTGGCTTTGAACCTGATAACTAAAGGAATCCTGTGTCTTTTCTATGCTTTCAGGAATATAAAGAGATTAGAACTATTTCCAAGTGTCTGTATATGTAATACCAACCCATTAAATTATCTACATATAAATTTATGAGAATTGAGATTAGAATTAGGGATTAGAATTACATATGTAAGGAATGAATACTTTTCTTGTCATATGTTCTTATCCACTGTTGATTTTTCCCAAACTGTTTTTTGGCCTAAAATCTCCATCCCCCTCCCACCATGTGTAATGTTTATTCCCAACGTGTGGTTTTGTTGGGATTGTTCTTATTTGGTTTGCCCATTGTCCTTTGTCATAGATTTAGATGTTTTCCTTCCCATGCCTAACTGGCATTAACTTAAATGTAATAGTGTGTACCAAAATCAAATATAGTGACACATTGTACAAAACATAAGAAAATAAAGGAAAAACGCTAGTAAAAAAGAACTAGCTTCACATAATACATTTTAAAAAATCAAGAAAGAGAAACCAAAGGATTCTTTTTTATTTCAGAGTTCATTTTGTTTAGCCTATAATTCTATGGTCATATATGATCCTCTTCTAGGGCTAAAATGGACATGTTCCACTTTTTAGAAATAAGAGAAACCATGGAGTCTATGTTTGTTTGAGCCTGGCCCCCTTTAATTCATGTTATTTTTTTAAAAGTCTTTCCATTTCTTTACAAATAGCACTATGCCATTCTTTCTCATGGAAAATAGAATTCCATTTTGTTTATATCCCACATTTTCTGACCCATTAACCTACTCTCAGGCATCTGGAGTGGTTCTTGGTTTTCCCTATGGAATGAAAATGACTTTGCTATTGTAATGGAATGCAGTGGAATCTCAATGTTGACTTGATTTGTCTTGATTATATTGTCAGAGATATTGAGCATTTCTTCAAATGTCCTTTGGCCATTCTCAATTAGCCATCTGAAATATTTTTTTAAGTATTTAGATTTATCATAGAGTGGATTTATCATTCATGATTTTTTTGGCGAGGTGCGAGATTGACTTTTTGAATTTTCATTATATTTCATCACTTTTCTCTTTCTTGGCTAGTGAAGATCTTCTCCCAGTCTTTTGCTTTCTACTTACTTAATTAGGTATGTCCTTTGTTATGAAGATGTGCAGGTTCAAACATTACAGTTTGACTAACGTTTCTTTGACTTAATACATTTGTGCATGTGTAATGAGTTTAACTCTGTTATAGGAGTCGTAGTATTTCTCTATTGTTTCCATTCAGAGTATTTTCCCTTACTTCGAGACTTTTGATTCATTTGGAAATTGTATTGACACAAGATGATGTATAATGTAACTTTAAGTTTTTGTGGCATTTAACATGTATTACAATACCATTTATTGAATATTGCTTTTTGTTTTACTGCATTTATCGTGCTTCTATTTAACTTACCTAATGAATGCTCATAGTATTTTTTTTCTTTAGAAGTGACATTTAAAAAATAGATGCCCTATTTTATCATTTTGTCTTAATTGGTATATGTCCAGTTTCATACTAGAAGAAGACTGCAGGAGCTTAATTGCTATGTATATAAGAACAAGAATTAGGGTAAGCAAAATGAACTCCAAGAAACATGAAGATTATTATTGTTGGTTTTTTTTAATATATAAAAAGTATTTATTTTTCTTCCTTTTTTCCTTTATTTTTCATAGGGTTTCTCCCTTTTTGTCACTATATTTGATTTTGGTACCATGTGGATTGTATAAACGTTAATCTGAACAGGGCAAAGAAGGGGAATCAAAAATTTTGAGATACAAAACAACGGGTGAAAGAATGCCACAAAATTTCTCAGAAGACAACATTTGGGCATGGTATTTACAAGTGGGGAAGGAGAGATTTGAAGCAGAATAAAGTGTAAAAAAAATGGATCGAGTAACATATGGCAAGAAAACGATTCACTACCTTACGTACATAATTATAATCACCGTGTATATCGCATTGACTAAGTTTAAGGAAATAGAAAAGTATTGATACATTTGTTTTTATTTTCGTAAGTTTACAAATGGATATGTATGTTGATTGGTTTGTCTTCTATATACGTACAGACATGTGTTGATAGATCTGTTCCTTTCACATCCCTACCAGACTAGAAAAGACACTGGTGTCCCTGAGTCTACAGGTTCCAAATTATCTTTCATATATTAATGTTGAATTCATTCCTGCTATCTCTGAAGAAAAACGAAGAAACATTTCATTTTATACAATATGTGCACAAATATGGCCATAATCAGAAACTCACCCTTTTCAACACCATTAATAAGCCTGAGCCACATTCTCAAATCTTTAACTTCCTCATCTGTACCCAAAAGATTCAAGTCTACTTATTGCAACAATTTTATTTATTTATTTATCAACAATTTTTAACGAGGTGGTTCTTCCTAAAATATGTTTAAAAAACTATTCCATTTTGCATCAGGAATGTTGTGGACGCAAGTGACAAATCAACTATAAATATATGGAGCATATATATGTCAGGCAAATTACACACAAGTTTAATATGAAGATAGTCATGTAATATGGTTCAATGAAAATTACAGTCCACTCTTCTTGAAACATTTCAGAAATATATTTAGAAATTGCCAAAAATGCATACCCTCTTGCACTAAAAATATCACTTTATTAGCACAAAATTATGCTAGCTTCACAAATTTCAATTTTCCACCTCAAAAGAATACATGTTGAATGTTATTTTGTGTACACATACATTAGCCTGTTTTTTCTGCCATAGGTTTTGGAAAGAATTCCCAGAATCCTTCTTTAGATGATATTCCATGTGGAAATCATTGAGATAGATGAGAATCTTATATAGTAGGAAATATACTTCAGAATGTTGGTTGAAATATATATACTTCAGAATGGTGGTAGAAATTTTAATGGCCATTCTGTATGGAATAGATAATTGCTGTAAGATTTGTATAAGAGGTCTAATATCATTACAGTTTTGTTTTGTATTTATTAGGCTCTGCAATTATAACAATATATATGAAATCAAAGATGATATTCACAGGCAAGTTTAAGGACAGTGAAAAATGAAGTATGATTGGTCTCTATTGGGAAACAAGTATAGATATCGATTTGATGTTTGAAGTTTGTATACTCCACCCTTACCATGTGTATGTGGAAACTGCCAAGGTGAATTATAGTAAGAACATAAACACTAGAGTTTGCTTCTGGATTCAAGGTAAGGATGAACGGGTACTGAATAGTTAGTAGAAATCAAAATGAATTCATATGCTTGAGTGAGCATCACAATATATTTACAAATGTAAGATGTAAATGAAACAATGAGAAATGGCTTGAGCTCATGGTTTGTTCATATAATGATTCCTGCAAAGAAAGAAGAGAAAAACCTGAATTCTACATATGAACAAGAACTTCACTAGTACTTCAAGAAATATCCAAAAACCTATAAGAGCATAACATCAATTGGTTTTTTTTTTAAATATGTTTGCTTCCAATTCCATTTCCATTGAAATTTGATCCTGGTATACAAACCTTCTCACAAATTACACTTGGACACTCTCTGTATCAACACATTTAAACTTTGTTGATCATCTAAAGTGTGACCCTAGTCAATCTATTAGTTGAACTATTACTATAACTACTTGAACTATTACTATTACTGTCCATTTCTTTAAATCTTACTCTAATGTCATCCATTTAGACTCACCCATGTCTTGGCACAGATTCTGAAATATGTCTCATAAAATTTTCATGGATGTGTCATGCATGCAGGAAAATAGGAAGAAATAGTTCACATGGTTGTATAGAAAAGAAAATCCATAGTGGATTTACTATATGATATTACAATGAACTGAAATCAACATGATAATTTGATCACCATTTCAATATTTGTGAATGGGTACATAAAAAGAAAATACAGAGAGTGATTATTTCATGAGATGGATCCTACGAAAGGATACATGCTTTATGGTAGGCAAGTAAAATGTGAAGGGAATAGCCTGTAAATACCTTTAGGTTCAATTACAAGAAATATTCCATGGCTCAAATAAATAAATGGCTTTTTCAATTCTTGTGTGTGGACAAAAAAGGACAATGTGCATTGTGAAGTGGTATTAGGTAAATATATTCAGCACTCTGGAAAAATAATTAACTTTTAAGAAACACATGCATGTCATCTCTCAGTATCAACACTGACATATTGGACTTTGAAATGAACACTGAACTGAATATGGCCATTAACTTAGGGTAGGATTTGTTCATTGACAGCTTTCTCAAATATGTATGGTTATGAGTATACTATGCCAGAGCCACACCAACATTTGGAATATATTGCTGGGATCAAGCCTAGGGCTTGAATATCAATGGCCCAATCATTGATTCAAAAATACTCATTACCAAGGAAGACACATAAAAACAATCCTTGATTATCTGTGATTAATTTTTATCATGATTGAGTAAAATCAAGAATTGATTTTATCTTCACGTTTCAATTCCAAAAATCATAGTAATAAGCCCTGATTGAACATATGGGTGTTGGAACAGAGTAAGGAAAATTGTACATTTCAGTTTGTGCAACACAGACACAAAATTTGCATCTACAAATGGGCAGGGAACAGAAACATCTGATCACACACACAAATCAGCACACACACATACACACACAAATATAATGGCAAAATAGGGTTGGACACAAATCAGCAAGTAACATTTCCTACAATGTCACAAATTTGCTCATGAATTTACAGGTTCTCTAATATTATCCTCTTTTTAGAAGCAGGAAATTTATGATTCCCTAAGTAAGACATATTTGCATAAGGGAACATAATTAGTAATTCCATTAAGTCACATTAAGGGTTCAAATAAACAACAAAGTAAGGAAATATCACTGTCCCATCAAACATTACTCTCTGAAGTTCAGAGATAAAATACAAGATGGTACAATGAGGGAGTGAATGAAATCTAACTGGCGCTTATGTGGAAGGAAATAATTCAGAGATTTTGGAAATACCAGTGTGTATGGGGCACTGTTGAATACTGCATTACATTTCTGTCTTTGTTTATTGTTATTTTTAGTCGTTGGGCTTGAACTTTGGGCTTGGGCACAGTCCCTGAGCTCTTCAAAGCTTTAATGCTGTACCATTTGATCTACAGTGCCACTTCCAGTTTTGAGGTGGATAATTGGTGCTAAGAGTGAGACAAATGTTCCTATTGGGCTTCCCTGAAACCTGATCCTCAGATCTCAGCCTTCTACAGGTTCCTAAGTGACCTATACCAGGCTTCGTTTTTCTGTCATCCAGAGTGTGCTGATTTTTCGGGTTGTATGTTCCCAACATTCATGCACACTGCAGGTCAGTGAGTAACAATGCTTTTCCTTAAGGTAAACAGTCTATATTATTCGATTTTGAGGGGATTAATTCCACAACTGAATCTGAAACAAATCCTTGACTTTTTAAATCTGTATAGATCCTTATGTGTCAAATGCTTGAGATGATAGAATTAACAACATTGTCACCTGGCCCGGCTCAAATATGGTTTTATGCCAAAAAAATAATTTCCCATGTCATATTCCTTCTCCTCTACATGACAGAGGATGAGAAACTCCCTAACTACAAGAATAAATGTATTCTGTTGGTCAAATAACTAATTGAGCTGTTCAGTTTGTAAACAGGATGAATTTTATTCCTCTTTATAATATTTATGAGTTAGAAAATTAGATGCAAAGGTGAATTTATCTATTCCCATTACTCTTCTTCAGCACTTTCTTCACTATATAAACTGCCAATTCATCCTTCACATAATATTGTAATATATTTGACAGACAGCAGACAATTGAATACAAAATCTTAGTATGCTTACTACCTTTTCATGGGAAGAATATAGGAGGCCCAACAGTGATGACAGGCTAACATAAATACAACTTGGTCTTACTTTCAAAAAGCTTTTTTTCTGGATTGATCAGAAAAGAATATACTTGACAAAAAAATACATGAAGAATCCATTGTCTCACTTATAAAAAGATTGAGACCTCATTATGGCAAGCAAGACAAACTACATGATTCTGGATTGAATAAATGCTTATGAAGAATTTCAAACAAACAACAGTAATGTTCACTTTTTCTTGTATTTGCCACCTTACCATGTCAGAGAAACTTGATGTTTTGACATTCCATAAAATAAAAGTACAATGTATTTTGTTACCTTAGAAAGACAAGTTCATTCTAGCAATTACAATTCTTTAAACAGTCTCATAAATACTCACTAAGAAATAGTATAACTTTTGTAGTTACACATCTAATTTTGATTTTCCAATTTATACCATATCAAATGTGCATTCATACTTTATACAGGACTGTGCATGCTTTGCTGATTTAAAAATAGTACTAAATACATTTCATTAATATGTATCTTTGCAAAGTGTAACTTGTAAACAACCTCAAGTATCTCCGCAGATATTTTTATACTAATTCCTGGAGAAAATTTAAATCAGATAGTCGTTACTATAATATTCATTAATTAATTTCAGAATGAAATATACAAACCGTAAGTTTGTATATGTATCAAATACCAGACACTGCCATTTACACTGTCATAATTGATGTGATAAGTGAAACCTTAAACCATAAAAATGGGGAAAAAAGGATTAGTCCAACATAACAGTGTTATCTATGGCTTCCCGAATGAATTGATTATAAGAGAATGAGAAGAACATTCATATAAGGTAATTTGGGTGATTACATTTATTAACGTTCCTAATGAATATATAGTTGAATTTTGCCACCAATCACAGGTTCACCAGTTCAGAGAGCAATCCAAAACTTTGGTTGTAGTGAGCAAACTATATGGGTATATTAAACAGAAATTTTATTTATCTTATTTCTTCATTTCTTCATGTTGAAAGACAATAGAGCATCATAAGAAAACAGCATTTTGTTTCCATGTTTTTGCCAGATGATTTGATTGTGCCACACACAAAACTTGGCCTAAGACCTTCCACGGATTCAGCCCCTAGTAGAAATACATATTGTGGAAATGGTGCTGTGGCTTCAGTGATAGAGCACTTGCCTTGAGCTGAAGTGCTGAGGGACATTGCCTAGACCCAGAGTTCAAGCCCCATGATCAACAACAAAAAAAAGAAATACATACTTGTTTGAAGTGCTAAATTAGATTGGCTCTAATATTTATGCATTGATAAAGAAAAACAACAAGGTTAACAGCCATAACAGCCTTACAAGATACATTTAGGTGGATAATAAAGATATAAAAGTGTGATTTTTTAACCATGTGCAAAAACAAATCATTGCAATGTTTGACATGGTTTTTAGTCATTTAGGACTGCATATCTCCAGATATATTATTGATGTTAGCATACAAGACAATCAAAGTTGAACAAAGAATTTGAATTTCACTCCTAAAGGAAGAAATCATACAACAGGCCAAGATAAGTTGAGATTCAATAATGGAAAATGCAGAAAAAGCAAGCTCTTTATCTTTATCCCAGTCTTCCTCAGAGGAAACATATTATCATTTATTTTCAGAAGTCTTGTCTTTTCATTCCAAGTGATGTTGACTACAAGCAAACACAAATATACCATCAGAGGAAGATAAAGATACAAATGCCCTATACTGATCTGGATTGTGTTTTAGGTGTCAGTCTTAACTACATCATCCTCAAGGAAAGTTTTGTCCATACAAGTTGCAATATGTTTACTGAATTAATTTCATGGAATTAGGTGGTGAACATTGAAGGGACAAGTAGGCAATGTGGCTGCAATATCAGGATGATTCTTTCTAACAAAAGGTCCCATATAAATAAATATTTTCAAATTTTCTCTTTTTATAATTTTTTGGGCAGGATGCTTACCATGGTCTTAACACTATGCCATATGTACTCTGCTAGTACATACTTTTTAATGCATATTTTTATTGTAATCCTACTGTACAGAGGGGTTACAGTTACATGAATAAGGTACATGAATGAGTACATTTCCTATCGAGAATTGTTACCCACTCCTTTGTTTTTTTTCCCTAAGATCCTTTCCCTCCCCATCTCCCTAACTCCTCCTCACGGCCAAAGTTGTAAAGTTCGTTTTCAACAGAAGTTCGTGTATATTTCATTGTTACAATGGGTCAACCTGTATCCCAAAACAGAACACAGCTCCTCGATGACCCAGCAATCCTACTTTTGTGCTTGTACCAAAATAATCATGAATAAGACCATAGTAAAGCTACCATCATTATTTACCATACCTAAGATACGGAACCAACCAAGATGCCCTTCAGTAGATGTATGGACTAAGAAAATGTGACATAGATAGATAGATAGATAGATAGATAGATAGATAGATAGATAGATAGATAGACGGATAGGTAGATAGACAGATAGATAGATATACCATATATAGATATGTTATATATAACATATATAGATATATAACATATATGTATCTATGCATCTATGTGTGTATGTATGTATGTATGTATGTATCTATCTATCTATCTAAACTGGAAATCTATGAATGATATTACTCCATTTCTTAGGAAATCGAAAGACTCAGAAAAATTATATTAATTGAAGTAATGCCCAAAGAAACATAGGCCCATTGTTTCCATAATTTGGAATAACTAGCATTTGTTTACGACAAGAATAAATCTTCAAAAGCGATGTACATAGGACCATATAAGATGGCATTAATTGAAATGAAATCCAAGATCGGTACACAGGTGGATTTTTCTTTCTTGCTATAATTTTTAACATATTTATAATGTACTATGTTATTTTTCCCTTTGGTGTGTTCCTCCCTATGGTATAACTCCTGTTTTCACTGTATTTGATTTCAGTGCCCTACATCATGTACATACATTTTTTCTAAATTAGGGAGTGGAAGGGAAAAAACTAGTGCATCCTTTTGCAGAGGCTAGATTTCTACATTTGTACCCATAGCAACTCTTCTCTATATTCTCATTTGACAGTGGAGATAAGAATGTTTATTACTCCCCTGCATGGGCTGGCAAACTATCGGGTTATTATTTCTTTCATGAGGAAACAGTGACAGGGTAGATAAATTGTATATATATATATATATATATATATATATATATATATATATATATATATATATACACATATATATATATATACAATTTTGGCCTATGTTTACTTAAATATGAGTTTTATGTATATACAATTTATTAATGCATAGATAGGGTGATTGAAAATATATTTGAAAATATCCAAAATGGAGGGTCATCACAGGTGTCTTTTTTACAAAACACAACAGCAGAAACTGTGCTTCCTCTACAGCTCTGGAACAGTGTAGCAGTGTTACACGAAGAAAAAAATAATTTTCTACGCACAATTCTTCAAATATTGCATAATTTTTTATGAAAGTAAGAGCAATTTTGTAATCAATATTCTAAATATAGAAAGCAGATACAATGCAACTCCCATTTCATCAGTTTATAAGCATGGCATGAAAGCTAAAATATCCAAGCTGAATTCTAGGCCTTATGATAATACAGTGGGAGTCTTAATACCTTTAAGAATACCATTAACATTTTGGTCATTAGGCAATTGTGAGGAAAACGCAACCATCTCTAATGTTTGTGAAATATGGCACACACATTTTGACATAATTGCCCACAAAAAACATCTTGCTTTTGTTCTGCTTTGAATATAGATCTAGAAATACATCTCTAGAAATAAACAAGTTGGTCTTTGTTTTACATTACATGTTGCAGAGATTTCAGAAGAAATACAAAAATCTCTTTGCCAGTTAGGCCCACAATCTCTCTCACATCTTTCACATTCATTTCACACAATTTATCTTAAAAACCATACTCAATTTTATCCATGAACTAAAGAAATTCTGTAATATCAACATGTTCCCAATGAAAAGCTACCTTTCTACTTTTCACAAGATTGTATGGGAATTTACAGGATCTGAATTTGTGATTTTTATCATAGGGACACTATAATAACCTCTAAGGATCCACAGAATCCTCTGAAAGAGTAAAATACCTTGTGAAAATCTATATATTAGGGAAAATGCAAGTCTTCAATGTTATTTCCCTTATGAACTATATCTTAACTCAGGAATCCCTATTTGGAAAATGTAGACTCAAAATGTGACAGAGTATTACTCTGAAATTTAAATTCTGATGAACTCTCAGAATCTATTTTATAGGTATGTGTCAAGCGGAAAAGGTCAGATAATGTGATGTTAGGAAAATGAACCCTTAAATATGTATTTTAATGTTTTCGTTTCTTTCATGCATGTGTTTCTAACGCATTTATAAGATTATTTCTTTGTTGCTTTGTATGTCCCTCCCCCACAGTGTAACCCCGCTTTCACTATATTTGATGTCAGTATAACATGTGGAGGAGATGGGGACAAACAAGTCGTTTAAGGATTCAGGTGGACCTGTTGCAACAATGAGAAGTACAAAATGTCATGTCAAAACCAACTTTACAATGTCGGTGTGGGGGGGGAGGGGGGAAGCTGGGAAGGGATGTGAAGGGTAAACAAAGGAGGAGGCTGCAATGCTTGGTAAGAAATGTATGCATTATCCTGCCCATGTAATTGTAGCCTCTCTGTACAGTATGTTCTCAAATAAAATAAAATAAAATTAAAAAAAAAGAATCTATTTCAGTATTATAAAAAATATTCATTCTAGTTTAAAAATTAATGAATTGAGTCAAATGGAACTGTTAGTTTGTGTTAGCTTCTGAGAGCATACATCCATTGAGGGCCACTGATTTTATTGCTTTCGTATGTTTCAATCTAGAATTTGCCCATAATTTACATTCTTCTTCACCTTTCAACCTAGCACATCAAGTCAGTTATAATTATAAAAATGTCTAAGGTTTCAGATTCCATCAGGAGAAAACCTATTATCCTATTCTCTCTGGTCCTCTCAATATACTTTCTTTTAGGACTGGGAAGGTGGCTCAGTGGTAAAGCACTTGGCTTGCATGCATGAGGCCCTGGTTTCGATTCCTCAGCAACACATAAGCAGAAGAAAAAGCCGGAAGTGGCTCTGTGGCTCAAGTGATAGAGTACTAACCTTGAGCTGAAGAGCTGAGGGACAGCACCCAGCCCTAGAGTTCAGGCCCCAAGACCGAACACACCCCCCCCAAAAATACTTTCTGTCATTCCAAAAAAGAAAAAAAAATAGCGTGAAGTAGACCATTAAAAATAATATCCTAAAACAAATGCGTAAACATGTTTACCTTTTTCCGTTGTGACATAAATATCAGCAAGTCCTGCAGATAGAAAAATTCTTTGAGAGAAAATATGACTTAATACTTCAAAATCACATCTTAAATGTTCTGATTTCCTCAGCGATATGAAAAACAACCAGGTAGGACATATTTATCTCTAATACTTTTTGTTATTAGACATACATGGATTGAAATATATTGATATCTCTGTTTATTTTACAGATTAGGTTCACTTAAAACAAGCTATAGAATAATATAACTGTGAACTCAAAATTTTGCATATTTTTCAGGCATTTTTTTCTTCATCATATCAAACAATTAGAGGATGATGATCATGACAACTTTTAAGCCAATTTGGAAAAAGTTTTCTAAATTATGGATGCTTAAAAAATTCCAAATTCCATTTTACAAGTATCTAATACATATTGAAAATATGCATGCATCTGAAGGAGAATTTGCTATTCTCATAGATATGTCGTGATGATTCCTATTCAGATTATAAGATCAGTATGGCGTATTATTCAGGTAACTGCTTCTTAGTAAAGATATGAATCACAAAACAAAGGAATCATTGAGACTCGTGAAAGTCAATATTTGAGATTGGTACTGTCATTCTATAGGCAGTAAATTTTATTAGTACAGTGTCTAGTGTCCAAGAAGCATAGCCAGAAGACATTAAACATACAATGGCTTTGATACACATAAAAGTGACAGGAATAAAAGTAAATTTCAAGATTGCCAGAATGGAAATAGCTTTTTTTGGAAGTCTGAGGGAGTAAATAATTTTTGTTATTTTACCCATGGAACAATCCTGCCTAGTTGGAGAAAATTATTAGAACTACATTTGGGATATCAAGAGTAGAAATTAAGAAATGTCCCAGTCAAAAAAGGAGCCAAAAAGATGATTTACATATAGCAAATGGAGAAGTAGGAAAAGAGGGCAAGAGACCTGTCTCCTTCAGTTAACTGGATTCACCGAACAAGTCAGGATCTCTTCCTGGCTTCCCCATAACGGAAAATGTGCCACTAGTAGGTTTTCCACAGCAACAGCTACTTCTGTGTAATGACTTCTCTTGTTGGAGACACCGTTATTGTGATGTAGCCCATAAACCTCACTTCCGTTTTACGAATGGATGGAACTCAGCCACACTTTACCATATGACAAGTAAGTGCTGATTTCTAGCCTGAACCCGGAAGACAAAGTCTCACTTCCTTTTAGTATGCATCGGAGGACTCCAATTCAGTAGAATAGAAATGTGTGAGTATCCAGTAGAAGAATAATGTGAAGGATGACTTACACTTTCATCTAGACTTCAACTACTAATTCTTTGTAAGTTATTCTGCCTAAATATCAGGACACATTGTATGGCTTATATAGGCACAATAAATCAATCTTTAAATATTATCTTTTCTTCTCTTGTTTACTTTGCTTCCTCATAAATATTTTCATTAAGAGAGAGTTTCACAAAAAGACACTATTAGAACTTAATCACCTTCTGCCTAAAACGTTACTTTGCCTTCATTATAGATATGCTTGATCTTTGTACGGATCTTTTTAATTCACATTTTTTATTGATATTCATGTAACATAAGATTGATGTACGCTAAGATTTCTCAAAGCAAATAGTCACAAATATTAAATGAAAACAGCAAGAGAGAGACAAGTTCCTAGATGAATTTTTTCATTTTTATATCATATAGTTTTACATATACAAATATTAATGTTACTATATAGTATAAGATACACATAAAAGATATAGAGAAATATCTGTGAATGTATATCTTGATGTAAATATATATATGCATACTTATGTGCATTATTTAATCACCAATAATATAAACTACATGCAAATATTCTACAATATAACTTACAATTATAGAATTTACAACTCAGGAGTCTATTGACATGTTTATGTAGAAGAGATAAAATTCAATTCGATTCTAATAAAACATGAAGTAATTATGCAAACTTTTGGAAAGATGGATTGCAGTGTTTTTGATATAACATATGTCACATTTTACTATTATGTAGATTTCGTATCATTCTTTTTCATGAACACAAAGTAATTTTATTTAAAAATATACCAAAGATTTTTTGGGTATACACTAAACATTGAGAGTATTGAGACTAAAGTATTTATGCTGGAACTCTTCATTAAATAGTGTATATGAACAAACTGCTGTAAATTAAACTTTTTGTTGATACATTCATGGGAACGGGATGTTTGTTTTTATTTTCACATTTGTCTGTCTCCAATAGCTGTTTTATGAATCCCGAAAAGCTGAAGCATTTCAGTATTTCTATCGGTAGAAAACTATAACATGGCAGCTGGGTGCTGGTGCCTCATTCTTGTAGACCTAGATACTCAGGAAGCCAAGATAGGAGGATCATGGTTCAAAGCCAGCAGGGGCAGAAAAGTCTGTGAGACTCTGATCTCCAATAAACCACTAGAGAACCAGAAGTGGAACTGTGGCTCAAGAGGTAGTGCATGCTCCTTGAGCTGAAGAGTGAAGGGACAGTGCCCAGATGCAGAGTTCAAGCCCCATGATCGACTATATATATCTATATCTATATATGATTAAACCATATATATGTATATATATTCAAATACATATATATATATGTATTAAGAAAATTGAAACAAACTGATATGGAAGAGAAGAAATAGAAGGCCATGATTTGTCATTAAATGAAGAATCAGGAAACACCTCTAAGAGAAACAAAAACTATGGACACTTGCGTAGGGATAAAAGAAAGGATATTATGGCAGTGCTTGGTATCTCATGAAGTTAACCAGGTACACCAAAGCAGAGCAGGAACACTCTCTGAAGGAGATAGAAAAGATTCCCATTGCACTCTCAAAAGTAATGATCAAGTTTTGTAAATGTCTGTTATGTGTACGTTTATCATGCTTGGGGTAATACAAACTGTTCAATTAAGAATCATTATCTTAGGACTCTAAGGAAATCTTGTACTTACGTCAATTGAATCAAACTCTAAGACATTATCCAACTTCTTCTTATGCTTAAATGAACAATTTATTTAATCTGTACTAAAATTCAGTACATTTATTTGATTTCCACATGAAGTTCTTGCAGCATACAATCTGATACTCATTGGCATTCCTTCTGTAAGCCAGCAGTTTTTTCTCCTCCTTCCCTTGTTCCAGTAGGCTACTATATACAAGACTTTTACTAAAAACATGTTCAAGTACAAGTAATAGAGATAAATTCACAAGGGAGGTATGAAGTAATTAAGCACATTATACGGACAGAGTAGACTGATGGGTTTGTTCATAGAATGTGCCTAATAATAGTGACAAATACAAATAGTACACATTGCATATATTTGTAAAATATAACTTGATATTGTAGCATTGCTCTTGAAGAAATAGTAAAAAGCCACTAAATTTGTATTCTAGTGGTTGCATTTATGAACATTTTCAGTTTGTACTAAGAACATTTGTGCCAAAAGTTCACACAGGCTAACAAACAGAGAAAATGTCTTAATGAACGTTTCCTTTGTGGCATATTGGACCCAGAATGACAGAAAACTACGTGATACTTGTCCGAAACTGGATTCTCACCAATCACAATTTTCTGAGGTAAACATCCATGAAATGATTAGTGTTACAGAAATTATAGTCCCTCTAAAATTGAGGCATGCAAATATTTCTTAATGATTGTACTGGCACTGAGGTTATTATAAATTAGTTTTGTGCCTGGACAAGAGCATAGTACAGAGTCGCAAAATACAGTCAATGATAATTCCTCTACTCATGACTTGTAGGCTCCCATTTTCCTTCAATGAGCCCTTTTGGAAAAATGCAGAAATGTAAAAGCACGGATATGTTTCCTTATTTGTCTTCATCATGGTCTGGAAGGGCAGAAATAATACTTTATATGGTTAGATATTTCCACTACAATATCTCATGTGATAGATTGCTCCTTTCTAATTTGATTCCTTGAGGCTCCTACAGTCTCTACGCAATCCAACATAAATAGAAAATGCTGAGATTACGAGGATTTCATGTAAATCTTCATGTTGAATCAATCTGAAGAATTGTACTTACATTCAAATGTTTCTGCAAAGATTGCCCCTAGTATTTTATGTCATTCAATATGAAAAACATTGCTGTCTAAATATGCACATCACCAGATACAACCTGGATTCAAAACCACCATATCCGGTGATCATCTGAATTCACATAACTAAGCAATATCTTAACTACATTGTTGCAACTTTTTTTCCAAAGGTTGATCCTCAAAAAATATCCTAAACCACCAGCACAATTTGCAACAGGAATGTTTTTAGTGTATTATTTATGCATGTGAAATACTCTAAAAATAAATTATACTTTCAGAAAGAAAGAGATAAACAATACTGATCTATATACATCTCTCTCTCTCTCTCTCTCTCTATATATATATAATATATATATAATATATATATATATATATATATATCACATTTTCTTGATCGATTCACCTACTGAGGAGCATCTGAATTGGTTCCATATCTTAGCTATGGTAAATAATGCTTCGATATCATAGGTGTGCCAGTAGCTTTAGTATAATCATGTCTTTGCTCATTTGGTTACATGCCCAAAAGTGGGATTCCAGAGTCATAGGGAGCTCTATGTGCAGTATTTTGAGGCATCTCCATAGTGCTTTCCTTAGTGGTTGCACAAGTTTACTCACAACAACAAAGGAATAGGGTTAGGTTTTGGCCACCCCCCCCCAGAATCTGTTATTATTAGATTTCTTAATTATAGAAATTGTAACTAGGAACAGGTGAAATCTTAATGTTGTCTTGATTTTTATTTCTTTTATAGCTAGAGAAATTGAGCATTTATTCCTTTGTCTATTGGCTATTCTTATTTCTGCTTCGGGAGTTTTCTCTTTCAGATTTTATCCCACTTATTTAAATGGGCAGTTATTTCTTTGAGGATCTTTTGTTGAGGTATTAATTTTTTGAATTCTAATTTATTTCATGTATTTATTTGTATATTCGTTGGTCATGGGGTTGAACTCAGGGGTTGGGCGCTGTCCCTACTCTCTTCGGCTCAAGGCGAGCACAGTACTGCTTGAGCCACAGGGAAACTGCCAGGCTGGCTTTGAATCGTGATCCTCAAATCACAGCGTCCTGCATAGCTAGCATCATAGGCTAAGTCACTGGCACCTGGCCTCTAAATAAATTTTATATATGAGACCACTATCTGTTTTATAGATAGTGAAGATCTTCTTCTAGTTCTTACTATGTCCTTGTCAAGCAGAAGCTCTTTGGTTACATGACCAAACTTTCTTTGATTTTTTTGTTTCTGTGTTTTTATTAAGAAAATTTCAGCCTGTGCCAAAGAGCCTAAGAGTTTCTTCTACTTGTTATTTTGATTTAAGAATGTCTGCTTTGACTTCAAGGTCTTCAATCCATTTGGAGTTGAGTATATTGCAGGGTGATATAGACATTTTTCTACAGGTATTTAACCAACTTTGCCAGCACCCATTTACAGAAGATGTTTTCTTCCATTCTATTTTTTCTCTATTATGGAAATTTAGTTGGCTGTAGGTCTGAGAGTTCATTTCTGGGTCTTTAGTTCTATTGCATTGGTCCTCAGGTCAATAGTGCCAACCTGTTTTCATTACTATGGCTTTTTTTTGGTAAAGCTTGTAATTTGGTATTGATATTCCTCCAGCATTGTTGTTTCTTCTAAGAAGTGTTTTTACTGTTTGGGGTTTTTCACTGTTCCATATGAATTTTTGGGTTGCTTATTCTAGTTCATTGAAGAATGAAGTCAACTTGTAATATTGGCCAGTATCACCTTTAACTTATAGATAGCTTTTGAGAATATTGCCATTTTTATATTAACCTTCCCAATCCTGGAGCATTGGAATTTTTTTCACTTCCTTAGTTCTGTTTTAATTTCCTTTTTCAGATTTTTTAAGTTTTTATTGTAGAGGTCCTTTACTTCTTTATTCAACTCCTATTACTTCATTTTTTGTAGGGTTATTATAAAAGAATTTATTTTTCCTGATTTCTGCCACACTCTTCTCATTTTTGGCATATAGAAAAGACATTGATTTTGAGGGTTAATTTTGTATTCTGCTACTTTGCCAAAGTTTCTGATCAGTTCAAGTAATTTGGGAGTAGATTCCATAGGATTCTTTAAATACAAGATCATGTCATCTTCTAAGAAGGAGAGTTCACCTCTTTTTTCACCTGTATGGGTCCCCTTTATATTTGCATCTTTGTGTGCCTTTTAATAGTAAGTTGAAGAGAAGTGGAGAGAGTGGACACCCTTTCTCATTCCTGACTTTATCTTTTCCCACTAATTATAATGCTTGAGGTAGGTTTATCATTCATAGGCTTTATTATACTGAGGAATGTTCAATGAATTCCTAGTTTTTTTCCAGAATTTTCATCATAAAGGGTGTTTGATCATGCCAAATGCTTTTTCTGTATCCATTGATATAATCATTTGGTTATTGTCCTTTCTCTTGTTTATGTGATGTATTAAATTAATTGATTTGGACATATTGAACCAACTTTGCATCCTTGAAATGAATCCTGTTGGTAGTGGTGTACCATTCTTTGATAGTTGTTGAAGTCAATTCACCAAAATTTTGTTGAGGAGTTTGTCATCAATATTCATCAAAGAAATTGTTTTAAATTTCTCTTTCTTTGATGAGTCCATGCCTGGTTTGGGTACTGAACATTCATTTTCAATTTCAATTTCACTGAACAGTTGGAGTATTCATGTGAGTTCTGTTTTGAAGGCCTTGTAGAATTCAGCTGTAATTTTATCTGGTCAGATGCTTTCCTTGGGTGGAGGACTGTTATTGCTGTTTCTGTTTCAAAGCGTTATGGGCCAATTACATTTTTTTAAGTCATCTTGTGTAGTTTGGGCAAGTCGATATTTGCTAGAAATTCATTAATTTCTTACAGATCCTCAAATTTATTAGCATAAAGTTATGAGAATTTTTTCCTTCTAATGTTCTGGATCACAGTTTTTTTTTTCCATTTTCTTCTCTGAATTTATTAATATGGGTGTATTCTCTTCTATTTCTGATAAGATTTGCTAAGGGTCTGTGAATTTTGTTGATTTTGTTCAAAGTACCAACTCTGTTTTGTTGATTCTTTCTAGGGTATGTTTGGAGTCGAATTCATTTAGTTCTGATTTAATTTTAATCAGTTCTTTCCATGTAGTGGATTGGGTTTAGCTTGTTGATCTTTTTCAAAAAGCTTCAGATGCTCATTAAATTGATGGTTTAAGATTTCTGATTTGTTGATGTAGGAACTCTCAGCCATAAACTTTCTTCTGACTACTGCTTTTGCTGTGTCCCAGAGGACTTTGTGATTTTCATGCTCATTTTTGTTAAATATCCTGAATATTTGAATTTCCTTTGTAATCTCTTCCATGACCCACTGGTAGTTCCACAGTGTGTTGTTCAGTCTCTAGGATTTTCTTTTGAGGCATTTGGTGTTGATTTCTAATTTTGTTGCCTTGTGGTTTAAGAGAATGCAGGACATAAATGTTTCTGAATTTGGACAAATTTGCTTTGTGACCTAAAATGTGGGCTATTCTTGAGCATATTCCGTGTGCTGCTGAGAAGAAAGTGTATTCTGATTCTGCTTGGTGAAATACCTGATAGATGATTATTAAGTCTTGTTGATCTATGCAGTTGTTTAGATACAAGTTTTCATGTTCAATTTTTGCTGGAATGATATATCTAGTGGATATTGTGATATGCTAAATACCCCAACAATTATTGTCTTTGTATCATGATTGATTTTAGGGAACATACGATTTCTTTGATAAATTTGGGTGCTCCATTATTTGGCAAATAGTAAGAATTGTAACATCCTCCTGAAGGCTAGATCCATTAATTAGTATGCAGTGAACTTTATCTCTTCTCACTCATTTTAATTTGAAATCTATTTTATCTGCTATTGGGATTGCAACTAAAGCCTGTTTATGGAGGTCAGAGTTTGCTTTCTGGATTTTATTCCAGCCTTTTACTTTCAAAAATGTTATTTCTGAGGGAAGAGAATGTCTCTGAAGGCAGCAGACAGAAGCAGTTGGCTTTTTCTTCTATCTAGACAATCTATTTTGCTTACTTAGAGAGTTCAGTCCACTAATGTTGAGAGTTAGGACTGAGAGGTTTTGGGGAGTTCCTGCCATGTTATCCACTGTCTTGGGAGCTGTGCCAACTGGGTTCTTCTTCTTAGATTCTCTGTTTCATAGTTATTTTTTTGCCTTTATCATGTGCTTGTTTGTTTTCTAGGTGTAGGATATGTTAAGTATCTTTTCTAGGGTTGGATTGTTGGAGATCTATTGTTTTAATGTTTCTTTGATGTGGAATATAGTTTATTTAGCCTCTTGTTTGAAGAAGACTTTAGCTGGATATGGTATTCATGCTTGATAGTTGTTTGTTGTAGGTTATTGCATATATTAACTCTGTAGGTTATTGCACATAATTAACTCTGGTTAGAAATCAGAAGTTATTCTTATTGGTTTCCCTTTACAGCTGATCGATCTTTTCTCTGTAATAGCTTTTGGATCCTTTCCTGGGTCACATTGGATCCTGTGCAGATTACAATATGATAGTGGGATGTCCTGTTCTGTTCCAGTCTATTTTTGGTTCTAAAGGATGCTTGTATCAGAATGGCCCTATTTCTTTTTTTTTTTTTTGCAAATTTGGAAGTTCACTGATAGGCTCCTCAAATAAATTTCCTAGACCTTTAACTTCTGAGGCCTTGTGAATGTGACTACGAAATATGAAATAAATCTATCATTTTCTTCAATTTGTCTTGAATATTTGTTTGTTCTTTTAAATGTACAGACTGTTTTCAGTCCCAGAACTTTGATCTTCTGCATGGGCTGACCGACTGTCAAGGCTTTCTTCTTTGTTTTATTTTTTTTTTCCTTTCCTTCTAAGTGTTCAGATTTGATCACTTCAAAATCTTTGCTGGAGCTTTCTTTTATATTTGGTATTTTAGAGTTCATTGTCCAATCCATTAGTTCAGTCCTTATAGTTCTGTTGGACACCCTTTCCTTCTGTTGGACTTCATTTAGCATTCCCTTTGTGCCCTCTATGGTTTCCTCCAGGCTTCTGTTTGTAGATTCCACGTGTCTCTATTAATATTTGCTTATTTTCATCCTGCTCTTGAAATTCCTTTATTTATCTTTGATTATCCTCCTTATGCACACAAAAATCTTTTATTAGTATTTAGTTAGCTTCATCATGTTGACATAACTCCGTTGGAAGCTTTCAGTCTTTCATTCAGCATACCAGTATAGCAGTTGTGTTTGTAGAGCATTTTGGGAACTCAGATATGGATTACTCATTAACTGCTCTGTTGCTGTTTATCATTAGGTGAGTTGAGATTCCTGGACTTGACATTTTCTTGTGTTCCTCTGACTTGTTCTTCACCTTTGGGTAAAAAAGGAAAATCAACTCTGTCCAAGTGCACTATTTTAAGGAAAGTATCATCCATAGTCCTGTAGTTGCACAGATTTTTTTATATAGTCAAAATAAGTACAGATACAAACTAGTTCAACAGATACAATGTAGTTCAACAACAAACATCTATGGTTCAAGGATCTAAGAAAGTTTCAGAAGGAGTCAGCAGACCATTGATTTATAAGTTTAGGGAGAATTGTGGTCAGAATATAAGATTAGATTAATGTGGGGAGAGAAAATGAGTGAGGGATTTAGAGAGCTGAAAGTATATAAGGAACGTAGGAAAGAAAGAAAAAAAGGAAACATTAAAATACAAAATTTAAAGAAGAAATATAAAAATAATATAATTATAAAGAAATAACAGAAAATATAAAGGATTTGAATCACAGAGTTTGTTAATTGAGTAACTGAAGGATAAGACCTAATAATAGAAGGTGCCTATATACCTGGGGGTGAATAGCAATTAATCCAGGGGGAAAAACACATACACAAAGACCAAAAGAGAAAAGTATAAAGTAATTTTAAAAACACACACCTAAAATAAACATGATGAAAAGATAAAAAAGAAAACCTTGTTAAAACATTTTAAAAAATTTTTAGATAGATAAGAGTTCTTCTTGGGGCTGGGAAGGTGGCTCAGTAGTAGAGTGCTTGCCTTGCATGCATGAGGCCCTGGGTTCAATTCCTCAGCACTACATAAGCAGAAAAAAAAAAAAGCCAAACGTGGCGCTGTAGCTCATGTGGTACAGCACTTGCCTTGAGGTGAAGAGCTAAGGGACAGCGCTCAGGCCCAGAGTTCAGGCACAGGACCGGGTCCCCTTTCCCACCCAAAATGAGAATTCTTCAAATTTCTTAGTGTGGGGATACATATGTCTCCCTTTTATCTATAACCAGTCTCTTGGTGGAAGTTCTGATTTCCTGTGCTGTTTAAATAGCCTGTGGCTTGATTGGTTTCTTAAATCAGTTTAAGCAGGCACAAAGGCTCTGTGACTTCCCAGGGACTTTATGACCCGCATTTGAATGTAGTTTTGAGGGTGAGGGAAAATCGCTTTGATCATCACAAAAGAGGGAGATACCTGTTTTCTCTATCTTGGAGTTGTTGTGGTGTGGTTGGGTTGTGGGTATGGGTAAGAATTTTCAGCAATCAGTAGCTTTCCATGAGATTCTAGCTCCTGAGACATCACTCAGACCAGTTTGGAGCCATTCTCAGGATTTATGTTTAGTGAGTTTCAATTGTTTTTATTTTACCTCTACTGCCACTGGGTGTTGCCTATGCTGCAGTACAGAGTATCAGCCTCTGGCTTTTTTTTTACCCAGTAAAGAAAGTCACTCCTCTGTATGGTGAGCATCTTCTGCCTGGAATGGAAAACTTTCCCTTGGGGGAAACTGAGCCATGTAGTTCAAGGTACTTTGATCTGTTAAATGGCTCCTATTGTCTTTTTCCAAAGGCTGAGTTACGTGCTAGCTGATCTGGCCAGGTCTTTGTTAGTATCAAAGATGGATACTGGATATAGTTAGCTTCATCATGCTCACATAATTCCTATAATCTTCTTTGGGATGATTCTCCACTAGTGGGGGAAGGGCTAACGTCCCACCATTGCTCTGTGAGAATGCCATGGGGTACCCACATCTTAACCTTGGTTTCCTGACTCTGCTCAATGATTTCCTGTCTGTGGTGAGCAGGATGAAGATTTCTACTGCTTATTGGTTCTTGCTGGCTGTGAGTAGGGTCCACTCCCAGACCACTTCTGGTCCCTTTTTCCTGGGCTCTCTCTGTTGATATGTTGGCTGTGGCAGCAGCTGCCAACATTGCCATACACACTGGCAAGTGCTTAAATCTGGATATGAGCACTTGAATATTTCATCTATGGCCAAACTCTCTGTACTATGATTGCATGTTTGATTTGATTTTCTAGAAATGGTCTTTTCACTAGAACCCTAAAACCAGTTTCTATGTGAGATCTTGTTTAGCCCTCAGTTGATCCTCCACCATCTTCCTCCAGAACTCTAATTTCATGATTTTTTTTTTTTTTGTCGGTTGTGGGGCTTGAACTCTGGGCCTGGGTGCTGTCCCTCAGCTCTTCACCTCAAGGCTAGCGCTCTACCACTTGAGCTACAGCGCCACTTCCAGTTTTCTGGTGGTTTATTGGAGATAGGAGTCTCACGGTCTCTCCTTCCCGGGCTGGCTTTGAACCGCGATCCTCAGATCTCAGCCTCCTGAGTAGCTAGGATTACAGGCGTGAGCCACCAGCGCCTGGCTTTCATGATTTTTTTTGTACTCATTTCTTTTTATCATTTGTGGGTCTTGAACTATGGGCTTGGGCATTGTCCTTGAGGTCTTCAGCTCAAGGCCAATGCTCTACCACCTGAGCCACAGCACCACTTCCAATTTTCTACTTCTTTATTGAAGATAACAGTCTCATGGGGTTTTCCTGCCTGGGCTGGCTTTGAACCGTGATTCTCAGATCTCAGCCTCCTGAGTAGTTAGTATTACAGGCGTGAGTGACCAGCGCCCAGCATTTTGTCCTCACTTTTCAAACTAGAATGTATTTGAGAAGAATTTTTTTTCTGGTGCTATTAAGTTATTGTAGATATCAACAAACATGAGGTAAACAATAAATTTTATTTGTTTAATTGCTCTTACTGCATATAAAATGACTACCTGCCCAAATACAACCATCATGCAATTTTCTTGAAGATTGTAAGATCATTCATTTTGATATATTGTCTTGTATTTTTATATAATTTCTTTCTTGTATGTTGGATCAATAATATTGAAGACATTAAATTTCATTCAAATATGTTTGGTTCAAAACCAATTGAATAAAAGGACACAAATATGGTTTAACTGATTGTAGGTTCAGATAATGATTTCTACTATGTAAAAACAGGCATGAATTTGAATTAAAACACCTTAATAGTTCAAATACTTGTTTCAAATATTCTTTGCTATGCTTAATTTCAACCAATACTTTGACATTTTCACTACTATAATAATGAAAGGATGAAGAAAAGGAAATTGGTTATTGAATATTAACAAAATATGCCACAAATAAAATAGATGAAACATGAAGAAGAAAGATGTCAAAGAAATCTCTCTAGTTTTCAATTTCTTTCACACAGCAACAGGAACAATAAATATTAGAAATCAGTTTAAGATCACTGTAATGATAGGTTTTTTAAAATGCTTCTTCATGATGATTTTAGAATTACGTTTTTGATCATTCTTTCTACTTTGTGTCAAAGGTAAATTAGAATCTTCTAATATGCAACTAGGATAACCACTAAAAACTCTATTACCTGAACATTTTGAAAGTACTAATGTACCATAAGCACTTTCCTATGTAAAACCAATCATAGCAATCAATTTTACAAATGAGGGAAATCATTAATTAATACTTATTTTAGCCATAAAGTCTTTCATTGTTCATATAAACCAGTGTCATGCATATTTTTTTCTGAAAATGGAATTCGTTTTTAGCCTGTATTACACATGAAGGAATAATAAACTTTAAACATTCAATGTGCTACTTATACTGGTTTATAACTATAATTTATGAAGTTCTAACTTGTGAAAGAAAGTTGCAAGACTAAAATTAGAATATAAGTTAGACATGTGAATTCAGAAGGTGATCACTAGATATGGTCATCTTGAAATCAGGTTGTTTACATTGATGTGCATGTTAAGAGAGCAGCATTTTTCCTATTGAATTATTTAAAATATTAGGTAATTATTTGCAGAAACATTTGAACATGAGTACAATTCTTGGGATTAAATCAACACTAATACTTACTGAAATCCTGAACCAGAAGAGACTAGTGGTAAACCTGAGCATTTTTTATGCCTGCTGGATTATGTGTAGTTTATAGGAATAAATGTATGGAGAAACACATCACATGACATATTAAAATGGAAATATGTGACAATATAAAGATATTGAATATTTCTGCATTTCCAGACAAGGACCAATATAAATAAAGGAATATAGCCTTTGTCTTCCATTTCTACATTTTTCCATAGGTGTTCATGGCTGGACAATGGAATCCTGTATGTGGTGGGTAGTGCAACAATTTAATGACTACATTTACTGACTGTTCAAATCTGTTGTCCAGGCACAAACTAGTGGAACAGAAACTGAAAGTGCATATAACTGCTGAGAAATACAAGTACTACTAGATCTTTGGGAGACCATACATTTTCTATTGCCAATTGGTTTATATTTACTTCAGAAAATGTGGTTTGTGAGAATCCATTTTGAGACAGAGATTCAGATAATTCTCTTTCATTCTGACTCTAGTATTTGCAGGAAAGCAAAGGTTCATTAAATCATTTTCCCCATCATTAAGCCTGTGTGCACATTTTGCCCGAATTGTCTTAGTACAAATTGCAAATATTCATAAAATTTTGAAGGTCACTCTCTAGAATACAACTTGTGTTTTTTTTCTTATTTTTCCTTGTGTCACACCGTCATATCAGGGTCTAATTTCCCAATACATAAAATGCGCACTATTTGTAATTGTCACTCTCATTAGGCAACAACTATAAAGAAAAGCAGTCGAAGTATTCTTCATCTAGAAAATGTGCTTAATTTTTCAAACTTGGTATCTATCCTTACCTTTATTAATTGCATTGAAAAATGTTAACAAAAGTAATTTGTGTGTCGTAGCCTACTGGAAAACAATGCAAAAAATAGAAAACACTAGTGGCTGTTCAGAAAGAATGAGAGTAAAGGTAAGATTTCATGCTGTTCAGTAACAGGGAGAATCACATCTAGCGATCAAATGTACTGAATTTTAGCACAATTGAAATGAAATGTAGTTCATTTAACTGTAGGAAGTTGGATATTGTTCTTCAGTTCGAGAGAAACAAAAGTTGGGCTGAAAGTCCTAATATCGTGATTGTTACATGACTTGTATTTGTCATATCAAAGAAATGATGATCACTCCCACAAAAGACACAAAACCTGATCTTTGCTTCTGAGAAGCCTTCTCATCGCCATCGTTTCTCTCTACTTCAGAGAGGATTCCTGCACCGGTTTGGTGTGTCTGCTCCATTTCTTGAAACATCAAGCACTCACATAGCATCCTCTCCTTTTATCAGTACCTAAGTGTCCATGTTCTTTGTATCGCTGAGATGTTGTCAGATTTTCCATTTATAGAAAAATCATGACGTTCTAATTCTTCTCTCCCATGTTGGTCTTGTTAAAATTGTCTCAAAACATGTCCTCTTGTTCTACTGAGAGCATTATTGAAATGCTTCAACTCCTCAGTATAAGGGAAATTAAAAAAAAACACACATTATCTTCTCGTTATTAATGTGATACCAACTACTTTCATTTCCAGTAGTTGCTTCACATTCACTAGATATTTCATCAAAGGAACTTGCCGCTGACTATTACACAAATCCAATGTCAATATTGAAGTCTCAATACACACAAAGATTCTTCTATAAGTATCTGTAAGTTACCCTAACCCGTGAATTAAACAGAGAATTCAATGTATTTCAATTCAACTGTGTCTAGCTACAAAAAGCTTGAGATTAATATGTTCTAAATGGTTGCTTTTCCTTTCACTGAAGAAATCAAAACATTTGTGTCAGTTTTTGAAATATTTAATAACCGTTTTTCTAAGAAAAATTTTCTCCAGAAAGGAATGCTGACATTTACCTGTCAATCACAAAGAAAGAAGTTACCTAGACCTTTGTTTTGAGAAATTATATCAACTGCTGTAGTTGACCTTATTTCATATTGACCGGAGTACACCAAATGAATAGTATTTTTCCTGAGAGAGTCTGAAATTTTTGCCATGCTGGTAACATTGATATTTTGTTGTTGTTTTGGTGGTGGTATTTGTTCTTGGGTGCAGGAATCTGGGACTTTCAGCTCTCCCTCTCCTCATCAGGTCATGTCTATTGCTGTACCACTTGAGCCACCTCACCACTTCCGACATTTTTGTTTATGGGGTGCTGAAAATCGAACACAGAGCCTCATGGAAGCTAGTTAATCCCCCTTCTACTGAACTACCTTCATAGCCTCAGAGTTAGATATACTAGATTGACTAGTAAGCAAGCATGTAAACTATGGGCTCTTTAATTTTGGGCCTTCATGGATGTTTCATCTCAAAAGATAACAGAGAGTAACTGTTCCAATGGACCCAAATAAGAAATTATTTAGCTAGAATGAACATTTTTCAGAATACATTTTTTATAATGGGAAGTAGACTATTTCAAAAGGGAATCTCCACAGTAATGCTATCATATTATGTGTCTTCATTATCCTGAGGGATTCCTAAGGTAATGTATAGGTCATAAATGAAGAACATACTCCCCAGTATATTGCTTGTTCCAGAGGTAATTTCTTTTTCAGAATTATGTGGATCTTGAGAGGTTATGAAATTGTGCCTATGATATAAATCACAAGATCATATAGTGCAGTTTCCCATACATGTGGTGAAATTCAGAAACATAATGTTTCCTTGGGAAATGTAGGCACTACAAAACTTCGATCATTCATGGATAAATTTGGGTATCATTTTAAAGAATTTTTTGGAAATGTATGCAAATGACATGAGAGAGTGTGTGGGCAGAAATGTCATGGACAGATTTTTTTAAATTTTTGGAATCTCAGCAGCATGTAATGGAAATTGTGACAGTGGAATTCCAACTTGTGTATTTCTAGAGCTGAATTTCTAGAGCTCTATTCCAAGGAGAGCATATGCAACATCTTTTCTGTGGGCAATTATGTTACACTGTGTGTACCATATTTTCCAAACACTAGAAGTGGTTTCCTTTCACTCACTATTGCCTAATGGCCAAAATGTAAATTGATAATGTTCTGAAATGTTAAATTAATATATTAAGACATTCACTGTATTATTATATGACCTAGAATCCAGCTTGAATCTTTTAACATTCATCCTGTGGTAATAAACTGATAACATGAAGAGATTCAATGTGCCCCTTTTCTATATTAAGGATATTGATTACAAATTTGTTCCTCTTAGTTTGATGAAAAACTTCACAATATATGAAGGTTGACAGGATTGTGGGTACAAAATTTTTTCTCCTAATTTAATCCTGAGTAAGTTTAAGTGCTGTAGGAGAGATAGTTCGGCTGTTTTATTTTGTGAAGAAGCACAAACTATGATCTGTCATTTTGTATGATTCAAATATCCTTTCAATCATCCTTTGTATACATTCATCAATTATTTATGAGTAATCAGTATTTCAGTAAACGGAGGTAAAAATTTTGAATAAATGTAAGTTTCTAAACTTTGATAAATTACTCTTATAGAGCCTAGCACTTGTTCTTTATGTAAGAAATCACATAAATGCAGGAATTTAAGATCTGTGTAACCCGTTTTGACACCAGCTGGGGCTTAAGAGTCAGAGAGACTCTTATCTCCACTATCAAATGGAAAAACAGAAGACATGGTATGGCCAAATTTTTTGTAGGCTAGTCCACAGGAAAATGATACACAAGCATTGAACATAAACCCCTGCATGGTTCTTACATTGGTCAAACTTCTTGTGTTTTTTTTTAATCCTTATACTAAGTTACAGCCACTCTAATCTAGCACTCAACCAAATATGTATTTCTCCCTTTGTCAAAATCTTTGGAACATCCTGTCCCAAGTTTTGTTTGGGGCACACTCAAATCCTCTGGCAACAACATGTAAAAAAATGCTGTTTTTCTATGACACACTATTAATTTTCAAAATTCAAAGTAAAGAAATAGAATAAATGAACAACAAATGTACTGTTTTACAGACCCATATATTTTGCTCACTACAAAGGAAGTTTAGGATTACATTCTGACCTGGTGACACTGTGATTGGTGTGGATTCACTAGGACCAATAAGTAACGTCATCACCCAAAGTACATCAAATCCGAATTATCTTATCTGAATGTTCTTTTCATTCTCTTATTCTCAATTTCAATCCTGGAAAGGAATAAATGACACTTTGATGTCAGATGATAAAAAAAAAAGTTTCAGGCACATTTTATTGTTTCAGGTTCACTCATCTCATAAATATTGAAATGTGAATGGAAGAATATTCACGTGGTAATTGGTCAATATATTCACTTGCAATCCTCATCCTTAAAGCTGTTTTGAATTCTCTCACAGCATTTTAATAAAAATATTTGATGAAACTGGGTGATGTTGAATCATACCTGTAATCCTAGCCTCTCAGAAGGTTGATATTTGAGTATCATAGTTCAAAGCCAGCTTAAGCACGAAGGTCTGTGAGACTCTGGTCTCCAATTAACCACTAGAAAACCGGAAGTGGTGCTATGGGTCAAGTAGTACAGTGCTCACCTTGAGCTAAAGACCCCAGGCCAGCGTCCAACTCCAGAGTCCAAGGTCCACAACCACAAAAACAAAATATATGATGAAATCCTTGAGAAGATTTACTATTTGCATATCAAGGAGATCTATATTAATGAAATGTATTTGGAGCTAAATTTTAACCAGTCATACATATATAGATCCAAATTCACATTTCTGAATAAAATATGAGATGTATTTAATATGATGAAGATAGGAAAATCAAAAGAAGATATATTCTTGCAAAAGTTACTGCATCTCTTTTGGGGGGGGGAAGCAGGGTCTGATCGTGGGGCCTGAACTTTGGGCCTGGGCACTGTCCCCCAGCTCTTCAGCTCAAGGCTAGCGCACTACATCTTGAGCCATAGCACCACTTCCGGCATTTTTTTCTGCTTATGTGGTGCTGAGGAATCGAACCCAGGCCTCATGCATGCAAGGCAAGTGCTCTACCACTGAGCTACCTTCCCAGCCCTGTATCTCTTAATGAGAGTATTTAGGAATTTTTTTTATAGTATTGTAATTGTCTGAATGAACGTGTCCAACTAGGATCACAAAATAGATTTTACTTTTGAGTTAATGGAACACCAAAATAACAAGTCTCTCTTATTGACATGGTAAGATGGCAAATAAAGCAACAATGAACAGCAATTGGTCTTCCTAGGAATTTCTAATAGGCATTTATTCCATTTGGAATCATGAAATTTTTGTTGCTTAACAATATTTCTCCTCTCCATTTTATGAGTCAGACAATGGATTCTAGATACATTGATATGTTTAAATATTTTATTTTCTGATCAATGCAGAAAACCACAAGCTTATTCAACTTCAGACTGTGTTGTACATATGTTATCCTGTTTGTGCATTCCAGCTTCATATATTCTATTCCCGAAAAGTTAGTAGAGAAATTGAATTCAATTCTCTGTTTCATGTTAAAAGTATTCCAATGAGAGGAGTTCCGGGAAGATGGCGGAGGAGAAGCTGGAATCTGAACAAGCTCTCCCATAGAAATTAGTTTTAGAGTTCCAGTGAACAGCCCTAAGCCACAGAATCAGACCAAGTGTGCCATCACAGGACAGAGAGTTAGACAAGAGAGGGGAAGCCAAGGAAACACATTATGTGCTGCCGCAGGGTCATACCTGAGACACAGAGAGTCCAGGACGAAGGAGCCAGACGCAGCGGACGAGCGGATTCTACTCAACACCAACAAGAACCGACAAGGAGCAGACATATTCATCCTGCTGTTTGCAGACCAGAGACGACCCAGGATCCAAGACTCGGCGTGAGTACAAGCCCAACGTCCTCACTCCTTCCGAGGGAGCAGAGGAGGGAAGGCCACCCCTCCCCCCCCAACACCGGTGATCTCCATCTTGGATACCGACAAAGCTTGGAGGAGCTGCTAGCTCCAGCTCAGGCCTTGGAATAAAACGAGTCATTTAGCAGGTCACAAGAACTTAACGGCGAAGTGACCTGCCAGACTCAGCTCCATCCAGGGAAAAGTCACCCAGCTCAGGCACCAGCCATTGGTATGCCTTGCCTCACTGGGTAACCAGAGCCAGAGGCTGCCCCTCCCTCTAGCAGCCACCACAAGCAATTGAAAAACAGAAACCTTGAGAATGGCTCCAGGCTGGGCACTGTGAGCTTTATCACAAAATAGCCCCAGGGAAAAGCTACTGTTTGTTGAAAGGCCTCAACTCTACCCAGAACCTAGCCTCATCACCACATCCCCCTCTTTTGTGATTCTCAAAGCAGATCACCCTCCCAGAAAACTAACCTGGGAGGGGGATCTCAAAATCTTGGGTAAAGCAGAGCATTTTTCTGCCTCTTCCAACCAACCGATTTAAGAAACCAATCAAGCCACAGGACCTCAAGCTGACCAGAGACTCCAACAAGAGACTGGTTACAGACAAAAGGGAGATACAGGATTCTTCCCACTCCTCCCCCCCAAAAAAAAATCAAAAGACTTTTTTTCTTTTTCTTTTTTTTCTTCTTCTTCTTTTGTTTTTTTTGCTTGTTTTTTTTGTTACCATGTATATATATATATATATATATATATATATATATATATATATATATATAAATTTTTTCCCGTCTAAAACTTTTATTAATCTTTAATTTTTGCCTCTTCTGAAAAAACAATTGTTTTCCAGTAACTTTTTTTTTCTCATCTTATAATTTTTATTTTAGGAATATGTCAATGAATGTTTTCCTTTCTTGTCTTGTCTTCTTTCTCTTTTTCTTTCTTTCTTAATTATCTTTTTGTTTTTGTCTAACTCTGCTGAACTTCTGATCTTTTCTTCTCCTTTTCCCATCCTTAAAGTTTTTCACATCTCCTCTATGTCCCTCCCCTTCTCTGAACATATTCACATTCCTCTCTAAATAGACGGTCTTTTAACATCTATAATAACATTAATTTTTACATTTCTATTTTTCTTCTGGTCTCTCTTCATTCCCCTTTCTGTCTCTTCTTTTTCTCTCTCTCTCTACTTGCATCCTACCCAACCCATTTCCTGCATTGTGATTAGGACATAGTTAATTCTCCCTGCGTCTCCCCACACCAATCTATTCCTATTTTTTACCCACATCTCTCCCTAATCCTAATAATTTCTGGTTTTCCAAATTCTTTTCTGCGGTTCGAAGTCCTTTAACATATAGTTGTCTGATGTTGAATAGATGTATCTGTTGAACTAGATTGTAGACTATTGACTCTACAAACAAAAACTTTGGTTGATGGTTGCCTTAAGATAGTGTTCTAGCACAAAACTGGTGCAATCTTCATCTCAAATGGGCAGAGTAAGCCGGAAAAACACAAGAAAAATGGCAAATTTGGATATCTCAATTCCCAAACTTGGTAATCAGGGATTAGAACAGATAAAGAATAATCCAGAGGAGAGTTCCCATATAGCTCTACAAACACTAATAGCAAACATGATGAATGAGAAGTTTGACAATGTACAAAGTAATCTGTATGAGAATGATAGGGAGAGAGAGGAGGCATCCCAGAAGTTTATACAGGAATATCATAAGCGTGAGGAAGCTACTCAAAAACTGATACAGGATTTGCTTGAACAACTTGAGAATACTCAAAGAGAAAGGGAGGAATGGCGTGAGCAGGCAGAGAACACTCAAAGAGAACTGCAGGAATCCGACGAACGGGAAGAAAGAGAACTGCAAGAATCCCACAGACGGGAGGAAGCTAATCAAAGAGTAATTCAGGAATTGAGAGACCAGGTAGAGAATACACAAAGATCACTAAAGGCATTCATGGAATCCATTAACAAAGAGCTGAAGGAAGTCAGGGAGACCACAAAGGGAATGCTGAATGGAACCCAACAGAAGGAATGGGAGTCCAAAGAAACCATAACCAATCAACTAAGTGATTTGAGAACAAACACTGAACACCAAATTAAGGAAGTAAAGAAATTCATACAAGACCTAAAACAGAGCTTCAACAAAGAACTTGAAGCCATCAAAGCTGACCAATTAGAAGGAAAAGAGATAAAAAAACAAAGTAGAGAGTCTTGACAGCAGGTTAGACCATGCAGAAGATCGAATCTCAGGGATTGAAGACAGCCTAGATATTATAGAGAAAGAACATACAACCATCCAAGACAAGTCCAAGAAATATGATAGGTCTATCCAACACCTGGAAGACACTATCAGAAGGCCCAATGTAAGGATAATGGGTGTAGAGGAGCACCTAGAAACAGAAGTTAATGGTCTAGGAAATTTGTTTAACAGGATCCTAGCAGAGAACTTCCCAAACATACAAAAAGATAGGCCTATTCAGATACAAGAAGCTTTTAGAACCCCAAATAGACCAGACCAGAATAGGACATCCCACAGTCACATTATAATCCACACAGGATCAACCCAGACCAAGGAAAAGATCCTTAAAGCTGTCAAGGAGAAAAGGGTAATCACCTATAAAGGGAAACCAATTAAAATTACCTCAGATTTCTCAGCAGAGACAATCAAAGCAAGAAGAGCCTGGAATGACGTATGCCATGCCCTAAAAACAAACCACTATCAACCAAGAATACTGTACCCAGCTAAACTCTCCTTCATAACTGAAGGCCAAATAAAACCTTCCATAGCAAAGAAAAATTGAAACAATACATCTCCACCAAACCAGCCCTACAAAAGATTCTTAAAGATGTCCTACACATAGAAAACCAACAAGACCGCAACAAAGGCCAAGAAACTGCACCCAAACTGAGAATCCAAGAACCTTAGGAAGAACCCAGTTTCCGCAGCCCCCAAGAAGGTGGATAACATGGCAGGAACTCCCAAATACCTCTCAGTCCTATCTCTTAACGTTAACGGACTGAACTCTGCAATTAAGCGACATAGACTGTCTAGTTGGATTAAAAAACAAGACCCTTCTATCTGCTGCCTGCAGGAGTCACATCTTGCCCATAAAAACAAACACATTTTCAATGTTAAAGGCTGGAACAAAATCTACCATGCAAACAGCCCTCATAAAGAGGCGAGAGTTGCAATCCTAATATCAGATAAAATAGACTTCAAATTAAAATTCATGAGAAGAGATAAAGAAGGTCGCTACATACTAACTAAAGGATCTCTCCTTCAGGAGTATATTACAATTCTAAATATCTATTTGCCAAACTATGGAGCACCCAAATTTATCAAAGAAACACTACTTTCCCTCAAATCCCATATAGATCCAAAGACATTAATTGTTGGGGATTTTAACACACCACTCTCCCCACTAGATAGATCAACTCGGCAAAAACTCAACAGAGAAACCGCAGATCTAAACACCTGCATAGATCAACTAGACTTAACAGACATTTACCGAACATTTCACCCAGCAGCATCAGAATACACGTTCTTCTCAGCAGCACATGGAACGTTTTCTAAAATAGACCACATTTTAGGCCTCAAAGCAAACTTGTCTAAATTCAGAAACATTGAAGTTATACCTTGCATTCTCTATGACCACAAGGGAATAAAATTAGAACTCAACACCAAAAGCCACCAAAGAAAATCCGGTATCACATGGAGGCTGAACAACACACTGCTGAATCATGAGTGGGTCATGGAAGAGATTAGAAAGGAAATTCAAATGCTCATGCTATTCAACAAAAATGAACACACAAATTACCAGCTCCTCAGGCACACAGCAAAGGCAGTACTCAGAGGAAAGTTTATAGCTCTGAGTTCCTACATCAACAAATTGGAGAGATCTGAAACTAACAATTTAATGACACATCTAAACCTCCTTGAAAAAGAGCAGCAAGATAAACCCCAATCCAGTAGACAGAAAGAAATAATCAAAATTAAATCAGAATTAAATGAATTAGAATCCAAAAAAACTATAGAAAGAATCAACAAAACAAAGAGTTGGTTCTTCGAAAAACTTAACAAACTTGACAGACCCTTAGCAAACCTTATCAGAAAAAGGAGAGAACACAACCAAATTAATAAACTCAGAGAGGAGAATGGAAACATCACTACGGAAACAACCAAGATTCAGAATATTATAAGGGAATACTTCTCAAAACTTTATGCTAATAAGTTTGAGAACTTGACAGAAATGGACCTTTTGCTAGCAACTATTGGCATGCCAAAACTAAACCAAGATGAGTTAAACCAGCTTAACAGGCCCATATCAAGCATTGAAATAGCAACAGCAATAAGAGACCTCCCAGCTAATAAAAGTCCAGGACCAGATGGTTTTACAGCGGAATTTTACAAGGCCTTCAAAGCAAAGCTCACACCAATACTCCTCCAACTCTTCAATGAAATTGAATGAGAAAGCTCACTACCGAACACATTCTATGAAGCCATGATACCTCTCATCCCCAAACCAGGCAGGGACTCATCAAAGAAAGAGAACTATAGACCCATTTCTTTGATGAACATTGATGCAAAACTTTTCAACAAAATTTTGGCCAATCGACTTCAACAATTAATCCAAAATATCATACACCATGTTTGATCAGGATCATTTGAGGGATGCAAAGCTGGTTCAATATACGCAAATCAATTAATATTATTAATATTATTCATCACATCAACAGGAGCAAGAATAAGAACCACATGGTTATCTCAATAGATGCAGAAAATTCATTTGACAAGATCCAACACCCCTTTATGATGAAGGATCTGGAAAAATTAGGAATCCATGGATCATTCCTCAATACAATAAAGGCTGTATATGACAAACCTACAGCCAGCATTATACTCAATGGTGAAAAACTAAAGCCATTTCCTCTTAACTCAGGAACAAGACAAGGATGCCCACTCTCTCCACATCTCTTCAATCTAGTATTAGAATGCCTAGCTACAGCAATAAGACAAGATGCAGACATAAAGGGGATCCAAATAGGGAAAGAAGAAATAAAGCTCTCCCTTTTTGCAGATGACATGATCTTGTATTTAAAGAATCCCATAGACTCCACTAACAAATTACTCAAGCTGATTCAAAACTTTGGCAAAGTAGCAGGTTATAAAATTAACATCGTGAAAATGGCAATACTTCCCAAGGCTATCTACAAATTGAAGGTGATACCTATCAAAATTCCACCCTCATTCTTCAAGGAAATAGAAGAGGCAATCCAAAAATTCATATGGAACAATAAAAGACCCCGAATAGCAAAAACGCTCCTCAATGGAAAGCACACTGCTGGAGGAATATCAATACCAAATTTCAAACTCTACTATAAAGCCATAGTAATCAAAACAGCTTGGTATTGGCATAAGAACAGACCTCAGGACCAATGGAATAGAATTGAAAACCCAGAAATGAACCTACAGACCTATAGCCATCTAATCTTCGATAAGGAAGCTAAAACAATAGAATGGAAGAAAGACAGCCTCTTCAGTAAATGGTGCTGGCAAAATTGGTTAACTACATGTAGAAAAATAAAGCTAGATCCTTCTATATCAGCCTGCACCAGAATCAACTCCAAATGGATCAAAAACCTTGAACTCAAAGCAGACACTCTGAAAACATTACAGGATGGAATAGGAGAAACCCTAGGTCTCCTTGGCTCAGGTCGAAATTTTCTGAATAGAGACCCGGAAGCACAACAAATCAAAGAAAGGTTGGACAAATGGGATTGCATAAGGTTGCAGAGCTTCTACAGGGCAAATGACATAGCTAGCGAGATCAATAGAAACCCACCGATTGGGAGAAGATCTTTACTAGCCATACAACGGACAAGGGTCTCATATCTAAAATATACTTGGAACTCAAAAAATTAAACCACCCAACAACAAATCCTCAAAGAAACAACTGCCCAATAAATAAGTGGGCGAAAGACTTAAAGAGAAGCTTCTCTGAAGAAGAAAGAAGGATGGCCAATAGACACATGAAGAAATGTTCAACATCCCTAGCCATAAAAGAAATGCAAATCAAAACAACATTGAGATATCACCTCACTCCAGTTAGAACAGCAAAAATCAAGAACTCTAACAACAACAGATGCTGGAGAGCATGTGGACAGAAAGGAATCTTACTTCATTGTTGGTGGGAATGTAAACTTGTTCAACCACTTTGGAAAGCAGTATGGATGTTCCTCAAAAGACTTCACATAGATCTCCCCTATGATGCAGCAATCCCACTTTTGGGCATTTACCCAAATGTTTACAAACAAGACCACACTAAAGCTACCAGCACAACTATGTTTATTGCAGCATTATTGACCATAGCTAAGATATGGAACCAACCCAGATGCCCCTCAGTAGATGAATGGATCAAGAAAATGTGGTATATATACACAATGGAATTCTATGCCTCCATCAGAAAGAATGATATTTCCCCCTTTGTTAGGAAACGGAAATGTTTGGAAAATTTTATATTAAGTGAAGTAAGCCAGGCCCAAAGAAGCATAGGTCCCATGGTTTCCCTTATTTGCAATATCTAGTATATGTATGAGTCAAGCGGAAAAGGTCAGATAATGTGATGTTAGGAAAATGAACCCTTAAATATGTATTTTAATGTTTTCGTTTCTTTCATGCATGTGTTTCTAACGCATTTATAAGATTATTTCTTTGTTGCTTTGTATGTCCCTCCCCCACAGTGTAACCCCTTCTTTCACTATATTTGATGTCAGTATAACATGTGGAGGAGATGGGGACAAACAAGTCGTTTAAGGATTCAGGTGGACCTGTTGCGACAATGAGAAGTACAAAATGTCATGTCAAAACCAACTTTACAATGTCGGTGTGGGGAGGGAGGGGGGTATAATTGGGTGGGGGGAGGGGGAGGCTGGGAAGGGAGGTGAAGGGTAAACAAAGGAGGAGGCTGCAATGCTTGGTAAGAAATGTATGCATTATCCTGCCCATGTAATTGTAGCCCCTCTGTATAGTATGTTCTCAAATAAAAAAAAATAAAATTAAAAAAAAACAAAAACAAAATAACAAAAAAAATATTCCAATGATATATGAACAATGAATTAGCACTTTATATAGTGAAGAATGTGCTTACTGGGGAGGACTAAGTGGAATGGCAGCTTCACCATTCTATCCTATGATTAATTTTCCTTATTCATGAAGGTTATAGGGAGGACTAAAACATACTGCTTTTAAACTGCAGAGGTCAATACAATATATGAAAATTTTTATATGTTTAAAGCCAAAGAAAACAAAGAATACAAATAAATCAAATAATAATTAAAAAAAAACAGCAACAAAGACAGAACTGTTGAGTCCATATCTTGGAGTACATTTTACTTATCAACATCTTACATAGACATATGTTCATATTCTTTGATCTTCTCAGCTCATCTTATAAGATTATGCTACATAGAAACTAATTATTGCAAATAAAGGAAAACTTGGCATCTACTCTTCTCTCGGACTACCTACATTTCACTTAATATGATTTTTTTCCAAGGGCCTTATGGGCCTTTTGGAAGCATAGAATGCCATTTTATATACAAATATACTATATTTTCTTGATCCATTTTTGTACTGAGGGGCATCTTGTTTGGTATCATATCTTAGGTAGGGTGAATACTACTGTGACAAATATAGATGTGCTGGGAGCTGTAGTATGGCCTTCTTTGTTTTCATCTGGATAAATCCACCATATTAGGATTGCTGTGTAATAGGGAATTTCTATGTGTAGTCTTTTGACAAACGTGCATATTGCTTTCCAGAGTAGTTGAATCAATTTACCCAAAAGGGTTCCCTTTTGGCCACATGTTCTCTGTAACGTATTAATTTTTTGGTCGCAGTCATTCTAATGGGGTGAGGTGGAATCATATTATTGTTATGATTTACCAGTTTTATTATGGATGGCAACAAAGTTAATCATTTCTTCCAGTATCTACTGGACATTTTTACATCATCTTCAGAGAAGTCTCTCTTTAATTTTTGTCCACTTGGTGGGCCGATTGTTTCTTTGAGAATTTGTTTTTGGAGAAATGAAATTTTTGAGTCATAAGTATAATTTACTATAAGGACATGTTTGTTTTGTAGCTACTAAAGATATTCTCCCACTCTGTGGATTTTCTATTGATCTTGCTAGCTATGTCCTTTGCCAAGAAGAAGCTCTGGAGTTTCATGCAATCTCATTCGTCCAAATTCTCTTACTTGTTGTGTTTCTGGGTCTATATTAAAAGTATTTTGGCCCATGCCAAGGAGCACTGGCGTTTCTTCTACTTCTTCCTGTAATATTTTCTAGACTTCTGCTTTTTCTTGGAGATCAGTGGACAATTTGTAATTGATTCTGTTGCAGGGTGATATCTAAGGATCTAAGCTTAGTTTTCTACAATGTTTCTACAATTTTCCATCAATATTTACTGACGATGATGTCAATCTTCAATTCTATTTTTTGGCTCCCTTATCATAGATTAGATGGCTATAGGTCTGTGATTTCATTTCTGTTTCTTCGGTTCCATTCCAATGCTCTTCAGGTCTGTTCTTGTGGCAGTATTAAGCTCTTATGATTACTATGGCCTTGTCGTAGAGTTTAGAGTCTGGTATTGTAATTCCTTGAGCACTGTTTTTTTTTCTAGTAAGGATTATTTTTGCTATTTGGGAATTTTTATTGTTCTATATGTATTTTTGGATGGTTTCTTCTAATCCACTGAAGAATTAGGTGGGATATTGATGGATAGGACCCTGAGCTTTAGAGTGTTTTTGGCATTATTGCCATTTTCATAATGTTAATCTTCTAAATCCAGGAGCATGAGAGATCTTTCCATTTCCTTAGTTCTCCTTCAATGTGTTTTTTCGGGTTTTTAACTTTTCATAAAGTTACTTCACATTTTTAATTCCTAGATATTTTATTTTTATGTGGCTCTTACAAGTTGCTGTTCTCCTCACTTCAGCTGTGCTGTTCTCATTATTAGAATAAAAGAGAGCCATTGATTTTTGAGGGTTAATTTTATACCTTCCTACATTCCAAAGATTCGACTCAGCTAGACTAACTTGGGAGTGGAGTCAATGGGTGCTTTAACTACAATACCATGTCATCTGCAAAGAGGGATAATTTTAACTCCTCTCTCCTTATTTGGATCCCCTTTATTTTTGCATCTTGTCTAATTGCTTTAGTGAGGCCTTCCAATGCTATATAGAAGAGGAGTTGTGAGCATGGACATCCCTTTCTTCTTCCAGAATTTAGAGGAAATGGCATTAGCTTTACATGATTAAGTATAAGTCTTGCTGTAGGTTTGTCATACACAGCCTTTATTGTATTGAGAAATGTTCCCTGTCTCCTGAGTTTTTCCATTGCTTTCTTCATAAAGGGGAGTTGGATCATGTGAAATGTATTTTTTCTGAATATATTGACAAAATCATAAGGTGCTTTTTTCTTGTTTTTGTTTATGTGATGTATTACATTAATTGATTTCTGTATGGCAATGCAGCTTTGCATCCTTCTCCTTATCACATAATATTCTGCACAGGATCAATTCAGACTAAGGAAAGGATTGTTAAAGCTGTCAAGGAGAAAAGATCAATCACCCATAAAGGAAAACAATCAGAACCACTTCAGATTTCGTAGCAGAGACAATTAAAGCAAGAAGAGCCTGGAATGATGTATGCCACACAATAGAGACAAACAACTTTCAACCAAGTATATGAACCCAGAAAAAATCTCCTACATAATAGCAGGGCATATAAAACCTTTACACAAGAAATAAAACTTGAAAGAACATATCCCTACCAAACCCTCCCTACGAACGTTAATTAAAGTTACCCAAAACACAGAAAACCCACAATAGCACAATACGGTTGAAGAAACTTCCCCAAATAGAGAATCCAAGAAGCATAGGAAGAACCCAGAAGATGGCACTGCCCCCAAGAAGGTGAGTTACATGACAGGAACTACCAAATACCTCTAAGTCCTAGCTCTCAACATTAATGGATTTATATCTTGAATTATGAGACATACACTGTTTAGTTGAATCAAAAATCAAGAGGCTTGTATCTCTTGCCTTCAAGAGACACACATTGCCCACAAAACCCCATGGAATAAAATCTACCAAGCAAACAACCCACATAAACAGGATAGATTTGAGATCTTAATATCTGATAAAATAGACTTCAAATTAAAATCGATTAAAAAGAAATAGAGAAGGTCTCTAAGTGCTAATTAAAGGATTTCTCCTTCAGGACAATATTACCTATTCAGCAAAAAGGAACACATAAATGTATCCAAGAAACACTAGTTTCCCTAAATCACACATAGAAATACATTAATTGTTGGGAACTTTAACAAAACATTATCCCTGCTGGCTAGATCAACCCAGCTAAAATCTCAACAGAGAAAACTCAGACCTAAATAACTGCATACATGAACTAGACTTAACAGACATCTACCGAATATTTCTCCAACAGCATCAAAAAACACGTTTTCTCAGCAGCAGTTGGAACACTCTCTAAAATAGTCCACATTTTAAGTCAAAAATCAAATTTGCCCAAATTCAGAAATATTGAAAATTTCCCCAGCCTTCACACAGATCACAAGAAATAAACATACTTCAACACTAAAAATCACCAAAAAAAAATCCTGTAGCACAGGGATGCTGACCAACACACTGATGAACCACTCATGGGTAATAAAAGAGATTAGAAACAAAATCCAAATGTTCTTGATATTTAAGAGAAATCAACACACAAATATCAATCTCATTTGGGACACAGAAAAGACAGTAGTCAGAGACTATTTATATCTCTGAGTTCCTACATCATCTAATTGGAAACCAATAATGTAACAAGGCACCTGAAACTCCTTGAAAAAAAAAAAAAGAACAACAAGCTAAACTCCAATCCAGTAGATGGAAAGAAATAATTAAAATTAAGCATAATTAAATGAACTAGAGTCCAAAATTCTTTGGAAAGGATAAAAAAAGAAAGAGTTGGTGTTTCAAAAAATAAATGAAATTGACAAACCCTTATCAAACCTTACCAGAAACACAAGAGAACACAGCCATACAAACAAACATACATGAGAATGAAAACATCATCACAAAAAGAAAAGAAAAAAAAGATTCAGAACATTTTCAGGGAATACTTCTCAAATCATTATGCTAATAAGCTTGAGACTCTGGATGAAATGGATGAATTCCTTGCAAATATTGACATGTCCAAACTAAACTAAGATGATTTAAACCAACTTAACAAATCCATATCAAGCATCAAAACAGTAACAGAAATAACAGTCCTCCCACTGAAGAAAATCAAGGACCAGATGGATTTACAGCTGAATTCTACAAGAACTTCAAAGCTGAACTCAAAACAATACTCCAACTCTTCAATGAAATTGAAAGTGAAAATTTACTACCAAACCCTTTCTATGAAGCCATCTTAACACTCATCCCCAGGCAGGGACTCATCAAAGATAAATGAAAAATGCATGAATATCAATGACAATCTCCTCAACAAACTTTTGGCCAATCACTTCAACAACTCACTAAAAAATGATACAGTATTCATTTCCCAGATGCATTGCTGTCTCAATATGTGCAAATCAATTAATATAATTTATCATATCAAGAAGAGCAAGGAAAAGAACTGCATGATTATCTCAATGGATGCAGAAAAAAGCACTAAGCAAGATCCAACATGCGTTTATGATGAAATATCTGGAAAAACTAGGAATTCATGGAACTTTTTCAATATAACAAAGGCTGTGTATGACAAACCTACAGCCAGCATTATATTGAAAGATAAATATCTAAAGTAATTTCATCTAAGTTCAGGAATGAAAGAAAGATGGCCAGTCCCTCCAGTTGTCTTCAATTTAATATTGCACTGCAAGAGTAAAAGGACAACATGCAAATATAAAAGAGATCAAATAGGGAAAGATGCAGGTAAACTTTCCCTCTTTGCAGAAGACATGAACTTGTATGTAAAGAAAGCTATGGACTCCAATCCTAGGTCATTTAATCTGGTTCAAAATTTTATAAAATAGCAGGATGCAAAATTACCCTCAAATACCAATGCTTTCCTGTATGTAAATAAAGAGTCAATGCAGCTGAAATCAGGAAAACTCCTTTTCTTATAGCCCAACAGGGCCGGGATGGGATTATCTAGGAGTTGATCAAAAAAGTGAAGGACATCTAGGATTAAAAATTTAAAAACTTAAAACAGGACATTAAAGCAGAAGTGAAGAAGTAGAAAAATCTCCCAAACTCCTGGATTGGGAAGATTAACGTTCTGAAAATGGAAATAATGCTAAAGGCTATCTACAATTCAATGTGATACCTTTCAAAATCCTATCCTCATTCTTTAAGAAAATATAACTTGTAATCCAAAAATACATATGGAACAATAAAATACTCAATATAACAAGAACAAGGCTTAAAAGAAAGAACAGTACTGGAGGAATATCAATACCAAACTCTACTACAAAACATAGTAATCAAAACAGCTTGGTACTGACACAAGAACAGACCTGAATACCAATGGAATAGAACTGAAGACCCAGAAATGATCCCACAGACCTATAGCCTCCTAATCTTTGATAGGGAAGCTAAAAAAAATAGAATGGAAGTAAGAGAGCTTCTTCAGTAAATGGAGCTGGCAAAATTGGTTAATAACCTATAGAAAAATAAAGCTAGATCCTCAGATATCACCCTATGCTACATTCAACTTCAAATGGGTCAAAGATCTGAAAGTCAAAGCAGATATACTGAAAACATTACAGGAAGGAATAGGAGAAACTGGAGGGCTCTTTAGTATGGCCCAGAATTTCCTAAAGAAAGAAAAACAAAAAACAAAACAGAAACCCAACAAATCAAAGAAAGGTTGGTTAAATTGAATTTCATTAATCTGCAGAGCTCCTACATGGCAAAAGGACTTAACTAGCAAAATCAACAGAAAGCCCACGGATTGGGAGATCTTCCTAGTCATACAACGAACAGTGGTCTCATATCTAAAATGTAGTTAGAACTCAAAAAATTAAATCCCCCATAACAGATCCTCAAAACAACAGCTGCCCAATTAATAAGTGAGCTCAAGACATAAAGAGAGACTCCTCTAAAGAGGAAATAAGAATGGCCAATTGACACACGTAGAAATATCCATCTTTTCTGGTCATGAAAGAAACGCATATCATACGTACATTGAGATTCCACCTCAGAACATTTAGAATGTCTATAATCAAGAAATCTAATAACAACAGATGCTGGAGGGGAAGGGCCAAAAGGGAACCCTACTGCTTTGCTGGTATCAGTGTAAGATTTTTGACCCACTTTGAAGAGCAATATGGAGGTTCCTGAAAAGACTACACATACAGCTCTCCTGTGTCTCAGCAATCCCACTTTTATGCATTTACCCACACTATCACATACAAGGCCGTTCTAAAGCCACCAAACGTAAATGTTTAAAGCAGCATTAGTCACCATAACTAAGATAACGAACCAACCCAGATACCCCTAGATGAATCGATCAAAAAATGAGATATATATCTATCTATGTAGAAACATATATATAGCTAGAGAGATAAATATAGATAGACACATATATAAATATAAATATGTATCTATACATGTGTATACATACCTATATATACATATATATAGATATATCTATATATCTATATATATGTATATAGATAGATAGATAGATAGATAGATAGATAGATAGATAGATAGATAGATAGATAGATAATTCTATGCCTCCATCAGAAAGAATGACATAGCCCCTTTTGTTAGGAAATGGAAAGAGTTGGAAAAACTTACATTAATCCAGACCCAAAGAAACTGGGGTCTATGGTGTCCCTTATCTGCAATAAGTAGAATATGTCTAGGACAAGTAGAAGATGTCAAAATCTATTTAAATATTACCATTTGACCTGATGTTAAGCAACATGAAAACCAAAATAGGCACAGAAAAGATCTTTATCATTATTGTTCTTTTTAATATACTGTACTGTTATTTTTTGTGTTTGTTTCTTTGTATGTTATTCTCCTATGGTACAATCTCTTTTGACACTGTATTTATTCTGGTGTTCTACATCTTGTATATACAATTTTTTAATTTGGGCAAGGGCAAAGAAATAAAGAAATGCTGAACTAAGGATAAAGGATGACCCAATGTACCAATGAGACATATAAGACACGAAGTTGAAAATAAACTTTACAATTTTGTGGGGTGGGGAAGGAGGAAGAAATTGGGTGTGGGTGGGGATGGAAGAGATGGTAGATAAAGAGGGGTAACAATGCTTGATAGCAAGTGAATTCATTTCCTTGTCTTTGTAAAAGTAACCATTTCTCTCTCTCTCTCTCTCTCTCTCTCTCTCTCTCTCTCTCTCTCTCTCTCTCTCTCTCTCTCTCTCTCTCCCTCCCTCTCTCTCTCTCTCTCTCTCTCTCTCTCTCTCTCTCTCTCTCTCTCTCTCTCTCTCTCTCTCTCTCTCTGTCTCTCTCTCTGGTTAATCGTGGGGCTTTGAGTCTGGGCTCGGGCGCTGTCCTTGCGCTCTTCAGCTCAAGGCAAGATCTCTACCACTTGAGCTAAAGCGGCATTTCCAGTTTTCTACTGGTTTATGGGAGATAGGAGTCTTACAGTATTTACTGCATGGGCTGGCTTTGAGCCGCGATCCTCATATCTCTGCCTCCTGAGTAGCTAGTATTACAAGCGTGAGCCTCTGGCGGCCAGCATCTCTCTATATCTTTATAATAAAAAGTATATTGTTTCATCACTTATTTGATTGCACTATAAAACAACTTTATAAATAAACCGGGATCATTTCTAAATCGTAACCCGGTCAAAACCAAGGATTTCCATATTGTTTTTGAATGTCAAATATATCTCCTAAAGTATCCCTTTCAGTTGAAGGGTGTACAGTTACATCATTGTGCTCGATTAGATTTACTCTGTCCTTTCTTTGAAGTGTAACATGACACAATTGTAATGTAATGTCCAATTAGAAGATTAATTGTAAAGATATTCTTTGGGAAAAAATTAAATCCACAAAGTTCAAAAATCTACAATTAGTTCTACTTCCTAATATTGGTGGGGGTGTAAACTTGTTCATCCACTTTGGAAAGCAGAATGGGGGTTCATCAAAAGAGTCAACATAGAGCTCCCCTATGACTCAGTCATCCCACTTTTGGGCATTTAACCAAATGATCACAAACAAGACCATACTAAAGCTACCAGGACAACTAGGTTTATTGAAGTATTATTTACCATAGCTAAGATATGGTTCAAGAAAATGTGGTGTATGTATGTATATACATATATATATATATATATGTGTGTGTGTGTATGTATATGTTTACACACACACATATATATGTATATATATATATATATATATATATATATATATATATACAAATGGAATTGTATGCCTCCATCAAAAAGAATGACAAAGCTCCATTTGTTAGGAAATGGAGAGTTGGAAAAAAATTATATTAAGTGAAGTAATCCAGGCCCAAAGAAACATAGGTCACATGGTGTCCCTTACTTGCAAAAATTAGTCTATGTCAGGGACAAGTAGAAAAGATGAAATGCTATGTACATATGATCAGATAAGATGAATTTAAGTGAAATGAACCCCAAGATAGGGCCAAAAGTTGTTTGTTTTCTTTCTTGGCATAGGTTTTCACATATTTGTAAGGCACCATGTAATTAATTTGTTGCTTTGTTTGTCCCTCCCCGCCTATTTTCATTGAATTTGATAATGGCATCATTGGAAAGGGAAAGAGAAGAAAACAAAATGCTTAAATAGGGATACAGGTTGATCCATTACAACAATGAGATGCAAAAGATACTATGCTGAAAAACCAACTTTACAATTTAGGTCGGGGGGGGGCGTGTAGTTGTGGAGGTGAGAGGTAAGGGATGGTATAGGAAAAACAAAAGAGGAGGCAACAACGCTTAGGAAAACAAAAGAGGAGGCAACAGTACAATAAGAATTGTACTAAGTACCGAGTAATCCTAGCTACTCATGAGGCTGAAAACTGAGGAATGGGTTTCAAAGACAGCTGGGCAGGAAAGTGCCTGAGACTCTTACATCCAATAAACAACTAGAAATCTGGAAGTGGCCTTGTGGCTCAAGAGGTAGAATGCCTCCCCTTGAGATGAAGAGTCCATGGACAGCAAGCAAGCCCAGAGCTGAAGTCCCAAGCAGGAACAACAATAAAAAAAAAAAAAAGAAAAAAGTAATGTACTCTTTTTTTTTTTACCTTGCTCATGTAACTATAACCTCTCTGTACACTAATTTCACATTAAAACCTTATTTATTAAAAATAAAAATAAAATAGTAAAAATGATAAAAGTGCATCATTAGAATTAGGAAATTTTATGCCAGTTTGTTTTCAAATTTTCCAAACAATGCATGAAAAATAGACCCAATTCAGATGTCAAATATAGATAAAATAAAGCTTGAGGTGTTGTTGTTTTTTTTTTCCTTTTTAGAAGCCAGTAATTTTTCTTGAAGTAGTAATTTAACTGTTGCTAACACAGTAATAATAGTACCCTTGGTTTCACACATTAAGCTGGATCACCAAAAAGTACTAAATCCACTGTCAGCAATATCTTGTATTGTATTTTCAATTCTTCTTGGTTAGCATTGAAGATAACATATTCAGCTGGCAGATAGTGTTTATGGACCTCTGTGCTTGTTTTACCGATTCAGTTTTCTTGAACTCTTGATAAGAGGAATAGGATTTGCAGGGAGAACAGGGAAAGCAGAATGAATTGTAGTGGATGATTTCTCTTATATTTTGCTTTTCTTGGGACTTTCTTTTTGATGACTCTGCCTGGGAAGTCCAACTTTCCCTGTGAGTAGAGCTGAGCCCCACAGATCAGATGCCTTTGACCTTTTGAATGGCTCCTATTGTCTTTTTTCCTGTCCTGACATGTGCTAGCTGCTCTGGCCTGGTCTTTGTCAATATCTACTCCAGTGGTTGATGAAGGGCAACCTTTCACAATTGTTCTGTGAGGAATTAGGATTTCTTGTGTGGTACACCTACCTTTCCGTTCATTTCTGAGTCCTCCACAGTCTGCGACAGTCTGTGGTCAGCAGAATGAAGATTACAACTCCTTGTCAGTTCATGCTGGCTGTGAATATAATCTGCTTGCCCACAGTCTTTGGAATCTTTGGCCCAGGCTCTGTCTGTTGATATGTCAGCTGTGGCTGTGGGCAACTGCAAGTCCTTGAATGTGTCTCATGCACTAAGCTGCTTGAATTTTTCATCTCTGGCCAAACTTTCTGTATCATGATGGCATCCGTAGGCATGTCTGTCTAGAATTGGACTTTTCACAGGAACACGAAAATTGGTTTCAACTCCAATCTGAGCCCCCAACTTCTCCTCCCTCATCTTCCTCTGAAATTTGTTGTTCTTCTAAATGTAACTTGTGAAGCTATTTTTATCACTTGCTTTGTACATTAATTTTCTATTTTTTATCCAATGTTGTCACTGTATTTGACTTTAGTACCGTGTACAATTCATGTATATTAATACAAATTAGGAAAGGGAAGTGGAACAACAAAATCTGAGAGAAAGGACAAAGGACAAACCAATCCAACAACAATTCTCAGGAAACAACATGTTGGAAGTAAACTTTATACCTGGTGGGAGAGGATGGATCGAAACAAGAAAAATGTGAAAAAATAAGGAGTGGGTAAGAACATATGACCAGAAAAGTATTCACTGTCTTACATATGAAAGGCTAATCCCTCTGTACATCAACTTGACAATAAGATTAATTTAAAGATTATTGATACACTCTTCTCAACTCTCATAAAGTTACATGTAGATAAGCATGTCCATAAGTTTGCAGTCAATATACAGAAATGTGGAAATAGTTCCTTTCTCTTTTCAACCCAACATGAATAGAAATGACAGTTTCCCCTATATCTCCAGATTTCAAGTCATCATTTAAAATTAATGTTGAAATCATTTTTCAAACATTTCTGTAGAACTCCAAATAATTGTTTGAAATTACAAATGAGGAGAAATCCTATTGTTCAAATATGCCCAAACTCAGAGACCCTCAAATTTTAACACCCTCAAAAATAGGAGCAATATTCTCACATGTCAAGCTTCCTCTTTTGTAGTCAAATACAGGAACTCTACTTATTTCATAGGAATCCTAAACTCTAATAAATAGTTTGGTAAGATATATCATCCTAAAATATGCCTCAACTGCTATTACATTTAGCAATAGGACTGTTGTGGCCAAGGATTGAAAGTCAAGTATAAAACAGTGGGGAAAGCGACCTTGGATATTCAAACAACCCTGAGGAAATTTCCCATTATTTCCAAAGAGAATATTTGTATTAAATTTCATGTTGCTTCCTCCTGAAGAGGAAACCAGCTAACAAGGATTCAAGGAAATGGAAATTTTCAGAGATACATAGAGCTAAAACCAAAACCATGATCGCAAAATTGTTGAAGATAATGTAGGAAAATCTTTTTGAGTTGAACTGGATTCATTCATGGAAGTAAGATTATTTTAGAAGCCAGAGTTTTCATTAGTCACCACTGTTTCAGGAACACATTTAACTGTAAAAATTCTATCTGCACCTCTTTGTTGTACAGTTAGACAAATATACTACAGATAATTTTGTATCTAAAGTAACTTATTTCCTAATAGAATTTCCTTTTTGAAAAATATTCCTTTTAAATCAAAACTGAAATTACAAAATGTCAAAAACTGAAATTACAAAATTGCAAAAACTTCCATGCTCCTGGATTGTAAAAATTAACATTGTGAAAATGGCAATACTTCCCAAGGCTATCTACAAATTTAATGCGATACCTATCAAAATTCCAACCTCATTCTTCAAGGAAATAGAAGAGGCAATCCAAAAATTCATATGGAACAATAAAAGACCTCAAATAGCAAAAATGCTCCTCAACAGAAAGAACACTGCTGGTGGAATATCAATACCAAATTTCAAACTCTACTATAAAGCCATAGTAATCAAAACAGCTTCGTACTGGCATCAGAACAGACATCAGTACCAATGGAATAGAATTGAAAAGCCAGAAATGAACCTACAGACCTGCAGTCATTTAAGCTTCGATAAGGGAGCTAAAAAAAAAAATGGAAGAAAGACAGCCTCTTCAGAAAATGGTGCTGGCAAAATTGGTTAACTACTTGTAGAAAACTAAAGCTAGAACCTTATATATCACCCTGCACCGAAATCAACTCCAAATGGATCAAAGACCTCGGAGTCAAAGCAGACACTCTGAAAACTTTTCAGGATGGAATAGGAAAAACCCTAGGTCTCCTTGGCACAGGCCGAAATTTTCTTAATAGAGACCCAGAAACACAACAAAGCAAAGGAAGGTTGGAAAAAATGGGATTGCATGAAGTTGCAGAGCTTCTGCCTGTTAAGGACATAGCTAGCAAGATCAATAGAAAGCCCACGGATTGGGAGATCTTAACTAGCTATACAACGGACAAGGGTCTCAAAAAATTAAATCTGCCAACAACAAATCCTCAAAGAAACACCTGCCCAATAAATAAGTGGACTAAATACTTAAAGAGAAACATCTCTGAAGAAGAAAGAAGGATGGCCAATAGACACATGAAGAAATGCTCAACCCCCCTAGCCATAAAAGAAATGCAAATCAAAACAACCTTGAGATACCACCTCACTCCAGTTAGAATGGCTAAAATCAAGAACTCCAATTACAAAAGATGCTGGAGGGGATGTGGACAGAAGCGAATCTAACTTCATTGTTGGTGGGAGTGTAAACTCGTTCAACCACTTTGGAAAGCAGTATGGAGTTTCCTCAAAAGACTCCACATAAAGCTCTCCTATGTCCCAGCAATTCCACTTTTGATCATTTACACAGATGTTTACACACAAGGCCACACTAAAGCTACCAGCATGACTATGTTTATTGAGATCCATATCTTACCTATGGTTAATAATATTGCAATAAACATAGGTGTGCTGGTAGCTTTAGCATGATCTTGTTTGTGATCATTTGAGCAAATGCCCAAAAGTGGGATTGCTGGGTCATAGGGGAACTATATGTGGAGTCTTTTGGGGAAATTCCACACTACTTTCCAAACTGGTTGAACAAGGTTACACTATTACCAACAATGCAGTATGGTTCTCTTCAGTCCACATCCCCTCCAGCATCTGTTGTATTAGTTCTTGATTTTAGCCATTCTAACTAGTGTGAGGTGAAATCTTAATGTTGTTTTGATTTGCATTTCTTTTACACCTAGAAATGTTGAGCATGTCTTCATGTTTCTATTGGCCATTCTTTTTTTCCTCTTCAGAGACATTTCTCTTTACGTTTTTAGCCTCCCTATTTATTGGGCAGCTGCTTCTTTGAGGATTTGTTGTTGGACAAACTCTTCAGTTAATGGTGCTGATAAAATTGGTTAATGATCTGTGCAAAATTAAAGCTAAAACCTTATATATCATCCTACACAAGAAAAAACTTCAAATGGATCAAAGACCTTGGAGTAAAAGCAGACACCATGAAAACATTACAGGACGAAAGAAGAAACCCTAGGTCTCCTTGGCATAGGGTGAAATTTTTTTTTTTTTACTTTTTCAAGTTTATTCTTTTTATTGTGAAAACACAAAACAGAGGGGTCACAATTGCATGAGCAAGGTAATGAGTATATTTCTTATCAAGCATTGTGGCCTCCTCCTTTGTTTCCCTTTCCCATTCCTTCCCTGAATTTTTCTTAAGGGAGACCTAGAAACACAACATCTCAAAGAACAGTTGGACAAATGAGATTGCAGAAAGCTGAAGAGCTTCTGCATGGCACAGGCCATAGCTAACGAATCAATAGAAAGCCCATGGATTGAGAAAAGTTATTCTCTAGCGATACAACGGACAAAAGTCTCATATATAAAAAACACTTGGAACTCAAAAGATTAAATCCCTCAACAATGTTCTTTATGAAAATCCCATAGTTTTGTACAGAGAATATGACATTTATCAGACAAGAACACGTACATCATTTAAGAATTTTCCTGTATATTGCTAAAATGTTCAAAGAAGATTAATCTGTAATTTTGGATTGTAATTCAAGGCTAGATCATGAAACCATATCTGATGAATCTAACTTTGTTTTCATCTTGTATATCACTTGCCCCTCATATTTATGTGCCCCACCACCAAAACTCTATGGTTGATTTGGCAGTTCTGGTCTACAACATTGCTATTGCTTAATGGAATAGCCTTTGAAGCATATTTTAGGAAGATATACCCTGCCAAAAATATTCATTAGTAGTTATGTAATCAATAGAGTTGAAGTATTTGACTACAGAAGATGAAGATTAACTTGTAAGAATCTTACATTTAAGAAAATGTGAACTTGTGAAAGGATGAGGGTTTCTGATTTGTGCCATATTTCATCACCAGGACTTTTCCTGGTTTGCAATTTCAAATGAGTACTGTAATTTCCACAGTAATATTTGAACAATAATTATTTCAGCATTAATTTTTCAATGTTGGCTTGAAACCTGGTGGCATATCATTTCTATTTATTTAAGAATGTAAAGAGAACAGAACCATTTGTGCATAGCTGTATATATACTACAAATCCATCCATATAAGTATCTAGGTGGAAATTTGTGAGAATTGAGAAGAGTGTATGTATCAACACTCTTCTTTTTAACGTAATCTTGTCAAGATGATGGACAAAGGGATTAGAATTGTAGATGTATCAGCAAGTGAGTACACTTCTTGTCATGTGTTCTTACGCACTGATCATTTCTCCCATACTTTTCCTCTGCTTCAATTATCCATCCTCCCCACTCCCTCCACCGGTAGTAAATTTAATTTCCAACATGTTGTTTTGTTGAGGTTGTTCTTGTTTGGTTGGCCCTTTGGCCTTTGTCTCAGATTTGGATGTTCCCCTATCCATGTTTAATTGTCATTAATTTACCTGTAGTACAGAGTAAACCAAAATAAAATACAGTGCCTACATGATAACAAATGTACTCATTCTATACTCCCTCTGTACAGTTTTTTCACAATAAATACATTAAAAATAGGAAAATAAAGGAAAAACACAAGTAAAAAGAAATACCTTCACAAAGTGCATTTAAATAAAGAGCAACAAAGAGAAAGATATAGTTTCTGTAGCTTGGAGTTCATTTTGCTTAGCCTAATCTTCTGTAGTCATATGGATATTTCTATTAACATATTGTGATGCTCTTTTGCAAAAAAAAGTGGGCATTTACCAACTTTTACAAATAAGAGAAACCATGGAACCTATCTTTGTTTTGGTCTGGTCCCTTCAATTAATACGGTTGTATCCAAGTTTTATCATTTCCTTACCATTGGGACTATATCATTACTAAGGAAACCTGGAAAGTCATTGTGAATATATTCCACATTTTCTTGATCCATAAAACATCTGGGGTGGTTCCTTGTTTTCCTGATGGTAAATAATGTTACAATGAACATGACTTTGCCTTTCTAAAGGGATGCACTGGAATCTCAATAGTGTGTGATTTGGAATGATTTTATTGTTAGAGATGTTCAGCCTTTCTGCATATGCCCTTTGGACATTCTTGATTCCCCATCAATGAAATCTCTAAATATTTACACTTCTCATTTGATGGCTTTATTGTTTGGATTTTTGGGGGGGATTACTTTTTGAATTTAGATTATATTTCAGGTAAGAAACGATTCTATTTTATGGCTAGTAAAGAAATATTCCCAGTCTTTTGGCATTCTATTTACCCATTTAACTATGTCTTTGGCATGAAGAAGTCCTGCAGATTCAAGCATTGCCATTTGTGTGACCTTTTTATACTTGATGCATTTATGTGTCTTTAATAAGAAAGTTTCAAACTCTTCTAAGGAACCCTAGTATTTCTCATATTCTTTCCATTCTGAGTATTTTCCTTTACCTTCAGGATTTGATTCATTTAGAATTCATGCAGACAAAGGGTGATATATAAGGATATAATATTAATTTTATAGGTATTTATCCAATTTTGCCAGCACTGGTTATTGAATATTGCTTGTTCATTTTCAGTGCTTTTCCTGCTTAAGTTTGAATTTACCTAGTGAAGTCACTTTTTTTTTAAACTGGTGATATTTAAATTGTAGGTTCCATGGTTTTCCTTATTGCAATATTTGGTATATATACAGTCTCATTCTAATAGATGATTACAATTGCTTAATAGCTACGTACATATAAATATACAAGACTAGGTTAAGCAAAATAACCTCCAAATATGGAAACGAGGTCCATCATTGTTGGTATTTTTCTTAAAATACTATGAACAAATATTTTTTTTTCTTTTATTTTTAACTTTATTTTCCATAGGTTTTCTCTCTTGATGCAACTCTATTTGATTTTGGGAGCATGTGCTTGTATGCATGTTAATCTAAACAGGTCATGGAAGGGGAATGACAAATCTTGAGAGTGAGGCATATGAATATCCAATGCCAAAATATTCTTTACGGGGCAACATGGTGGAAATGGCATTTGCAACTGTAGAGGGGGAGACTTGAGGCAAAGTAAGTGTGAGAAAAATGATGGATATGGTAACGTATGACAAGGAAAGGATTCACTGCCTTACATACATAATAATCACTCTGTACATTACTTCGACAATAATTAAAACAAGGGTGTTGTTACACATAATTCTCTTAATTTTCATAAGTTTACACATAAGTATATATTGGTGTTTATTCCATATACTGAAGTAGAAAAGGCACAGGTTTCCCTGAGTCTAAAGGTTCAAAACTATCCTTCACAAATTAATGTAGAATTTATTCCTGCTCACTATTTCTGTAGGAAAAACAATAAATATTTCAAATTACACACTAGATACACAAATATGCCCCAAATCAGAAACTTTTCCATTTCAACTCAAATAATAATTATAAACCAAATTCCCAAATCTTTAACTCCCTCATCTATCCCCAAATAATTCAACAACACTGATTGCTTAGAAATTCCACCAACAATTTTTGACAAATATATTCCTAAAATATATGTCAAAAACAATTCCATTTTTCATCAGGAATATTGTGTGCCAAATCATCTATAAATATATGTGGACATATATATGTGCTTTAAATTACAAGTTGAAAGTGAAGATAGAATCATAGAATGTGGTTTCATGAAAGTGTTTTGTGTTATACTCGACAGTCACAGTCCACTCTTCTTGGTACATTTGAGAAATATATTGAGATATTACTAAAAGATACATTCTCTGCACAAAACTCTGCTATCTTCACAATGTGCATTTCATGTACCTGATTTTTCCTTGCCACAGGATTTTGACAGAAATTACAATGTCCTTCAGATGAGATTACACATTGAAATCATTGAGATGGATGAGGAGCTTGTATAGTAAAACATATAATACAGAATTTTAGTTGAAAATTTCCATCAAAATTTTCATGGCCATTCTGTATGGAATAGATAATTGATGTTAGATTTGCATAAGGGATAATGTATCATTACACTTTTGTTAGGCTATACAATTATTACAATGAATGTAATGGAAGATGACATTCATAGGAAAACTTGAGGATAGTAAAAAATGAAGTACAATTTGTATTCTATAGGGAAACATGTAAATTTAGATTTGATAAGTGAAATTTCCCTACCCCAACATTACGAGGTCTATGTAGTAACTGACATGGTAAATTGCAATAAAGAGATAAACACTTTGGCTTAATTCTGGATTCAAGGAAAACCATGTATATTCTAATAAAAATTTGAAAAGTTGAATAGGTATTAGATATCAAAATTTATTTGGTTGAGGGAGCTTCAAAATATATTTATAAATTTAAAATGTAGGTAAAAAAATGAGAAATGGCTTCAACTCAAGTTTTGTTCACTGAATTATTAGTGCAAAGATATAACACCCCAGTTAGAATAGCTTTAATCAAGAACTCTAATAACAACAGATAGTGGAGGGGATATGGACAGAAGGGAACCGTACTACATTATTGGTGGGAGTGTAAACTTGTTCAACCACCTTGGAAAGTAGTATGGAGGTTCCTCAAAAGACTCCACATAGAGCTCCCGTCTGATCCAGCAATCACAGTTTTGAGCATTTACCCAACTGATGACAAACAAGACCATACTAAAGCTACCACCACAACTATATTTATTGCAGCATCATGTACCATAGCTAAGCTATGGAACCAACCCAGACGCCCCTCAGTAGTTAAATGCATCAAGACAATGTGGTATATATACACAATGGAATTCTATGCCTCCACCAGAAAAAAATGACTTTGCCCCATTTGTTAGGAAATGAAAAGACTTGGAAAAAATTATATTAAGTGAAGTAAGCCAGGCCCAAAGAAACATAGGCCCCATGGTTTCCCTTATTTGTAATATCTAGTGTATGTCTGAGTAAAGCAGAAAAGGTCAGATAAGATGATGTTAGGGGAATGAACCCCAAGATAAGTATTCAATTTTTTTTCTTTTCTTTCATGCAATTGTTTCTATCATATTTATAAGATGATTTCTATTTTGCTTTGTGCGTCCCTCCCCCACAGTATAACATCTTCTTTCACTGAATTTGATGCTTATATAATTTGTGGAGGGAAAAGACAAAAACAAATAATCTAACTAGGGATACCGGTGGACCCATTGAAACAATAAGATGTACAAGTCGTTATGTCAAAAAGCGAACTTTACAACTTTGGTGTGGGGGGGAAGATCAGGTGGGGAGAGTTGGGGAGAGTATGGGAAGTTATGAGAAGGGGAATTGAAGAGAAACAAAGAAGGGAAAACAAAACAAACAATGCTTGATAAGAAATCTTCTCGTTATCTTGCCCATGTAATTGTAACTCCTCTGTATGGTACTCTCACAATTAAAAAAAGGAAATAATAGAAAACAATATTATTTTCCTTTCTGTGGAAAAGACCCGAAGATACATTTCTGTATTCTACCTATAAAGAACAAGGAAATTCACTTGTAGGTGAAAGAAATGCAAAAAGTAATAAGAGCATGTAGCCAGTTATTAAAATTTTTAATGAATCTTCACTTTCATTTTTATTTGCACTTTGCCATTGTATACACCAGTGCTCAAAATTATGCTTGGGCACTCAAAGTTCATTGAACATTTTAAGTGTGACACTACTGAATGTATTTCTGTAATGATTATGGTGCAGTTCTTCAAAATTTAATGTTTTTATTCAGGCTCAGTTATTTTTTGGCACAATTTCTGAAATATGTCTCATAAAATATTTACGAATAAGTTATGCATCCAGGAAAATAAGAAGAAATATTTCATAGCTTTTATAGGAAAGAAAATCTATAGCGGATTTACTATATAACATTATTGCAATGAATTTAAATCAACATGATAATTTGATCTCCATTTTAAAATTTGTGAAGATATGCATTAAAAACAAAGCAAAAACAGTGATTATTTCATGAGATGTATCCTACGAAAGATACATACTTCAAGTTAGGCAAGTAAAATATAAAGGGATAGCATGCAAATAATTTCAGGTACAAATACAAGCAATGTGACATCACTCAAATATATACACTCATTTTCCATTCTTATATGTGGACAAGACAAATATCATTGTGAAGTGACAATCACATTGGGAGGTGTTATCAGGTAAATATCTTCATCAGGTATTTAAAGAACACCTACCTGTCAACTGTCAGTATGAACATTGAAATATTGGACTTTGATATAACATTGAAATGATTGCTATTAACTTACTTTAGCATTTCTGTGTTAAGAATACTTTCTCAAATATATATGACTTTGAGAATTCTATGCCAGAACCAAACCAACATTTAGAACACTTGCCTGGGATCCAGCCCAGGGTAAGAGGCTTGAGAGCAATGGGTCAATCATGGTTCCAATCTTCGTTACAAATAAAGAAATATAAAAATAAATTGTACAACCTGTGATTAAAGTTTATCATGGTTAAGTAAGCTCAAGTATTGAAGGCTGGCAAGTCTCCTGAGTTCTAAATTGCAAAAATCATAGCAATGTGGCCTGGTTCACCATATCGGTGATGAAACAGAGTAGGGAAAAATTGTGAAACCATTTCAATTTGTACACGTACACACACACACACACACAAATACAGAAACACACACACACAAAGATTTTCATCTACAAATGGACAGGTAACAAAAATACCTGATTATGAACACAAATCTTCTCCCATATGTATAATGGCAAGACATGGTGGGTTAAAACTTTCAGAGACACAACAACAAGTAATATGGTCACCTACATTGTCACAGATTCTTTTATCAATACACAGGTTGCAAGTATCATCCAATGTTTAAAGCCAGAAGAATTAGGCTTCCATAAGTAAGACATATTAGCATAAGGGAACAGGATTAGTGTTACCATGGAGTCACATTCAGTGTTTTAACAACCAAGGAAGTTAGGGAAATGTCACCCCCCATCAAACATTACTGTCTGAATTTCAAAGATAAAATGCAAGATGTTCCAAATAGGAAGTGAATAAAAGCTAAATTACCCTTATTTCAGTGAAAATAATTCAGAGATTTTGGAAATACCCGTGAGTATGGGGCATTATTGATAAACATTGCATTCCATTTTTTCTCTGGATTTTGTTGGTGGTCATTATTGGGCTTGCACTCTGGGCTTGAACACCCAGAGCTCTTCACATCAAGCTCTTCACATCTACCAATTGAACAACAGTTCCACTTCCAATTTTGAGGTGATGAATTCGTTATGAAAGCTTCATAGAGGCTTCTGATGGATTGCCATGAACCTGATCCTCAGATCTCAGCCTCCTATAAGTTTCTAAGTGACCTGTATCAGGCTTCATTTCTCTGTTATCCATACTGTGTTGATGGCATTTTTGGCTTATTTGTCCCCTTATTTCATGCATACTGGAGGTCTATGAGTAACCATGATTTTCCTCAAGGATAATGATCCATTTTGAGGGGATTCATTCCGTAAATGAAGCTGAGAAATTTCCTTGACTTTATTGATTTGTAAGGAGATCCTGATGTGTCAAACACCTGAGATGCTAGAATTAACAACATTGTCACCTGACCTGGCTCCAATGGGCTTTTTGACCACAAAAATCATTTCCCATGCCTGTTCGTTTTCCTCTGCATGAAGAAGGATGCTAATCACCCTAACCACAAGAATAAACACATTCTGTTGGTCAAATCCTGAATTGATCTGTCATTTTGAAAGCAGTATATGTTTTAGGACTCACTAATCTTCACGAATAAGAATATTGTCATCCTTTGTAAGGATGAACTTTTCCAGTTGTGTTATTCTCCTCAGTTACACTTTCATTCCTATATAAACTTCCAATTTATCCTTCAGATAACGTTGTAATAGTTTTGACATACAGCTGATAATTGAATACAATTTTTCTAGTATGCATATTACATTTTCAAGGGTAGAATACATGAGACCTAGCTGTGATGACTGGCTTACATATAAACAACTTGATTGTAAGTTGAATAAGCTTGTTTTTTTTTTTTCAGTACTGATGCAAAGGAAATACTTGAAAACACCAATGTATCTAGAATCTATTATCTCACTTATAAAAGGATGGAGGTCAATATTGGGAAGCAACACAAATCACAGGATTCCAAATGAAAGAAATGCTTATGAAGAACAGCAAGCCCAGATACTGTTCATTTGTTCCTGTATTCACCACCTTTCAATGTCAGTAAGAGAGACTTCTTATTTTCACATTTCATAAATTCAAAAATGCCATCTATTTTGGGCCAATAGAAGGACAAGCACATTCTAGCAATTACAATTTTTAAACAATCACATAAATTCTCTCATGAAATGATACAATAACTGTACAGTAGATGCAATATGTATTTTGATTTTCCTCTTCACACTATTAAATGTATTTTCATATTTCATACAGCAATGTGAAATTTGAAATCCATATGTGTATAGATGGTTTAACAATCACTCTAAATACATTCATTTAATGTAGTTCTACATGTCCAAATTCTGTCATCTTAGGAAGATACTCAAATATTTTTGTACAAATGCAGAGAGACAATTAAATGATGAAGTTATTTGTACATTTCCTTAATCAAATTCAGAATGAGGACATAATACCCACCCACATGTTAATACATTGATCAATTACCAGTTGAAAATACTTCCATTCACAATTTCAAAATTGTTGAGATGAGTGAATACTGAAATCATGAAAACGGAAACAAAAATATTTTGTCTGACATATCATTGCCATCTATTCCTTCCCTGATTGAAACTGATTATGAAAGAATAAGAAAAAAAGAAAAAGAAAAAAAATACAGAAACTGATTTTAAGTAGTTTGGGTGATGACATGTTTCATTGGTCCTAATGAAATCATACTTGAATTTTGCCACCAATCACAGGTGCCCAGGTAGAAGAGCAATTCAATACTTGCTTTGTAGTGAGGAAAATTTATGGGTTTGGAGATAAGAAAGTTTATTCATTTATCCTATTTCTTTACTTTTGATTTTTACAGACAATAGTGTGTCATAGCAAAAGAGCCCATGATTATACAGCATATATGTGAATCCAGTGCATCTTATGCCCGAGTAGGTTCAATAGTACTAACAGACCCAAGGATTCCAGGGTGCACATGCATAGTACTAGGATCCCTAAATACCAATGCTTCATGTGCAGTAGCAAGATCGCCAGCACTGACAGATACAGGACCCCAGGATATGCATTCACAGTGCCAGTTGCCCATAGCATAGATGATGCATATGCCTGAGCAGGCCAGTCCAAATTCACAGACCTGAGGACTCTAGAGTAAAACTCCCAGGTCTGTACTTCAAGATGCAGACCCTGAGTACAAGGCCCAGGACCTGATTTCAATCCTCAGACCCAGATTTCAAGGACCCAGGCTCCTGTTAAACTGTGAGTTCAAGTCTTAGGCCCAGTTTCAGTCCCAGCTATGGGTTCAAGTCCCAGGCACCTACTTCAAGGCTGAAGCATCCAGTTTGAGGCCTGGGTTTTAGTTCAAAGTCTGAGTCTTGAGTTCAAGTCACAGGCCCCGACTTCAAGGTTCAGAGTCTCAATTCAAATTCCACACTGAGAGTTATGGCTCCGTCTTTGAGTTTAATTCCAAGGCTTTGAATTCAAGGTCCAGACTCCAAGTTCAAGGCCCAGGCCTAAGTTCAATACCCGAGTTTAAATCCCAAACTTTGAGTTCCATGCTAGAAAGTGATATGAAGGCCCATGATTTTAAGTTCCCAAGTCTCAGTTGAATTATCAAGCTCCAAGTTCAAGCTCCAGGATGCATTTATGTGGTAGGCTGTGTTAATATCCCTGTCCTCAAGTTCAAGTTACATACTGCAAGTCCAAGTCCCCAACACTGAATTCAAGGTCCACAGCCCCAATTCAAGTCCTAGTTTGTGAGTTCAAGGCCTAACATGGAACTTCCAGTCCCAAGCATGAGTTAAATTCCCAAATTCCAAGTTTTAATTCCAGGTCCCCTGTTCAAGGGCCAGGCCACAAATTTAATTCCAGGGAAGTGAATAAGTCCTAGGCCCAAATCCAGGCTGACAGTTCAAGGCCCAAACCCCAAATTAAATGCTCATGATTCATATACAAGTCCCAGGCACCAAGTTCAATGCTAAGTCCCTAAGTTCATGGTTCAGGTCAGAATTTCAAGGCTCAGGCTGGGAATTCAAGTCCCAGGCACTGAATTCAAGTCTCAGGCCCTGAGTTCAAGGACCAGATCAAAAGCTGAAGGCTGAAGGACTGAGTTAAAGGCTCAACCTGGGAATTCAAATCCCAGGTGCTGACTTCAATGATCAGACTCTGAGTTCAGATAACATAGTGAAAGTTCAAGTCCTTTGCCCAAATTCAGAGCCATGCCGAAAGCTTAAAGCCTAGACCCGAGTTCATAGCTCAGGTTCTGTATTAAAATCCCAGGCATTGAATTCAAGGTCTAGGCCTGAGTTCAAGCCTTAGGGTAAATGTTTAAGTCCTAGGCCCTGAGTTTAATGTTCTGGCCACAATCCAAGTCCCAGTCCCTGATTTCAAGCCCCAAACATGATTTCAAGGCCCAGGATGTGAGTTTAAATCCCAGGTTCCCTCTTCAACCTGTACTTCCAGGTCCAGTTCAAGTAGCAAATTTTGATATGAAGACCCAAGCTGTGTGGTCAGGGTTCAGTTTGTGAATTCAATGCCCGGGCTTATAGTTTCAGGCCCTCACCATAAATTCAAATCCCAGACCCCAGTTCAAGGCCCAGGATCCAAGTTCAAATTCTGGGTTTTGAATGCTAGGCCAATGCCTTGAATTTAGGCATGGGCCAAGAGCTCAAGTCCCAGGCCATGAGTAAAAATCCCTGGTCCCAAATTAAATTTGTAGGACCGGACTTCAAGGCCAAGGCCCCAATTTGAAATTCCAGCCCACAAGTTCAAGGTGCAGGAGTCCAGTTTAAATACCAAGCCATGTGTTCAAGTCCAAAGCTGTAAGTTCAAGGCCAAAGACAAAAGTTTCAATCCCAAATATGAATTCAAGTCCCAGGACCCCAGTTCAAATCCCAACCTTGAACACAGGTCCAGTGTTCCAGTTCAATTACCAGATCCTGACTTTCATGCCCAGGCCAAGATTAAGTCAGATGCAGTAATTTCTACTTCCAGGAGGTAAATTCAAGGCCCAGGCCCTATTTTCAAGGCCCAGCCTGAGTTCAAGGCCGAGGCAGCAAGTTCTAGTCTCAAGCCATGCATACGTGGCCCAAGCCATGAATTCAAATTCCAGTACTATAAATCAAGGACCATTCCACAAGTTAAATGCCCAGGCCTCACATTCAAGACCTATTTGTTAGTTTTTCTGCCTAGACAGCAGGATGCTTTCTATGGTCCCTACAGCCACAATAAATCAATCTTTAATTTTTATTATTCTCTCCCCCTCTTCATTTCTTTATTTTCCTACTGATAGCTAGAAAAATGTAAAATGCTATCTTTGTTAAACAAACAGGCTGAACTATTTGAACATTAGAAAAATTCTCATGTTCATAATGAGCCAACTGAACAGCAATAATAACACGTCACAAAAATAAATTTTACTGGTGCATGTTTATTAAAGCCAATTTATTTGGGTTAAGTTTGAATGCTGTTTATACATAGAACTTTCATGTTCATTCTGTGACTTTTCTGATACAAAGTTGACCATATTGTTGTAAGGGTAGAGTTTGTCTCAGAATGACTGTTTATTTTGATAAACAGGAATGCCAATTATTAATATGTTTATTGGAAAGTAGTTACAAAACAAGATATTTTCAGAATGTATTCAACTTAAGCCAAAAAGTTCCTCTGCCTTCCTTGATGTGCATCATCTTTCTATATATCTTTTTAATTCACACCTTAAGTTCATATTCATATTCATGTAAATTGGAGTAAAATGGGCTGTTTTCTGAAAGAATCTATAAATATGAAATAAACAGAACATGAAAAAGACAATTTCACAGAAGGGTTGTCTCATATATATATATATATATGTGTGTGTGTGTGTGTGTATATATTCATATATATGCAAATATTATTGTTATTATATAACATGAAACAAAAACATTTACTCTATAAAGAAATATTAGTGAATGTGTGGGTTTATGTAAATACATATAAGCTTATGGTATTGGTGTTCCACTTAATAGTGATAGAAAGAATTTCAAATTTCATGGAATATAGTTTGTAGAATTTTCAGTTAAAGCCTGTTGACAGATTTATCCAGAAAACATGAAATTAAATTACGTATTGTTATAAATAGTTCTTATTCAAAGTGTTAAAAAGTAGAAGTAACACGTGTAATAACACGTAGTCCATTGTATTTGTCACTTTTTTAGTATTAGGAAGATTCCCTATCATTAGAGTTGATAAATACAAAGTAATTTTATTTAAACATCTCCTACCCAGTATTTTGGAGTCATATTAAAGGAACTTTGGGAGCAGAGAGGCTTAAGGAAATTGGTAATATGTATTCATCAGTGGCACGTTCCTGCATCAAATATCTATTGTATCTGAACAAAGTAGTGGAAATATAAGTCGCTGGTATTAAAATAATCAGGGACAGATAATGTGGATTTTTCAAATCCTCCTGTTTTGAATTGCTCTTTTGTGAACCTGAGGAACTTAAGAATTTCAATATTGCTATGTGTAGAACAACAGATAATGATCTGAGACAATTCTAACAAAACCAAAACAGGAGAAAAGTATTAGAAAGCCATGATTTATGGGGCTGGGAAGGTGGCTTAATAGTAGAGCACTTGACTTGCATGCATGACACCCTGGGTTCAATTCCCCAGCACCACATAAGCAAAAAGAAAAAAAGCCGGAAGAGGCGCTGTGGCTCAAGTGGTAGAGCACTAGCCTTGGTTTGAAGAGCTGAGGGACAGTGCTCAGGCCTAGTTCAGGCGCCATGACTAGACCCCCCCAAACAATTAAAAAAATAAAGAAAGCTATGATTTGTCTTTAAATGGACAATCTGGCAAAATCCCCAAACAAAACCAAAAACATGGACACTTAGAACTAATAAGGGATGGTATGGCAGTGTTAGATATCTAATGAAGCAGAGCAGGAGCCCGCTCTGAACTAGATAGAAATGATTCCCATCACAAGGCTTCTCAGGAGTAAAGAGATGTTTGTGTCTGTTGTGGATGTGCTCATCATTCTTGTGATGAAAAAGCAAGCTCATGTAAGAATCAGGATCGCCAGACTTCCAGCCCAACATGTCAATTGAGTCAAAGTCTAGGACAACATTCACCTTCTATTCCTCAATGAAGTAGAATACATTTCAAGTGTATTAAAGTTCAGTAATTTGAACTGTAGATGGATTTGCCCCTGTTATTGACCAGCCTGCAATTTGATCCTCATTTTAATTCCTTCTACTAGACAGTCCTGTTTCACTCTCTCCATTGTGTAGGCTACTGCACTGTAGTCTACAACATACAATATATTTTTGTTAACACCATTTCAATGAAATTAATAGAGGTAAATTTAGACACTACATTTGAAATAATTAAGCACCTTGTTCAGATGGAGTAAGCTACGACTGGTTTTCTTCATAAAAGTAGCCTACTACTACCTACAATTACTAATAATTAGTGCACAGTCTGTTGGGAAAATATAATTTGATAGGACAGTGTGACTCATGAAGAAACAAAAAATCACTGAAGTTGCATTCTAGACAATGACAGTCAAGGATTTATGAATATTTGAAATTTGTTCGAAGAATAATCAGGCAGAAGGTGCACACAGAATAAGTAACAAAGAAAAATTGTTAAATAAACCTTTTCCTTTGTGGCAATATTGGAGTTGGGATGTCAAGGAACAATCTAAAAAGCTATCCCTAAATGGTTTCTCACAAATCAGTGATCTGAGATGAACATCTACGAATTGATGGATGATAGAGAAATTATGGTACTTCTGAAATTGATGAGTTCATAAAATTTGGAGTGACTAACCTGGCTTTAATTACTTTACACAGGTGTTTTATACGTGGACAGCAGAATCAGAAAATGTGAATATTGATCAATGCTTTGCTCACCACAAACAGGTTTCCATTTTCCTGACATGAACAAATATGGAAATGTGTAGAAATTTATAAAAACGGTTATGTTTATTTATGTTGGCCACTCTCTGGAAGGGCTGAAATATTCAATCCATTTATATATTCTCACATTTGTTCCATTTTAATATGTTGTGACCTATGTTTGTCCTTATATTGATTTCTTTGTATTTATACAGTCTCTACACAATCCCATAGGAATAGAAATGACCCAGGGTTACCCATAGACTCTTTTCCAGGATTTCATGTAATTATTACCTTTGAACCAATCCCAAGAATTGTTAAAAATTTCTGCAAAGATTGCAGGCAATATTTTATATTGAATAATAGGAAAAATACTGATGACAAAATATGCACATCACGAGAAACAACCTGTTTTCAAAACCAGCATATTTGGTGATACTTTTCTGAATTCATATATCTAACCTATTCCCTAACTACACCACGCCTATTTCTATCACAAGGTAGAACTTTGAGGAACCAGTCCTATAAGCAACATGAATTTTTCCACAAAACTATTTATTCATGGGCAATACTGTCAAAACAAATTAAAATTTTAGAAAAAAAGATATGCATAACTCTTGTTTTAATGAACAAAGGAAGAAGTTATGTGGAAAACAAGCAGTAATTAGGGCTTCAACTTATGTGCAAAATTGATAAAATTGGTATGACCTTGGATAGCTTGTGCTTCTGGCACATCAGTACTTTAAAAATGTACAGGTAATAGAGTTTTTAGCATTTATCTTAATTGTATATTATTAGAAGATTGTAATTTTGGGGTGACAAGAAAAAATGGTCAAATCATTCTTTTCTAAAATTCTCATGAAACATTTTGAAAAATTAAGATTGCATTGATCTCAAGCAAACGATATTTAGAATTTAATTTTCCATTTGCTCTATGAAAGACATAGAAAGATAAGTTTTCATGGACTTCCTTCTTCATATTTCATGCATTTTGTTTGTTGCCATATTTTGTTAATATTCAATAAGCAAATTCCAATCCTTCTTTATGCATCTATTACTAGGGTACTGAAAATCACAGAGTATTGGGCTTGATGACTACCATGTGAAATTAAGCATAATGAAGTATATTTAAAATAGAGTTTGAATTTTTAATATAGATTGTTTGACTTGAATTCCTGGCAGTAATTACATTGTTTACACTTTATATCAGAATACAATCCATCAGTCAACTGATGTTTGTGTCCCGTTTGGTTTTTGAACACAAGCCCAGGTCTCTAATTTTAATGATCCCAAAAGCACAGGAAAAATTTATATCAAAATTAATGAAAATATGTTGAAATATATGATGTTGCAATTGTCCACCAAATTTTATGTTGGTTGTAATTGGACAGGTAATAATTTTATCTCACTATACCTGAGCAGTATCTAGTTTTGAGACTAGTTTTTTTCTTTTCTTGATGTGACTGGTATAGGAAGTTAGAATCTCTTGTGTTAAGACGTATTTGTATTGGCCCTTCCAAATGAGCAACTCAAAACAGATCATTTGCATATGTATATGGTAATTTTATCAGATGAGCAGAAAAACTCAAGACTGTATACACTGATATGTAGATAGATACATACATAGATAGATACATAGATACGTACATACATACAGACAGGCAGACAGACATAAATCATAGATACATAAATACATAGATACATAGATGATAGATATCAACATAGGTATATAGTTAATGTGTTACTATATAAAATGATGTTCCATGAAATGAAACTATATATAGACAGGAGATGTATTTGTTTTTCTTGATTTTAATATACTACATGATTTTTTGTTTCTAATTTATGTTCTTCCTCCTATGGTATATTCCTTTTGTCACTACATTTGAGGTTGGTACCAATTTTCTATATAAATTTGTCTAATTTGGGAGGGGAAGGAGAAAAACAAAATCTTGAAACAAGAACAGAATCTGACACATTCAAATAATGATACTCACATGACGCTATGTTGCAAATAAAATTTACTGCATTGGAGTGGAGGAAGAGGAATGGAGATGGAGGAGAAAAATGTTAATGGGAAAAAAAACAAAAAAAGAATGATGGAATAACAAGAAATGTACACATTATGGACATAAATGTAACTCCTCTGTACAGTACATTTTTAAAAAATTTAATAAAAATCCCAAAACAAAACAAAAATGAACTGATTATGGCATCCAAATGGGCCTATTACTCTCTGTGCTGTAGAGGACGCTTTATCACATATGACAATAACTGCATTGCGAGATTTTTCTCCTTTGAGTTCTCAAAGGAAAATAGTCTTTCCTAAAAGAAACAGAAAATCTGTATGTATGGATGTAAGGTTGATACAGACAATATACCAGTTGACATTAGACTGCATTATTTCCCAATCGCTAAATTGAACAAACTGTGTTAAAGAATGTTGGTGTGGGGGGGAGAGGGGGGTATAATTGGGTGGGGGGAGGGGGGTAAAATTGGGTGGGGGGGAGGGGGGAGGCGGGGAAGGGAAGTGAAGGGTAAACAAAGGAGGAGGCTGCAATGCTTGGTAAGAAATGTATGCATTATCCTGCCCATGTAATTGTAGCCCCTCTGTACAGTATGTTCTCAAATAAAATAAAATACAATTTAAAAAAATGATCATCTTTTTTTTCTATTCTCAAGGGTGGAATTGGATTGATTTAGGAAGAAAAATTGAAAGCAATTAAACTGAAGTAAAAAATAATATTTCCCTCATATTTATTGATATTCAGAATGACTTAAACGCCCAAAAATTTTGTCAAATATATTCTGATTTGAAATAAAATAGACAAACATCATGAATTTGGAAGCATATATTCTGATTTGGAAATGAAAGTGTCCTAAAGAATAAAAGAAGTCAAAAAGAAAAAAAAAAAAAACTAAATATCAAGAACAATAAAAACATCACACTTTTATTATGCTATAATGTCCAGCGAAGAGAAGGAATAGTTTATAAATTTTTATGGGCAAGCTGTGACTCCTGAATGCAACAGGTAGAAGGATCTTGCTTTTAAAACCAACTAGAGAGTCTATGTAGCTTAATTGGAGAGTTAAGTCCGATAATATTGAGAGTTAGGACTTACAGGTGTTTGGGAGTTCCTGCCATGTTATCCACTTTCTCGGGGGCTATGGCAAATGGTTTCTTCCAATGGTTCTTGGATTCTCAATTTGGGTGCATTTTCTTAACCTTTATTGTGGTCTTGTTGATTGCCTATTTGTAGGATATCTTTTAATATCTTTTGTAGGGCTGGTTTGGTGGAGCTATATTGTTTCAGTTTTTCGTTGCTATGGAAGGTTTTTATTTGACCTTTGTTTATGAAGCAGAGTTTAGGTGGGTACAGTATTCTTTATTTAGAGTTGTTTGTCTTTAGGGAATAGCATAAAACATACCAGGCCCTTCTTGCTTTAATTGTCTCTGCTGAGAAATCTGAGGTGATTCTGATTGGTTTCCCTTTATAGGTGATTGACCATTTCTCTGTGACAGCTTTAAGGATCTTTTCCTTGGTCTGAATTGATCCTGTGAGGATTATAATGTGACGGTGGGATACCCTGTTTTGGACTGGTCTATTTGGAGTTCTAAAAGCTTTTTGTATCTGAATAGGCCTATCTTTTTGCATGTTTGGGAAGTTCTCTGCTAGGATCCTGTTAAACAAATTTCTTGACCATTTCCTCTACACCCATTATCCTCATATTAGGCTTTCTCATGGTGTCTTCCATATATTGAATAGGTATTTCATATTTTTTGGATTGTCTTGGATAATTTTATGTTCTTTGTTGTTGTTGGTGGTGGTGGTCATGGGGCTTGATCTCTGGGCCTGAACACTGTCCCTCAGCTCTTCAGCTCAGGGCTTGCATTCTACCACTTGAGCTACAGTGCCACTTCTGCTTTTATGGTGGTTTATTGGAGAGAAGATTTCATGGACTTTCCTGCCTGGGCTGGCTTTGAACTGTGATCCTCAGATCTCAACCTCTTGAGTAGCTAGGATTACTGGAGTGAGCCAGACTGGCACCCAGTCTGTATGTTCTTTCTCTTTAATATCTAGGCTGTCTTCAATTCCCAAGATTGAATCTTCTATATGGTCTAACCTACTGTCAAGACTTTCTTTTTGGGGGTTGGAAAGGTGGCTCAGTGGTAGAGTGCTTACCTTGTATGTTTGAGGCTGTTGGTTCAATTCCTCAGCACCACAGAAACAGTAAAAAAAAAAAAAAAGCCGGAATTGGTGCTGTAGGTCAAGTAGTATAGTACTAGCCTTGAGCTGAATTAGTGAGGGACAGAGTCCAGGCCCAGAGTTGAGGCCCCACAAGCAGACCTTCCCTCCCCCCTCAAAAAAAAGACTTTGTTTTCTTTTTTATTTCTTTTCTTTCTAGTTGGTCAGCTTTGATGGCTTCAAATTCTTTTTTGGAGCTTTGTTTTAGATCTTGTATGAGCTTCTTTGCTTCCTTAATTTGGTGTGTAGTCTTTATTCTCAAGTCACTTAGTTGATTGGTTATGGTTTCCTTGGACTCCCATTCCTTCTGTCGGGCTCCATTTAGCATTCCCTTTGTGGTCTCCCTATGTTTCAGCTGTCTGTTTATGGGTTCCATGGATGCATCTGTTGATCCTTGTCTAGTCTCACCCAATTCCTGTATTACTCTTTGATTAGCTTTCTCACACTCATGCTATTCCTGTAGTTCTCTTTGAGTGTCTCAGCCTGCTCATGCAATTTCTGCATTTCTCTTTGATTGTTTTCAACCTGCTCATGCAACTCCTGTATTAATCTTGAGTAGCTTCCTCATGCTCAGGAGAATCCTGCATTAATCATTGGTTTGCCTCCTCTCTCACTATATTATGCTCATACTGAGTCATTTGCAGGTTTTCAGACTTTTCCGTCACCATGTTTACGAGTAGTGTTTGTTAAGCTTTTTGGTAACTCTCTTCTAGATTATACATTAACTGCTCTGTCACCGGATTATCATGAGTGGGAGTTGAGATTCTCTTACTTGACATGATTCTTGTATTTTTCTGGCTTGTTCTGCCCATTTGGTTTGAAAATAACACCAATTTTATGTGAGAACACTATTTGAAGGCAAGCATCAACCAAAGTCCTGTAGTTGCACAGTTAAAATTACTGTAGATAAAATCTCGTTCAACAGATACAATCTCTTCAACATTAAACAACTATGGAATAATGGGCTAAGAACAGCAAAGAAGAATCTGGCAAGCCAGAAATTATTAGGTTTGGGAAGAAATGTGGGGAAAAATAAAGTTTAAGGGATGTGGAGCATCCTAATCTCAGAGAAGGAAATGGATTGGACAGAATGATAGCAGAGAGAAAATAAATTGAAAAACAAAAATTTAAATTTAAAAAGTGAAACTGTTAAATTATGTAAGATTAAAGAAGTGATATTGAGAGGAGAAAAGGATAGGATGGGAAGAGGGGAGAGATAGAAAGGGGACATAAGACTGGCAGGTGGTTCATGCCGGTAATCCTGAGGATCAAGTTCAAAGCCAGCACAGGCAGGAATGTCTCGGAGTGTCTTATTTCCAATAAAAACCACTAGAGAATCGGAAGTAGCACAGTGGCTCAACCAGTAGAGGGCTTGCCTTCATCTGAAGTGTGAAGGGACAGCGCTCAAACCCGGAGTTCTAGCCCCAAGATTGACAAAAAACATAAATAAATAAATAAAAGGGGACATGAAAAAATAAAAAATAAAAATTCTTAAAATTAGTTACTTGCAAATTATATAGGTATAAAAATATAATACTGCTATTAAAGAAGTTAAGCCTAAGAGGTTGTGGATTGAGTAATAAATTTCTGTATTAAGTATGTGCAAAATGGGGATAAGGTCTAATAATCGATGATTGTCATATATCTGGGGATGAGCATTAACGCAATTAAGTCACACTAATAAAGGAAAAAGTGAAAAGAATAAAAAAAAATTAATAAAAAGACCAAAGAGTCAAAAGAGATTAAAAACAAAGCACACACACACACACACACACACACACGTACACACACACGCAAACACACACACGTACACACACACACACACAATAAAAATCATGAGACGAAAAAAGAGAAAAGATTAATAGAAAACAATTTAAAAAATAAAAATTAAAAAAGGTACAAAAAAGTTATTTGGTATTCTTTTTGGGGGGGGCTGTGGGGAGGGTGGTAAGATCCTACATCTCCTCTGCGTCTGTAACCAGTCTCTTGGTGGATTCTCTGGTCTTCTTTTGGTATTTTCCTGTGCCTTTATTGGTTTCTTAAGTCAAGCAGAAAAATGCTCTACTTTATCCAGGATTTTGTGATCCTCCTCCAATGCTAGTTCAGTGGGAGGGAGATCTGCTTTTAATATCACAAAAAAGGGAGATGGCTGTTTCCCCTAGTTTGAAGATGCTGTGATGAAGGTAGGTTCTGGCTAGTGTTGAGGCCTTTCAGCAAACAGTAGCTTTTCCCTGAGGGGCTAGCTCCAGAGACACTCACAGAGCCCAGCCTGGAGCCTTTCTCAGAGTTTGTTTACTGAATTTAAATTTATTTTCTAGGCTGCTGTAGCGAGTAGCAGCCTCTGGCTGTGTTTACCCAGTGAATAAAGTCACTCCTACCGTGTTAGAGCTCTCTCTGCCTGGGCTGGGTGACTTTCCCCTGGATGGAGCTGAGCCTGGCAGGTCAGGTCAGGTTCCTGAACCTGCTAAATGACTCTTTTGTTTATTTCCAAGGCCTGAGTTGGAACTAGCTACTCAGCCTGGCCTTCTCTGTCTCCTTGCCTGGATTTTTCCTCTCTGGCCAAACTCTCTGTACTGTGATGATACACTTGGTGTGATTCTCTAGACATGGAATGTTCACTGGAAAACTAAAACTGCTTTCTATGCAAGAGCTTGTTTAGCCTCCAGGTCTCCTCTGCCATCTTCCTCTGACTCCCTGGCCAACTCTGAGAATTTTTTTTTAAGTAAAGCAAATTGGAATTATTAGGGCATTTCACAATGTAAAAGCTAGAAGATATGCAGGATGACCAAGTATAGAGTTGTACTGTACCACATAAGGATACAGGGGACAACACTGGCCTTACATAGGAATGAATCTAAATAACTAGAAGTTGTTCTTACCAGTAGAGGTTGTTCTTTTATTTGTTTATCATTTAATAATGGATGAGATGAACATAATTATTTAAATATACCTGACTTTTTTGAGGAAATACTAACAAATAATATAGCAATATGTTGCATGTTCAACATAGAACAAAATGTCAAATTAAAATACATGAGATTATCCTTGATGTAAACAAATCATTACAAATAATGTAAACCATGGAGCTTATGTTTCTTTAGTTCTGGCTTCCTTCACTTAATATGATTTTTTCCAAGATCTTCATTTCCTTACAAACGTTTTGGTGTCTTCCTAATGGTATGTTGTCATTCATGGTGTGTATGTATGAATGTGTGCATGTGCATACGTGTGTGTGTGTGTGTGTGTGTGTGTGTGTGTGTCACATTTCTTGATCCATTCATCTACTGAGGGACATTTAAGTTGCTTCCATATATGGGCTATGGCAAATAATGTTGTGATAAACATAGTTGTGCTGGTAGCTTTAGAGTAACTTGGTTTGTGGTCATTTGGGTAAATGTGCAGAAGTGGGATTACTGGGTAACAGGGGAGCTCTATTGTGTACATCAAGGATAATCTTAATAGATGAGCAGAATAGCTTAATAGCTGTGTGCATATGACCATATAAGATGATTCCAAGAGATATGAACTCCAAAATATGCTCTTTATTGTTGTTGTTCTTAGTGTACTACATGATTTCTTTTTAGCTTTCATATTTTCCCCACCTATGGTTTATCCCCTGTTGTCACTGTATTTGATTTTGTTACCCGGGGTATTGTATATATGTTGATCTGAACTAGGGAAGGGTAGGGACCAACAAAATACTGAGACAAAGGTCAAAGGGGAACCTATGCAACAGTGATACAAGACATTATGTTGGAAATAATCTTGGGTGGAGGGAGAGGTGGGAGTCTTGGGAGGTAAGAGGTTTAAAAATGGGGATAGTGTAACAATTTAGAAAAGAAGTGAATTCACTGCCTTACTTATGGAACTGTAACCTCTCTGTACATTATCTTGATAATAAAATTAAAATGAAAAATATAATAAAATGCATGACAGTAGCAATACAGTAGATGGGAGTGAGAGAAATACTGTACTATACAGAGAAGAATAGAACATCTTTGGAGAGCAGTAATTTTACTTCAAACTAGGAAGTATTAAACTAGCATACAAATTTTCAGCCTCATGCCTGTCATTAAAAAGTGAAAATAAAGTGCACAGTCACTAAACCAATAGAGAAAAAATAGAAAACTAAAGAAGATGAAGAGATAACTTGGACCGAGAATAACAAATGAGACAATTAGGAAACAAATAATAAGCTGGTAAGTATAAAAATATTATGAATAATTGTATTTAATGTATTTACATCATAGTTTGTTAGAACTATAATTCATATAAAAACTTAATCATATATAATTTTAATAATATGTTATTATTGCTCTTTAACAATTAATGTTTAATATATAATTTTAATTTTAGTAGCTGTAGAAACGAAGCAAGTGAAACTACTTTTAATAATATATTTTATTATTATTATTAAGAACCATAGGAAGAACCCAGTTTTCGCAGCCCTCAAGAAGGTGGATAACATGGCAGGAACTCCCAAATACCTCTCAGTCCTATCTCTTAACGTTAACGGACTGAACTCTCCAATTAATCCCTGAATTTTTAAATGTTTGACCACATGTGGGAGCAGGCCAATTGCTGAATAGAAATAAAATGTCATCCCTCTGATAGGAGGTACAATATTACATTAGGAAATATCCAAGGTAGATTTGTAATAAAAAAGAGAAAAACAATTATTCCAAATGAGTGTTACATTTGTTTTGATGTAACAGTTTCTGATTTACGTGCTAGCGATTAACCATACAACTGATTCATTCCCACATTTGAAATAATATTTAACGCAGTATTCACACATGAAGGAAAAGCGAAATTTACAAATTTCTGATGAAATGAGTTTGGGGGGAAGTGTTGTAATAGTGTTATCTGAGATTTAGACATAGGTGAAGATGTAGATTTTCTTTTTTTATAGGAATCCCCCATTTTAGCCTGGCGCTGCTGGATCACACCTGTAATCCTATCTACTCAGGAGGCTGAGATCTGAGATTTTACTTCAAGCCAGCTTGGACAGCCAAGTCTCTGATTCTCTTATCTCCATTTAACCACCAGAAAAACAGAAGTGGCACTGTGGCTCAAGTTGTGGAGCACTCACCGTGAGTTGAGTGGCTCAGTGACAGTGTTGAACCCTGACTTCAAGCCCCAGGACCAAGAGCAAAAAAATCACTCTTTTCTTAGATTGGCTACATCTTTAATTAACATTCAACAAAGAAGCCATTTTTATCGCCCACTACATTTACGTCCCATCCTAACTACTGCAATTACAATGACTTGGTATCTTTTATCAAAAGGTTCATATTTGAGGAAACAAATACCAGCAGTGGTAACTTTTTTTTTTTCCCGTTCCTTGAACTCTGGGCCTGGGCTTTGAACACGGTTATGCTGTTAGCTTTTGTATGAGCTTGTTTGTTATTTATTGGATTATTGCCCAGAACGGGAATTGCTGGGACACATGGGAGCTATATGTTAGTTGTTTGAGGAATTTTCATACTGCATTCAACAGTGGTTAAACAAGTTGACTTTCCCACCTACAGTGTAATAGAGTTCCCAATTGGCAACATTCATGCCAGTATTTGCTCTTGTTAGTTTTCTTGATAATGGCCAATCTAATTAGGATGAGGTAGAATCTCTGTTATTTACTTGTAGATATATAGGCACCTTCTAGCTACCATTAATGAATCCATAAAACCTATATTTTTGTGAGTTTGCATTCCTTTCTCAATAAAAATGTCTGAAATTATTCATTTTCCTTAAGACTTGTGCAATATGATTTATTTCTGATGGGTGAGTAGAATTCCATCGTGTGTGTGTGTGTGTGTGTGTGTGTGTGTGTGTGTGTGTGTGTGTGTGAGTGTGTGTGCATGAATGCGTGTGGAAGATGACCATAGACCCATGTATTCATTTCTAAGCCTTCTGTTTCATTGGTTTCAAGCACATTCTTGTTTAAGTAACAAGCTGATTTTTATTACTTTGGCTTACTGATGGAGTATGGAGTTTGATATTGATATTTTACCATTTCCTGCTAAGGATTTCTTTTTCATTTCAGTGTCCTTTGTAATTCCATGTTAAATTTGCATTGTTTTCTCTACTTCCTTGAGGAATATTGTTGGGATTTTGAAGGGCATTGTATTATCAATTGTTTGAGGACAGTATTGTAGTTTTTAAAATATAAATTCTTCCTGCCAAGATCATGGACTTTCTACTTCCTTGAATCTCAATTTTCCTTTTTAGATTTTTAAAGTATTCACAATAGAGGTACTTCACATTTTTAGTTAAGTTAATTAATTCCTAGCTTTTTTTTTGTCATTTTCTCGGTTTTGTTTGGATTTCATTTCATTTTGAGGCTAATACATATAAGGTTGCTCTTTGGATTTCAGCCTGGACCTTCTCATTTTTGGTTGGTAACACGTGAAATTACTGATTCTTATGGGTTTTATACCCTGCTACATTGCTGAAGGTTAATATCACCTTTACTAACTTGAGGAAAGTCCTTTAAATACAGAATCATGTCTTCTGCAAAAAGGGATAGTTTTACTTCTTCCCTATTTGGATCCCCTTTATGTTTTTCCCTTGTCAATTACTCTTGGTAAGAAGTCTACTACTGTATTGAAGTGTAGTAGAGAGAGTGGACATCCTTGTCTCATTCCTGATTTTACACTTAGTGTTTTCATGGTTCTAAGATTAGGTACATGCTTATTATATCTTTGTCAAATACATACTCTGTATTGTATTGAGGAATGTTCCATGCAATCCTAGCTTCTCAGATATATTAATCATAAAGGGGTATTGTCGGAGCTTGTCAAAAGCTATCTCTACATCTATGTAGATGATCATGTGGATCTTGTCCCTGCTTCTGTTGCTGGTTTGTATTATGTTTATTCACTTAAGTATATAGAATCAAATTGTATCCTAGGATGAATCCTGTTTAATCATAGCATATGATTTTTTATTTGTTAGTTGTTGAGATTGGTTGGTGAGAATTATATTGAGAAATTGTGCATCAATGCTTATCAAAGGGATGGGTTTATAGTTCTCTTTCTTTGATGGGCCCCTATCTGATTTTGTTAATAATCTGATTCTATCTTCATACAATGTGTTTGATAATTCTGTTTCCCTTTTTATTCCATTGAGCAGTTAGATGAGTATTGTAATTTCTCTTTGAGGGACTTAATTTCACTGTAAATCCATTCAGTACTAGACTTTTCTTGAATGGGAAGAGGTTTATTGACATTTCAGTTTCATTACTTCTAATGTGTCACTTCTTGGTCCACTTGGAGTATATGAAAGCATTAATTTCTCCAAGATTTTCCAAGTGATTGGCATAAGGTTTTCAATGTGCTCACTTAGATCACCCTCAGTTTTGCTTATTTCTGTTGTGACTTCTCATTTTTCTCTCTAATTTTATCTCTTTTGCTGATTTCTCTTTTTTTTTTAATTATAAAAGTGATATACAGAGTGGGGATTACAATTACAGAACTAATGAGTACATGTCTTTCTGAAAAGTGTTTCCTCTTCCACATTTTTTCCTGCTTTCCCCCATGCTGATATGCCACTCCCCCAAAGTTGTAAAGTTCATTTCTACCATAGTGTCTATTGTATATCACTGTTGCTTTGGTTTACTTTTTATCCCACCTTATCTGTGATTTCCTTTCCCTTCCCCAAATCAGATAAACTTATATATAAGACACAGGGTACAGAAATAAAAAAACAGTGACAACAGGAAATAAAACAAAGGGGCAAAATATAAACAGAAATAACTACAAACGGTTCACTCTACAATCGTCTTGTATCTATTTCTTGGAGCTCATTTTGTTAAGTGTAATTTTATATGGTGATATGCTTATAGCTAGTGAGATATTGTGATTTTTTGCTAAGAATATCCTAGATATATACTAGTTTTTCCAAATAAGGGAAAATATGCAGCCTACGATTCTTAAATTCTGGCTTGTTTTGCTTAATGTTTTCCAAGGTTTCCATTTCCTTACAAATGGGGCAATGGCATTCTTTCTGATAGAAACACAGAATTTGATTGTGTATATATGCAACATTTTTTGATCCATTGATTTAATGAGAGGCATCTGGGTTGATTCCATATCATAGCTATGGTAAATAATGGTGCAATGGTCATAGTTGTGCTGGTAGCTTTAGTGTGGTCTTGTTTGTGGTCATTTGCATAAATGCCCTGGGGTATTGCTGGGTTATAGGGGAGCTCTTTTGTGGAATCTCTATACGTCTTTACAGTGTGTTTGAACTAGTTTACATTTCCATCAATAGTGTAGTAATGTTCCTTTTTGGCCACATCCCCACCAGCCCAGCATCTGTTATTAATAATATTCTTCATAATGGTCATTCTAACTGGGGAGAGTTGGAATCTCTATGTTTTTTTCAAATTGTTTTATTGAGTTTTTTTCTTTTTATTTTTTTAATTTGTATTTATTTTTATTGTGAAAATAATATACAGAGAGGTTACAATTTGTGAGGGGTGATTAGGGGGTTGGATTCTAAGCTGTGTCTTCTCTAGGCATCTATTTTTTGCTTGCATTCCCTTGCGTTCTCTGAATTTATAATCTTTCTATTTGTAGTCTCCATGAATTATTTTGCTAATCTTTGGTTGGTCTCATTTGTTCAAAAATTTCCTCATAGAAGTTTTCTATCTTTTCATTACTCACAATTTTCAGCAGTATTTGTAATTTTTTTTTAAAAACTATCCTCTAGGTCCTTGATTGTCTGTTCTAGTGCCTGTTTATTTACTGTGGGAATTATACTACCATGATTTATTACTTTTTTCTTAAGCTTGTGATTTCTTCTGCCCATTTAGGGGACTACTTCACTTTAATTTGGGGATCTATTACTTTAATAATATGTAACTCTAACTTTTTAGTTGATTTGACCATTCTTGGTTTGATCTTCTTTTGTGATTTTGTTTTTCTGGAATTAGTTTTTGGTCTAGACCATTAAGTGTATGAGTGCAGATAAGTTGTGGTGAGATGAGATGTTGTGATGTTAATACTTGTGGTCCTAGTGAGAGTTTGTACTGTCCAGTAGTATTGTGAATTGTCTCTGTGTCTAGATGTGTCTGATGTACACTTCTGTTCCTGCCTTTATTTCCCATGTGGACCTTTTATTTCCACATTATAGCTGTGCTTTTGAATATAGTGGCCAACACAGTCACAGCAGTTAACTGTGTGGCTATTCCCCTTTTCATAAATTTCTGTTTTCTTGTGAGACAGTATAAAAATCTTCCTTTCAATTGAATATCTTTATAGAATTATAACTGATTTGATAGGACCCTCTAAAAGTGGAATACCATCTAGGACTCGAAATCTGTTCCATTCGGGAAAGCTAGGGTACTTTTCTGTTGACATTCTACCATTATTTTTCATATTCCAGAGATTTATTTTACATTCTTCTTTTTTAACATAATTTATGATTTGTGAATTTTCTATAAGTTTTTGTTTTTCTGTTAGTGTTATTATGAAATAGTGATTTCAGGCTTGTATGAAGAGACAGTAATCCTATGAATACTCTTGGATATCTTGGAGGAAAAGACTTTAGACTCATTACAACGGATGCTTTACATTCAAATTACTGGTTAATCTTTCTTCTTCAGAAAAACAAAAGCTCCAGTTCTTTCATATTAGCATATACAATCATAATAGCTGCATGTTGAATTGTTTCCTCTCCTATTTTCAATTTCATTCTTCATCTATTAGGTATCTGGGACTTTGAATGAGCAATTCTTATAATCTTTATATTGCTTATATTGTGATGCAAATCTCAGTAATATTAATATGAATGTATCTGTGTCTCATCTCGAGCTACATTGATATGAAATTGATGCAATCTCAAACAAGAAATCTGACTGTTATTTTCTATGTTTTAATCAATAAATCCTTTCTCTTTAGAAATATGCTTTCATATATTATATTGTTCCAGTGAACATCATGCATTTCTAGTACTTTCACTGAAATAAATATAAATCTTGGAAGATGAAGACAACCCCTCCCACCCATTATCACTTTAAAGTAAATCCTTGGGGACTATTTTATATATAAAAATAATAAAGTGCAATGCACATGGTTATACATGAATAATCTAATGGTTAAATCAATTGACACAACAATTACCTCATCAAGCTTCAATCTACTCAAAGGCAACAAAATATTACTGTTCCTGAATATCCCTCATTTTTAGAAAATGATGTCAAAACAAAGATTGTATTTGAAATTTACCAAATGTAAATTACACCCAGATTTACTGTCAATATCCTTTTTCAAGAAATAGATTTCCTAAGTAAACAGACATCTTTAGATGATAACAACATTCAAATAGTGTGATTTATTCAAAGATACTATCAAAATTCTTGAGGATTTGTGATCGAAAGTGATAGGTAGGCAAAGTAACTGGAAAACTGTACATGTAAATTGAGCCTTCAATAGAATTACAAGTTTTCAATAAATAAGCCTATAGGAGATGATTTTGTATCTCTAACACAAATCCAATATTCTACATTTTCCAACATACTCCTGTACTGTTACCTCGGTTCCTGACAAAAAATCTATTTCATGATGTCAGTTTCTACTAAAGTAACAGGGTGTTATTTTTTGTTTTGTTTTGTTTTTTGGTTTCTAGATCCAATATATTGCAGTATTTACGAATAGTAATATTAATTAGTGGAGTTTGCCTTGAATTTCAAGTTTGAGGATACTGTATCCAGGGTACTCTTAATTGGCTTGAACCAGCCAGGAAAAATATTATGAATACACAGACACAACAGTACACTAAGACTAGCGATGTGATCCATGGGAAAGTTACAGGTCCAGGCAAGATCCTGAAGCAAAGAAAAAGCAATAGAATAAACATTAATCAACTATCATTACAAAGAATAGAACTGATCTGTGATGTGTCTGGGTGGCAGCTCTGTCTCTGTCTCTGTCTCTGTCTCTGTCTCTGTCTCTGTCTCTGTCTCTCTCTCTCTCTCCCTCTCGCTCTCTCTCTCGTTGTCTGTGTTTGTGTGTGTGTCTGTGTGTGTGTGTGTGTGTGTGTAGAGAATTTTGGTGGAGCTTGCATATTTGCAGTCTAAAGAACATTACTTGTTAGGAAGAAGATGTTCATATCAGAGCTCTGATTACCACTGTCATCACTTTTTACTGCAAAAACTACTTGCTTAATCTTTAATTAAAAAGGGAAAAATAAACTAACATCATACTGGAGTATTTTGACAATTAATTGGTATATTGAAGGCCAAATGGAGTAATTGGAGAGTAATATAATCTTTTTCCTCTCTTCTGATTATTACACATCAACAGCTGTGATTTTCAGTAGTCTCCTGCAATGTACTCACAGCTGAATTACTAATATGCTTAATAATATGAAATAATGTGATTGAGAAATAGGTTCAGCCAGCAAGCACCAAAAACTAGTGATAAAATTGAACACTTGAGCAGGGTGGCCACATCTTTTGGGAATGCAATTTCTTCATATGAACTTCAATCTTGTGGCTTTGCTTGTGTGATTAAAAGGTAAGAAAGTACTAGAAACAAGGATTGCTGTTCAGCCAAGTAGAAAGTGTCCATGATCCCATCCTCATGTAGCAAGTTTCCATTTCATAAAGATTCTCTTTTAGAGTGTTTTCATTTAATATACTTTTTCACCTCATCCTTCCTTGTTGGAGACAGAGAGATAGTTGATTTTGTTTGAATATTAGCTCATGTAAATTAGTGTGTAAAGGCATCATTTGTATAATTAGTAATTAGTGTGAGTATAATTATAATTAAAATCACACAAGACTAGAAGCCACAGCAGTTTGTGCATGAAAACCTAGATTAGTTGCAGAATTTCTATTTTGAGATAAACTGTATTGAAATATGATGTACTTTACCTAAGGGTTGAAAGACTTGATTGAAAAATACTATTTTTAGAGATTTTTTGCTTCATAAATTTAATAAGAAAAATGGTCCCAAAGTAAATATTTTTATATTATTTTCTTGTTTCCTTGTGATTAACCTTCAAATTAGAAATACAAATATACAATTTAATTCAATTTAATTTAGCCAAAAATATTCTTGTGTGTAAGGGCCCTATACTCTCTACATTCTAATCTTAGTTTAGTTCAAAATAGTCTTTATGTAAACTATCTTAATATTATTTACAATGTGAGTGAAATGTTTAAATAGTAGTATTTATTTAAGTTAAATTTCTCTTAATAGATAGTAAATGATATAATCAATGGACAAGAGGATTAGATTTCAAATTTAGAAATCAGGAATTGTTTTTGATCACACTGATTACTGGGAACTTCACAACAACCTTATGAAATAATTTATATTGATGAAGCAAAAATACCAGTGGTTATTCATTTATGGTTAGAAAAATCATGTCAGGCTGAGTACTTAGAGCTACATATCAAATATTGAAAATTAAGCTTTTTTCTTTAACTTTTTTATTGCCAAGGTGATGTACAGAGGGGTTACAGTTACGTAAGTAAAGTAATAAGTACATTTCTTGTCAAACTTGTACCCTTCTCTCATTTTTCTCCTACTCTCCTTCTCCCCACCGCCCCGCCCCCCACAAGTTGTACAGATCATTTCCAACATAGTGTCTTGTTTATATCACTGTTGCATTGTTTCCCCTTTGTCCTTTGTCTCAACTTTCTGTTATTCCCCTTCCCTTCCTTAATTCAAATATATGTACAGGAAATACAAGCATACCAAAATCAAATACAGTGAAAATAGTGGATATACTAGAGGGGGAAGAACATACAAAAGAAACAAAAGATCACATAATACATTAAAAACAACAACAACAAAGCAAAACCTCTTGTGGCCATGTCTTGGAGTTCATTTTGCTTAGCATCATCTTATATGATCAGATGTACATAGCCATTGAACTATTCTGTTTATCTGATAAGATTGTCCTAGATGTGTACTAATTATTGCAGATAAGGGAAACCATGGGACCTATTTTTCTTTGGGTCTGGCTTACTTCACTAAATGATTTTTCCCAACTCTTTACATTTCCTTACAAATGGGATAGTGTCATTCTTTCTGATAGAAGCGTGGAGGGGAAGGGGAAATCAAATCGTTTAAACAGGTAGACCCATTGGTAGACACTGGGAAAGGAAAATGTTGTACTCTCCCAAGAAACTGACACCTGCCATTCACCATGAAGGGAGGATTCTTTCAGCAGTTTGGAGTGAACAAAGTATTTATTGTTTGTACTACATTAAGTGTGATAGTGAAATTCTTTCAGATGCACTCAGGGAAGTGTTTTTGTTTTTGTTTTTGATTTCATGATACTTGAACTAATATTAAGTTGTCTGCAATCAAGAATCATGGAAACAGAAGACAAGCAGTTTTTATTTTGAGGAAGCATCACCTTGAATCCCACTAGAAAATTACAACAAAACAAGTTGAATTGTCAATTCATCTCTTGTTTTATTTAGACATAATCAGGAACAACTTTGGTTTCTTTGCTCATAATTGTTAATTGTCACCAAGATATGTCTTGACTATTAATTAATTTTATTTTCAATATGGGCTCAATTCAAGGACTTATGTTTTTTATCTTTTGTTTTCAAGGCTGGCACTTATCACTTGAGCCACACCAACACTACCTTCAGCTTTATTTTTTCTGCATTTAAATAAAAAAATCTTTCTTTTGTCTCTGTCTTATCAGTAAGGTTTGAGTGGTTATCATCAGATCTCAGTCTCCCGAGTAAGTAGGATTAAAGGTATGACCAATTTGTGTTAGGCTTCTGCACGTGCTTTTAAATGAAAATACTTCTTATACGAAACATAATTCCTTATTATTTCAATAGGAGCAGTATCTAAGAAAAAACCATGAAGGATTTTCAGATAGGCTGTTTTTTTCAACTAGAAGCAGGTAAGCCACACTCTGTTCTATCATTAGTAAACTATTTTATCATTGCATTTGTGGTAAACTCAGTTTCACCAAGCATTATTTTAAATTAAATATATATTTTTTGTAAAGAAATGTATAGAGGGGTAACAGTTATATGAGTAAGGTAATGAGTACATTTTCTATCAAGCATTGTTACACCTTACTTTATTTTTCTCCTACCATCCCTTCCCTCACCTCCTCCTCAGCTCCCTGCCCATGAAGTTGCAAAGTTCGTTTTAAAGTGTCTTGTACATTTTATTATTACAATGAGTTATCCTGTATCCTTATTTCAGCATTTTGTTATTTCCCTTCCCCTCCCCAAATTAGAACAATGTAGATACAAGATACAGTATTCCAGAATCAAGTACAGTGAAAACAGGAATTATATCATAATGGAAGAACATAAAAAAGAAGCAAAATCAACACAGTACATTATAAGGAAATTACAAACAACAACAAGAAAGATAAAACCTTTTGTATCCGTATCTTGGAGTTCATTTCTCTTAACATCATCTTATATGGTCGTATGCACATAGCTTTTGACCAATTCAGCTTGTCCTGGACATACACTAGTTATTGTAAATAAAGGAAACTATGGGACCTATATTTATTTCAACATGACTTACTTCACTTACTATATTTTTTCAACTATTTTCTATTTCCTACCAAATGGGGCAATGTCATTCTTTCTGATGGAGGCATAGAATTCACACACACACACACACACACACACACACACACACACACACACACAAACACACACACACACAGATATATATTATGTATCGATGAATGGATCAATAACATGAGATATAGCTCTATAGATCTATCTATATCTATATCTATAGCTCTATAAATCTGTATCTCATGTGCTTGATCCATCCATCTACTGAGGTGCATCTGGTTTGGTTTCATAACTTATCTCTGGTGAATAATGCTGCAATAATCATAGTTGTGCTAATAGCTTTAGTACGGCCTTTTTGTGATCCTTTGGGTAAGTAACCAAAAGTGGGATTGCTGGGATTGCTATGTGGAGTCTTTTCAGTAACCTCCATACTGCTTTCCAAAGTAGTTGAACATGTTTACACTCCCACCAACAATGTAGTAGGGTTCCCTTTTGGCCACATCCCCATAAGCATCTATTTTTCTTAGATTTCTTGACAATAGCCATTCATTCGTGTGAGGTGGAATCTCAATTTTGTTTTGATATGCATTTCTTTTATGGCTAGAGAAGTTGAGCATTTCCTTATGTCTATTGGCCATTCTTGTTTCCTCCTCAGAGAAGGCCCTCTTTAACCCACTTATTAATTGTGTAGGTGTGTCTTTGAGGATTTGTTGTTGGGGGTTTAATTTTTTGAGTTCCAAATATATTTTAGATATGAGGTCCTTGTCTGTTGTATGTATACTGAAGACTTTCTTGCGTTCTATGGGCTTTGTATTGGTCTTGCAAGCTATGTCCTTTGTGATGCAAAAGCTCTGAAGTTTCATGTGATCCCACTTGTCAAAACCTTCTTTGATTTGTTGTGTTTCTGGGGTTTTATTAAGAACATTTCTGCTACTCTCAAAGAGTTCTACAGTTTCTCCTATTCCTTCCTGTAATATTTTGAGAGTGTCTGCTTTGACTTCGAGGTCTTTGATACATTTGGAATTGATTTTTGTGCAGGGTGGCATATACTGATTTACATTAAATTTTCTACAGCTATTTAACCAATTTTGCCAAAACCTTATACTGAGTAGGTTCTTGTTCTTCCATTCTATTGTTTTTCACTGTGTTATCAAAGATTAGGAGGCTATAGGTCTGTAAGATTCATTTCTGGGTATTCAGTTCTAATCCATTGGCCCTCAAGCCTGTTCTTGTACCAATAATAAACTTTTGTTTACTTTAGCTTTGTAGTAGAGTTTGAAATTTGGTGTTGATTTTCCTTTACCAGTGTTCTTTCTGCTGAAGATTGTTTTTGCTATTCGGAGTCTTTTTTTTTTTTTCCAGGTGAACTTTTTCGTGGCTTCATCGATTTCATTGAAAATGAGGTTGGGACATTGATATGTATTACATTGAATTTGTTGATAGACTTTGGCAGTATTGCCTCTTTCACGGGGTTAATTCCCCCAATCCAGGAGCACGGGAGGTTTTTCCACTTGCTTAGTTTTGCTTTAATTTCCTTTTTCGGGTTTTTAAATTTTTAATTATAGACTTCTTTCACAACTTTAGTTCAATTAATTCCTAAGTATTTTATTTTTTTGTGGGTCTATTACTAAAGGAGTTGCTTTCCTGATTTCAGCCATGATTTTCTTGATATTGGCATACAGAAAAGTCATTGACTTTTTTTTCTATTTGGTAAGTCGTGCGGCTTGAACTCTGGGTCTGGTCACTGACCCTGCACTCTTCAGCTCAAGACAAGTGCTCTAACACTTGAGCCACAATGCCACTTTCGGTTTTCTAGTGGTTTATTGGAGATAAGAGTCTCACGGATGTTCCTGCCTTGGCTGGCTTTGAACTGTGATCCTCAGATTTCAGTCTCATGGTTAGGTAGGATTACACACATGAGCCACCGACGTCCGGCCTATTCATTGATTTTTCAGGGATAATTTCATACCTTGCTCCTTTGCCAAAATTTCAAATCAGCTCCGGTTACTTGGGAGTGGAGTCCCTGGGTTCTTTAAATACAACATGATATCATCTGCAAAGAAGGAGAAATTTACTGTCTTTCTCTAGTTTCATCGCCTTTATGTTTGTATCTTGTCTTATTGCTCTTGCTAGGCATTCCAATACTAAATTGAAGAGAAGTGGAGAGACTGAACATCCTTGTCTCATTCTATGATATCTCTAGATGAGCTGAAATTTAAGCAGAAAAAAATGTATAAAGATGAAGAAGCAATATTCAATAAACAGTGCTGGAAAAATTGGTTAAGCACCAATAAAAATTAAGGTTAGATAATTATATATCACCCCGTACCAGAATCAATTCCAAATAAATCAAAGACCTCCGCTGAGATTATCAGTTGAAAAAATAGGAGAAATATTAGGGATCCTTGGAACAGATTGATCGTTTCTTATTACAGACGCAAGAATGCATCAAGTTTAATAAAGACTGGACAAATGGGATTTTGTGAACCCACAGAGCTTCTGTATGTTGAAGGACAATAGAAAGCCAACAAACTGGAAAAAGATCTTTACTAACCATGCAACAGATAAGGGTCATGGAGCTGTAATACAATGATGATTCAAAAAGATATTCCCCCCTCAATTCCAAACTATAAACTACCCTATGGTAAGAATGCTAAATAATTAAAGAGATACTTCACTGATGCAGGATTCAAAAGGGCCAAAGGACCTATAAAAAATACTCTACGTCTCTGAAAATAAAATCGATTAGAATGCAAACTAATGTTCATTGAAGCACTATTTACCACCACCCCAGATACCTGAGAGTAGATTAATGGAACAAGACAATGTGGGTAAGTGCACAATGGATTCTATGTTTCAATAGAAGAAAAATGATGTCATTTAATTGGTAAGGAAATAAAAAGAAAAAATAAACATACGAAATAGAGTGGGCCAGACCCAAACAAACTAGGATCCATGGTTTCCTTTATTTGTAGAATAGGTATATGTCCTCTTCAGTCCTAGGAAAGGATCACAATACCTCAATATACATATAATCATAGTAGCTTAGGCTAAGCACAATGAACTTGAAGATAAAGGAAGAATAGGTAACACTGTTTGGCTACTTTGTAAAATGTGAAGCTGTTTCCTGTGTTTTTCATTTATTTTTCCATTTCCTCCAGTGTTGTCACTCTGTTTGATTTACTTATCCAGTGTATTACATGTACATTGGTCTAAATGAGGGAAGGGAAGTTAATAACAAAATCAGAGACAAAGGCCCAAGGTTCAATCAATGTAACTGCATTCCTCAAAAAACAACATGTTGGAACAAACTTTATACCTTGTGGGAGTGGATGGAGATTTGATACAGAAGGAAAAATATGAGGTAAGAACTTATGACTTGGAAAATACTATCCCATGGCCTTCCTCATATGTGTGACTAATCCCTCTGAGCATCACCTTGATAATAAGATTAAATGATTAAGAAGGATAATCATAAATGCACTCTTCAAGTTTATACATGGATACTCATGTTCATAGGTTTATAGTACATATACAGACGGGAATATATTTCTCTTTTCTTTATATCTATATATTAATCAAAAGGTCTCAGGTTTCCCACAGCCTGCACGTTCAAAACCATTATTTATAAATTAATGTTGAAATCATTTTTTCCAGATATTTCTATCAAAATCCTGATAATTATAGAAATTACAAAGGAGGAGAAATCTTGGTGCCCAAATATGTCCATAATCAGAAACCCTTAGCTTTTCACAGCTATCATTAATATGTGCAAGATTCTTACATGTGAAACTCTTCTGTGGTCAAGTACTTCAATTCTATTGATTAAATAGGAACCCAACCCTCTATTATATTTTTGCATGGTATATCTTCCAAAAATATACTGAAAAAGCTATTTTATTTAGTAGTAGGAATATTGTGGCCAAGGATTGTCAAATCAGCTATAACATCATGGTTGGTATCTTAAATATGTGGGGCAAATTACACTCAAGATGAAATCAACGTTAGATTCATGGGATATGGTTTCATTAAAGTGTCATGAATTAAAACCAAAAGTTACACCTTAATCTTCTTTGAACATTTCAGAAATATAACTGGAAATTCTCAAAAGATGCATGTGTGCTTGACTCATAAATGTAAAATTCTATGTACAAAATTATGGTATGTTCATAACGTGTTCATTTGCCCCCAAAACTAATAAATGTTGCCAGATAATTTATGTAAACATGCAAGAATCTGCTTTTGCCTTGAAACAGGCATTGTGAAGAAGTAACATAATCTTTCTGCAGATTAGATAACACACGAGAAATATTGAGATATATTAGAATCTTCTATCTTGAAAAATACGTTGAAAAATTTTTGGATTTACAAATCCTGCAAAGTTTTCGTACCAATTCTTGTGTTTGGAACACAGAGGTTGATGGGAAATTTGTATGAGAGATCAAATATCACTATACTTTTCTCATATTTTTATTATGTTCTACAGCAATATTAAATGAAATGGAACATAATATTCCCAGGCCAAGGTACCTATTTTGATGGGGCCAATTACACTTTGAATGTAGGAAATAGTCCTTTCTTCAGTTTTATTTCTTCAGCGAACAATTGGGAATGCTAATTAATGGGCACTTGGTATTGTCAGAAATGAGAGAATTATATGCTCCATCTTGCAGTCTCAATATTCACAAAGATTTCTTTGTACTCTAGTAAAGGCCTGCTGTTAGTAAGTTATTCATGGAAGACTCTTGATAGTATATAGCATACTGGATCTAGGTATACGTAGGTAAAGGAAATTGATCTCACACATTCTCCTTCACATGGAAACAAATTTGTGATATGTATTGGGAATATATGAAGGAAAATTTAAATTGATTGATTTTTAAATCTAATTTGGCATAACTCGCTACACAATGCCATCGAAATTTGGCTTGTCTTCATAAGGCAGTGAGTATTTTGAAGTACTTATGCCTAACACAAAGTTTGTAGACTTTCAATAATACAAAGAGACATTGTGAATGCTTTGTTCTTGCTATTTTTATTCATAACATTCCTCTCATGGGTTTTTTACTCTGGGTTTGGAGGCTGTCCCTTTCCTCTTCAGGTCAAGGCCTGAGCTCTGCTTCTTGAGCCACAGGGCCTCTTTCGGGTATTTGTTGTTGGTGGCTATTTGGAGATAAGAGTCCCACGGACTTTCCTGCCCAGGCTGGCTTTGAATTACGTTTCTCAGATCTCAGCTTCCTGAGTAGTTAGGATTACAGGCAAGAGCCACAAGCACTTGGTACTTCTTACTCTTTGAAAATTCACTAGCACATAATAAATTTGAAATCGTGCTGAAGTAGTTAAACAATACGGAAGAAATTTTGAATCATTTCCAATGAGAAGATTTGCACTGAAGTTTTCCTTCCAATTTTCATGTTGCTTCTACCTGAAGAGCAAACTGAGATATCTTCCTAAATAGGAAGGGAAATGAAAATTTTCAGAAACGTATAGAGCAAAAATCTTGTAGGGAGAACTTTTGAATTGAACTGGATTCATTCATGGAAGAAAGATTATTTTTTTACAAGCCAGTGTTTTTCACTTTTAACGATTGCATTAAAAGAACAGATTTACTTATAAAGTATGATATCATTTGTGTCTTTTTTATAAGGTTACACAATCTACAGACTATTTCCTATATACACAGTAAAATATTTTTCACTAATATTCCATTTCAGAAGACAATTATTTGTAAACATTTACTTTTACTCACAGCTGGACAAATATTACTATTATACAACTTTTACTCTCTTTTACTATCTCCACATTCATTCTTCAAATCCTTCTTAAGAAACTCTGAAGTAATGCCTGCTGGTATGGTAAAAATTTGGATAAATGACATGATAGTGGTAAGGGCTTCTTCATGTGGGTACATGTTTCAGTAGGCAGTTGAGAATTTTGAGGGTACATTTGAGGAAGAGTTTTCTACTGCCCTAGAAGCACACTGATTGAGGCCTAATATGTTATGTCCAAATTTCTGATTTCTTATTCAGATGCACACTGGTATCAAAAGGAATGAAAAGTGCACAGGCAATGAGTGTACCAATCAAACCTAGGTGATGGGTAGGCATGAGAATATAGATATAAGCAGTAGGATCTTTTTATATATGAGTTAAGAAGGGTAGGAATTCCACCCCGAATTCAATTCTACTGAACCACAACACAGTTCTCAGGAAGTCTAAAAGGAAAAACATAGGGCATGCTGTGCGTCTTTCTTCACTTTTGAAATTTGTTCGTTCTGGGAACCATTCATGTGCCATAATGTGAGGTGGTACTCAATAAACTGAGTAATCTTGACAAAAAGATTATGATAGAGTAACTGTAGCCCCATTCCAATAGCACACTGGAAGCAAGGGAAAACAGCAGTTGATATGCCTACTTGATGTTAGCCCTTCTTTCTCCAGAGGTAAGGTTACCTGCTCTACTAGTTTATATTGGCACCTATTCAATAGGTTATTTTCAATCTTGTAGCATGTACTAGTTTATGTTCTTCATTTCTCTCTTGGTTCTAACTAACATACATTGTCTTCCATTTCTATAAAATTCAATGGTTTGACATCTGACAAATTAATTTTCCCATAATCTTTACTCTATTTATTATAACGTAAAGCAATTACACACAAGATATTTTCTACCTATGGAACTGCAGTTGAAATCTCTCAAGATGAGCCTCAGTAGTATTCCCTCAATTTCCTCATATTTTTACTTTAAATCTTGAGTCAGGGCTTGTTCAGTCATACTTCCTCGCTGGTAATCAAGTTGCAAAATCATGGTGTATTTTGGGTAAATGACATGATACCGATAAAGGCATCTTCATGGCTCTACTGAGCCACAGAGGGTGATTTGAGAATTTTGTGGAGTAATTTTCAGTTGTTTAATGCTGTTATCCATAATCTAGAAATGTCCTACAAAATTAAGTCATCATAATCTAAAATGCCCAAATGTTTTTCTGTATGAGACGCTGGTTGCATAGAATCAAGCTGACCTTTCTGTCAATTTGGCTGTGTGTCCTCACAACATTCATTAATGAGTTCTATGAAAACAAACCAATAAGGATATACTAATTTTGAAGGAACCCCAGTCTAATGAGGAAGTTAGAAGTAAGCTTCACTCATAGCACAATTCCAAATTAACATATGCCTTTTAGACCTTTACTATGCTGGATGTACTCTCTCTCTGATGGTGTATGTAGTCAACACTTCTTAGTACCATGGCAATATAAATTGATTAATGTAGTTAAAAGGCTTTAAATTGCAGTAGTAACTTGAATTGGGGAGGAATAACAAAATGAGGAAATACATGTTGGGAATAAGCTTGGGCATGGTTGGAGTTTTGGACTTGGAAGACCAATGAAATAGAACCGAAGATGCAGAAATGAACCCAGAGACCTATGTTGGGCTAATGATGAATAAAAGAGCCAAAAACATAGAATGGAAAAAAAATTCCTTAAAGACCTGTAAAAACTATAATTAGATGTTTATGTATCATCCTTCATCAAAATCAAGTGGATCAAAGACATCAAACTCAAAACAGAAACCTTGAAAACATTATAGGAAGGAATAAAAGAAATTCTAGGGTTTGTTAGCACACATCGAAACACAACAAATAAAAGAATGTTTAGAGAAGTGGGATTGCCTGAACCTGCAGAGCTTCTGCATGGCAAAGGACATAGTCAGTAAGATCATCAGAAAGCCCACAGGATGGGAGAAAATATTCACTAGCTGTACAACCGACGCCGGCCTCATATCTATATTATACTTAAAACTCAAAAAATTAAATCCTCCACCAAAAAATCCTCAAAGAAACACTTCCCTATCAACAAGTGGGCTAACGATTTAAAGGGAGTCTTTGAAGAGGAAATAAGAATAGTCAATAGGCACACAAAGAATAGTCAATAGATACATTGCAATGTAATAGAAGAATAGTCTTTCATTTTGGTTCTGGTTTTGCTTTGGGGCTTGAGGCTTTTTTTTTTTGGCCTTAGAGCGCTTTCATTTAGAATTCTCTTGTATGCTTCTCATTTCATGACGTTTGTCTTCTCATTTTTAATCAGAATTATTTGACAACAGTTTCAGGATGTGATTGAGACCTTCTGGATATCAATAAATATGAAGTTAACATTAAGGTTTGATTACAGTTTAATTGCTTTCCCTTTTCTGCCTAAATCAATCGAATTCCATACTTGAGACAGGGGGAAAACATCATAGTTTTTTAAAACATGTGTTCCTTTTAGCATTGAGGATGTAGTACAATCTAATGTCCAGAGTATATATTGCCCCCTACATCATGCTCATATTTTTGGTATTCTTCAGGAAACGCTTTTGAGAACTTAAAGCAAATAACTCCCAGCTACCAGTACCACATACAGAATAACCAGACATTTGGAAGCTTTAATCAGTTTTATCTTGATCGTTTGGTAGGGACAAAACAAATAAGTCTGAACACAGAAGACATGAAGAGGATTTTAAAATGTACTATGCTAGTCAAACGAACAACAGTTAAAACTTGCCTCAGGAATCACATTCAGGAGATACTGCTCAGGCATTATTACCTCACATAAAATTATTACCTGCCCAAATACCACCGTCATGTAATTTGGTTGAAGATTGAAGTTCATTCATCTAACATGTTTTTCTGTATTTTGATATCATTTATTTCTTGTATTTTGGGATCATTAAAATTTGAAGACCTGAACTTTTGCTTAAATCTGTTTGGATTAAAATCAATTGACTAAAAGAACACAAATATTGTTTGGTTGATTGTAGTATCACATGATGAATACAACAGTGTTATAACAGGCATAAATTCAAACATAAATACATGTATTAAAAGTTCAAATACTCCTTCCAAATGTACTTTGTGATGCTTAATTTCCAGTGATAGTCATCATGGTCAATATTTTGTGATTTCAACAAAGTATTTGCTTGAAGAAAGAATGTACATTGCTTCCATAATCTTAACAAAATATGCCAACAAACAAAATGCATGAACTATGAAGAAGAAAGGAATGAAGTAAAGCTCTTTACCTTACTATCTCTTTCAGAGAGTGATGTAAAATGTAAATATCTGACATCATTTTGCTTGAAATCAATGTAATATTTTTTTCAAAAATTGTTCTCCATGAGAATGTTGGAAGAATTGTTTTCATTTTTCTACCTTTAGTCAAAGATAAATTACCATTTTCCAATATACAATTAGATGAAATGCTAATAACTATATAACCTGCACATTTTGAAAATACTAATGTGCCATAAGCACATGCTTCACAAATTTTAGGGTAGCATGTACTTTGATAAAATTTCAGAGGACCAATTTTACAAATGTTTGCAATAATAATTAATTATTTCTTGCTTTTCCATAAAATCTGTCATTGTTCATATAAACTGCTCTCATGTACATCTTTCTTTCTGAATGTACTATTTATGTTTAGACTGTATTGCACATGAATAAATGATAAACTGAAAACCTTCCTTTTGCTAATTGGACTGGTTCTTAAGCATATTTCCTTTTTCTAAATTTTATTTTCTTCTAAAGATCCTGTACACAGACATTACAGATACAATAGTAAAGCAATTAGTACATTAGTAGTTGATAATTGTTATCTCTTCCTTTATGGTTTTCTCAACAGCACTCTCTTCTCCACCTCCGACACTTCCCCAACGACTCGTTCCTAAGCCCAAAGTGGAAATGTTCTTCTCGTACATACTCGCATGTGGGTATCATTGTTGCAATGATATGTCCTTGTTACAGTTCTCAGTGTTTCGTTATTTCCTTCCAATTCCTAGATTAGACAAATCTATATGTAATATGCAGATGAAGAAAATCAATTAAGGTGACAAAGGAGGATACATCATAGGATGAAAAACCAACTAAGGAAACAATAAAATTACATAAAAATTAAAAACAGTAACAACAAAACAGCACTGTTCAATCCATATCCTGGAGTATATTTCCCTTATCAACATCTTATATAGAATATGTTCATAGTCTTTGATCTTTTCAGGTAATTACTGCAAATAAGGAAAACTATGGCACTTAAATTTATTTGGGGCTACCTTACCTTATTCACTATGATTTTTTCCAAGTCTTCCAATTTTCTAACAAATGGGCATGTCATTCTTTCTGTTGGAAGCATAGAATGCTACTCTCTCTCTCTCTCTCTCTCTCTCTCTCTCTCTCTCTCTCTCTCTCTCTCTCTCTCTCTCTCTCTCTCTCTCTCTCTCTCTCCCATTTTCTTGATACACTTTCTATTGAGGGACAAGATGCTTGCAATCATATCTTACGTAGGGTGAAGGGTACTGTGACAAATACAGATGTGCTGGTAGGTTTAGTATGCTCTTTTTTCTTTTCATTTGGATAAATGCCCCAAAGTGGGATAGGAAAGCTCAATGTGTAGTCTTTGACAAATGTGTGTATTGCTTGAATCAGTTTACACTGTCACCAATAATGCAGTATGGTTTGCTGTTGGCAACATTTTCTCCCACAACAGTAGTTAATTTTCTTGAACATAGGCATTCTAATGGGGTGAGGTGTAATCACAATATTATTTTGATTTGCCAGTTTTGTTAATGGCAGCAATTTCAGCATTTCTTCTTGTATCTATTGGACATTCTTACTTCATCATTAAGTCTTAGCCAACTTGTTGGTGGGCCAATTGTTTCTTTGAGTATTTGTTTTAGGAGGAGTTAATTTTTTGAATTCTAAGTATAATTTGGATAGAAGGCCCTTGCTTATTTTGAAGCTACTAAAGATGTTCTCCCAATCTTTGGATTTTCTATTGACCTTGCTAGCTCTATCCTTTGCCATGCAGAAGCTCTAGAGTCTCATGCAATCTCATTCGTCTAACTTCTATTTCATTTGTAGTGTTTCTGGTTCTATATTAAGAACATTTTGGTCTGTGACAAGGATGGCTGGAGTTTCTCCTATTGCTTCCTGTAATGTTTTCAAAAGTTCTGCTTTTCTTGCAGGGCGATTGTTCATTTGTAGTTGATTCTGTTGCAGGGTAATATATAAGATTCTAATTTCCGTTTTGTAGAATATTTATACAATTTTCCATAAATATTTACTGAAGAGAATGTCTATATTCCAATGGAATTTTTTGTTTTCCTTATCAAAGATAAGGTGGCTATAAGTTTGTGGGTTCATTTCTGTTTCTTCAGTTCCATTCCATTGTTCTTCAGGTTTGTTCTTCTAGCAGTATTAAATTCTTTTGATTACTATGGGTTTGTCATATAGTTTGGAGTCTTCTAATTCCTCCAGCACTATTTTTACTGGTAAGGATTATTTTTGCTATTTGAAATATTTTATTGTTCTATATGAATTTTTGGATGGCTTCGAATCCATTAAAGAATGAGATTGAGATAATAATGGATAGGGCATTGAATCTGTAGATAGTCTTTGGCATTATTGCAATTTTTACGATGCTAATCTTCCAAATACGGGAGGATGGGAGGTTTCCCACTTCCTTAGTTCTCCTTTCATTTACTTTTTCAGGTTTTTAACTTTTCATCATAAAGGTCATTCACTTCTTTAATTCGTAGATATTTTATTTTTTTTCTGTGGCTATTGCAAAGGAGTTGTTTTCCTGATTTCAGCTGTGCTGTTCTCATTATTGAGATGAAAGAAAGCCATTGATTTTGGAGGGTTAATTTTATACTCTGATAAAAATTCAACTCATCTAGAATAACTTGGGGGTGTAACTTGCGTGCTTTAAATACAAAATCATGTCATCTGCAAAGAGGGATGGATTTTACTTCATCTTTCCATATTTGCATCCCCTTTTTGCTGGCATCTTGTCTAAAATTGTATAGAAGAGGAGTAGAGAAATTGGATATACCTTTATTCTTCTAGAGTTTAGAGGAAATGGCTTTAGCTTTACACCATTATGTATAATGTTTGCTGTAGGTTTGTCATACACAGCCTTTATTGTATTGAGAAATGTTCCCTGGAATCCTGGTTTGTCCATTGCTTTCTTCATAAAGTGGAGTTGGATCATGTCAAATCCTTTGCATCTGTTGAGATAATCATATGGCTCTTATCCTTGCTCTTGTTTATGTGATGTATTTACATTAAGTGCTTTCCATATGGTGATCCAGCTTTGCATCCTTCCCTCTGTCACATAATATTCTGCACAGCATCAATTCAGACCAAGGAAAGAATACTTAAAGCCATAAAGGAGAAAAGGTCAATCACTTATAAAAGGAAAACAATCGTAGTAACTTCAGATTTCTCAGCAGAGACAAATCCAGAAGAGCCTGGAATGATGTACACCATGCCATAAAGACAAACAACTATCAAGCAAGTATACCTTACCCAGTAAAAGTTGCCTTCCTAACAGTGGGTCACATAAAATACTTCCACAAGAAATAAAATTTGAAACAATATATCTGCACCAAACCATCCCTACAAAAGGTAACTAAAGATGCCGTGAGCACAGAAAACCCACAACAGCATAATGAAGGCCAAGTAACTTCCTCCAAATGGAGAATCCAAGAAGCATAGGAAGATCCCAGATTCCATTGTCCCCAATAAGATGAGTTAAATTATATGAAGTACCAAACACCTCTTAGTCCTAACTCTTAATATTAATGTATTTAAATATCCAATTGTGTGGTATATATTGTTTAGTTGGTCAAACAGCAAGAGGCTTCCATATCTTGCCCTAAAGAGACACACCTTGGCCACAAAAACAAACATTCTCTAAGTGAAACGCTAGAAGAAAATCTACCAAGAAAGAGCCCACAGGAGCAGGATGGAGTTGAGATCCTAATATCTGATAAAATAGAATTGAAGATAAATTAGCCAAAAGTGATAAAGAATGTCACTATATGCTAATTAAGGGATCTCTCCTTCAGGAAGATATTACAATTCTATTCGCCAAAATGGAACACACAAATTTTCCCAAAGACATACTAGTTACCCTAGTTGCTAGTTACCTTTCACATAGAGAGAAAGACATTAATTGTTGGGGACTTTAACAAACTATTATCCCTGCTGGATAGATCAACCCAGCAAAAACTCAACAGAGAAAACTCAGACCTAAATAACTGCATAGATCAAATAGTCTTAACAGACAACTACCGAATATTTCTACCAACAGCATCAAAATACACGTTTTCTCATCAGCAGTTGGAACAGTATCCAAAATAGACCACATTTTAGGTCAAAAAGTTAATGTGGTCAAATTCAGAAATATTGAAATTTTGCCCAGTCTTCGCACAGACCACATGGGGATAAAATTATAATTCAACACCAAAAACCACACAGGGAGGGTGAACAACACACTGTTGAACCACCAGTTGGTCATAGAAAAGATTAAAAGGAAATCCAAGGGTTCATGGTATATAACAAAAAACAACACACAAATCCCAATCTCATTTGGGACACAGAAAAGGCAGTACTCAGAGGCAATTAATAGCTCTGAGTTCCTACATCATCTAATTGGAGGGATCTGAAACCAACAATTTAACAAGACACCTGAAACTCCATGAAGAAGAGCAACAAGCTAAATCCCAATCCAGTATATGGAAAGAAATAATTAAAATTCAGCAAAATTAAATGAATTAGAGTTCAAAAATCTCTACAAAGAATAAACAAAAGAAAGAGTTGGGGTTTCCAAAATATAAATAAAATTGACAGACAAAGGTCTGTCAATTGATAAAGATCAAACCTTATCAGAAATACAAGAGAACTCAGCCATATAAACAAACTCATACACGAGAATGGAAACATTATCAAACACACACACACACAAAGGGGTTAAGAACATTACATTATCAGGGAATATTTCTCATACCTTTATGATAATAAGCTTGAGAATCAGGATGAAATCGACAAATTTCTTGAAAATATTGACATGCCCAAACTAAACTAAGATGATTTAAACCAAGTTAGCAAACCCATAGCAAGCATCAAAATAGAAACAGAAGAAAACAGTCTCCCACCAAAGAAAATCCAGGCCCAGATAGATTTACAGCTGAATTCTACAAGGCCTTCAAAGCCGAATTTACAAGAATACTCCATCTGTTCAATGAAACTGAATGTTAAAGTTTACTACCAAGTGGAAGTTTACTATGAAGCCATCGTAACCCTCATCCCAAAAGAAGGCAGGGACTCATCAAAGAAAGAGAACCATTATGTCGATGACTATCAATGATAATCTCCTCAACGAACCTCTGGCCAATAGACTTCAAAAACTCACCAAAACCTGATACAATACTATCAAACGGTCTTTATTTCATGGACGCATTGCTGGTTCAATATGCGCTAATCAATTAATATAATTTATCAAATCAACAAGAACAAGTATAAGAACGGCTCGATTATCACAATATATGCATAAAAACTATTCATGTAGCAACACACCTTTATGATGATAGCTCTGGAAAAACTAGGAATTCATGGAACATTCTTCAATATAATAAAGACTGTATATGACAAAGTTACAGCCAGCATTATACCTAAAGATGAATATCTAAAGCCATTTCATCTAAATTGAGGCACAAAAGAAAGATGTTTACTCTATTCCTCTTCAATTTAGTATTAAACTACAAGAATAAGAAGACAAAATTCAAATATAAAGGGATCCAAATATGGAAAGATGGATTTAAATTCTCCCTCTTTGCAGATGCTTGATCTTGTATTTAAAGAATGCCATGGATCCACTCCCAAGTTATTTGAACTGGTTCAAAACATTGGGAAAATAGCAGGATACAAAATTACTTTCAATAATCAAGTCCTTTCTTGCATTCTAATAAGGAGAACGCACGGCTGAAATCAGGAAAACAACTCTTTTTCTAATAGCCCAATCAAAAAAATAACTAGGAGTTAACTAAAAAAGTGAAGAACGTCTAAGACAGATGAAAATTTTAAAACTGGAAAAGAGAAATTAAAGCAGAACTGACAAAGTAGAAAAACCTCCCTAGTTCCTGTATTGGGGAGATTAACATTGTGAAATGGCAATCTGTCAAAGCTATCTACAAATTGAATGTGATTCCTATCAATATCCCAGGCTCATTCTTCAAAGAAATAGAAGTCGTAATCCAAAAATAGGTATGGAATAAGCAAGTGCTCACAACAAAACAAAATCTTGTATAAAAATTTAACATAATTATGAGAAGATGAGATGATCTTTTGTTGCATTGTATGTTCCTCCCCCCCCCCCCCCGCGTATAACCCCTCTTTTCACTGTTTTTGATGTTGGTATAATTTGTGGAGGGGAAGGAAAAAAAAACAAATTGTTTAAACAGAGATAGAGGAGGGCCCATTGCAACAATGAGATGCACAAGATATTAGTTATGTCAAAAATGAAATTTACAACTTTGGCGTGGTAGGGGGGAGATGGGAAGGGTTAGAAAGGGGAAACATAGAAGGAGGCAACAATGCTTGATAAGAAATGCACTCATACTTTGTCCATGTAATTGTAACCCCTCTGTAAGGTATTTTCACAAAAACAAAAATTTTAAATTAGAAAATAGTAAAAAAAAAAAAAAAAAGTACACATTACCTGACATGTAACTGTAATCCCTCTGTACCTCAACTTTACAATAAAATTTGAATTAAAAGAAAAAAAAATTTAGGCAGGGAGGAGAGGAAAGGGGAGTGTGGGATTGTAGTTTTGAAGGTGGGAGGTAGGAAATTACTTACCTTGCTCATGCATCTGTAACCTATTTGTAAAATATTTTTACAATAAAACATATTTAAAAAAAGAAGATAGAAATGTCATCTCTACTACTTGGAGGTGAGATATTTGGGTGGTAACTTGAATGTTTGAGGCTTTGTATGAATAGTAGGAGAATGCAGCTAGGACATATGTGACATCCTTGTTTATCGTAGTGCTCTGCAGAGTTCCCTTCCTCCCGTCCCCTCGATTGCCCACCCCCATCAACCACCAGGAGATGAGGCTGCTGATCTTGAACTTCCCAATACTAACAGCCATGAAACAAATAAATAAGCCTTTATTCCTAATAAATTGCTCTGCTTATGCCATTCAATTATAGCAACTGCAGCAACAAAGAATGGACTAAGATCACCCATAAGTATATGCCAAGTGAAATGAACCAGTCACCAAGGTGACAGCAATTTTTCATGTACAAGGCTTCTAGATTAGGGTGAAAGTAGAACTTCAAATGATAAGATTTGAGATGGGATTCAAATGAGAATCATGATTCCCTTTTGTCAGTATTGGGATTTGTGCTAAGGTCTAACATTTACTCAGTTTGTTTGTCTATCTACCACTTGAAATATGCCTCCGTTCTGGGTTTCTGCTGGTTTCTTTAATGAGGAAATCTGAAAATTTTTTCTGCCCACATTGGATTCAAATCTTGATCATCTGCATCTCAGTCTTCTGAATGGCTCAGATTACAGAAGTGAGACACGAACCCTCATGAGGTAGAATCACTAATACAGAATTTCAGATTTTAAGAAATGAGCTTCAGAAAGAATAACACTGTTAGGAAATGGAAATAATTAGAAAAATTTGTATTCAGTGAAATAAGACAGGCCCAAAGAATCATGGGTCCCATTGTTTCCCTTACCCAAAGTGAATAATTACATACTATATTAAACACTATGCTTATTACACTCTATATTACATATAATGTGAAGTGAAAATAGTTTGGACCTTTTCATATAAATTAGTAGATACTATTTTAGCATCATAAATTCACATCTGTGATTTTAAACCAAGAAAAGAAGATTTTAGAGTTATAATCAAATATGAATGTGTACTGTGTCTGAATTAAACAGAAAATTCTGAGTTCATACAGACAAAATTATTTTCTTTTCACTAAAGACTTGGAAGTAATACCATTGGGAATAATCAGGCAAGATGAGGCAGAATTAAAATCATGACAAACAATGTCTCTCTTACTCTGCTACCCCTCAACTAAGACCTGCCCATTCCCAGGTGTTATGAAACTTCAAGTGTTTCTCTTAGAATTCTATTTGGAAAAGTTCTACATCACTGATTCTTTTTGTACTTTCTGTTACATGAAACAAAATATAGACACAAAATTAAATGCACACACATGTTAGGGACACCACAGTTGGAAAAAAACAACAACAGAGTAGAACTCCCACAGGACAAAAACATGTTGTGCCCATTTTTTTTCTTTTTTCAAGTATGAAAACCTCAAACACATGATAATTTGAGTAGAGACATAAGGATAAGTGTCTCTCAGAAATAATGTTGTGTTAATTTGTAACTAAATTCATCTGGATGAACCTAATCTAGCAAATTCCTTGAATGGATCAAATTATTTAAAACAATTTCACTCTACGTGGAGAAATTCTACACATGTTTAAAAAATAAAATGACAAAAATCATGACATACTTAAAAAATTCAGAAATGCAATATTATCCATATTGAGAACTAAATACTACTGACTTTAAAAGAACAAAATATGTAAATAATAGAATATGAGCAGTATACATGAGTGCACATAATTTAAACTACTCCAAACTACACTGTTTTAAAAGACTGAATATGGCTTATCTAAAGGAAAACATCATGAGAAATGAGAACAGAAGTAGTTTCATGAAAAAAATATTTTAATGAGTGGTGGTCAAAATCTTTCTAGTACGGACAAAATCTCACACCTATTTAGTTAGATCCAAAAGAGACCCAAGTTACTCAAGCTGATTTGAAACTTTGGCAAAGAAGCAGGATGAAATTACAACATTAATATGAATGTTGGCTCTCGCATGGAATTCATTTCCTCCTTCATCTAACAAATGAATATATGAAAGAACATAACTTCTCCAACTAAATATCAATACATAACTCAAAGATATAATCAGAAAAGTCATCATGCAACCCATAATGCAAATTTGGATAAAAGAAAAATCAGTCAAAATGATTCTGATATTTTAAATGTTGATTTTTTCCATAAATTATTCCCTTTAGCTGCATTTTAATAACATTGTATTAAATGTTTTTAATTGTAACTAAATTTGGATGCCTCATTAAATTTTGCTTTGAGGATAATGTCTCACTTCAGTTCCTAAGACATGAAATGCTGTTGGTTACAAACAAATGCTCATCACCAGTTTGCAATACACAAAATCTTATAATCATGATATCAATAAGCATTGGTTAACATTTTGATATCATGTTCCCATGAGTGATGGGACCTATCTGCATGAGTATAGTTGCACCTGGATTTCTCAGCCTAAATTTAGCCACTGTTAAAAAAAATGTTCATATCTTTATCTCTCACCCATCAGAGATTAAAACTGAGTATAAAGCCTAAGGAAATTGTTAAGAATTTAGCTTTTCTGGATATAAAATAAACAAACATGCAGCGTAGAGTATTTCATTTGTTTAAAGTCAACCTCCATCTCCAAAACATTCTAAGGATTTCCTTACATTATTCTCAAGAAGGGATGGGAAATGTGAGGAGAAGAGGACTAACAAAGCAATGTCTTCAAATATACATAATTTGGATTTCGCTCTTTATTTGTTTTTATTTCGCTATAGGTATTTTTGATAAAAAAGAGTATGAATAATTGATTTCATCGCCAGGTATAACATATTCTACCAGCAAGTACCAAACCACATTCAGAAAATGATAGATAACAATTAAATAAATAAGACACATTTAACAAATAGCAAAAAGTATGTACCTATAGAAATAATATTTTTAAGAATGCTTTGGAAATTGTTCTAATATAATAATGTGATTTACCAGTTTCACATTGACAGTAATTAACTAGAATATTTCAATGCTAATTGGACGATTGTCTTTCTAAATGAGCAAAAACAATTTCTCCTTTTACTCTACCAGGGAAATGACTGAACAAAAAATGGAAATTAAGATATGAATCTATAGCAATTATAATGAATTATCATCTTTTCATGAACAAATATTAATTTCACAGTGTTTTTGTGTTATGCACATATGCCCATATAATGTAGCTTGATAAATTTATTATGCAGTTATAAGATTATCTTTGTTGCTTTGTATGTCCCTCCCCCACAGTATAACCCCTGCTTTCACTATATTTGATGTCAGTATAACTTGTAGAGGAGATGGGGAAAAACAAGTCATTTAAGGATACAGGTGGAGCTGTTGCAACAATGAGAAGTACAAGTTGTCATGTCGAAAACGAGCTTTACAACGTTGATGGGGGGTAGGCGGGGAGAATTGGGTGGGGGGGAGGGGGGAAGGCTGGGAAGGGATGTAAAGGGTAAACAAAGGAGGAGGCTGCAATGCTTGATAAGAAATGTACGCATTTTCCTGCCCGTGTAATTGTAACCCCTCTGTACAGTGTGTTTACAAAGAAAAATTAAAAAACGTTTATTAAATTCATTATTCTCTTTTTAAACATATGTTTTATATGTGATCATAGTAATTTACAAAATATTTGAATATATTTCCTCAACACTATTTCTCTTCATGTCCTCTCTCACCCATTCCCAACGCTAATTAGTTCCATTTTTTACAGGTGGGGCATTTAATTTATTTTCTAAATCTAGAATCAGTATATGAGAAATCTAGTATTTGTTTTTCAGTCTGGTTTATTGCTTTAATAAGAAGGTTTCCAGTTCTATCTATTTTCTTGAAGATAATATAAATTCATTATTATGTTTGGCTAAATAATATACCATTCTTTCTCTCTCACTCTTTCTGTGTGTGTGTGTGTGTGTGTGTGTGTGTGTGTGTGTGTGTGTGTGTGTGTGTGTGTGTATTACAATTTCTTTTTTCAATCAGTGATTAAGAATCATGTAGGTTAAATCTGTAGTATATTTACAGGTTTTTTTAATGTGGCAGAAGGAAGGATCTAAATAAGGATGTTTGGACTGAGAAACGTGCTTTTTAGGCAGGTATTCTAGTATTTGAAAGTTCCTATCAGCTTCTTCACCAGTATTTTAATAATGCATTGTATGGAAAAAAAAATTTAATTACATTTGAAAAGGTGTCCTTTCCAGTATCTATACTTTTTTATTACACTGTTACATTTAGTAGTCATTTGAGTATGGGAATATATGTGTGCATGAATATGCATGCATGTTTGTATATGTAGCTGGCTCCAAGGGAGCTGCATGCATGTGAGATATAGGATTCAAATAAAAGTTTGAGACCTGTAATTTGCTAAATTGATGTATATGTCCAATTCATAGAGTGTAGATTTCATACCAAGTAAGTAGATCTTTCTATGGACTAAAATTCATAAGGAATAAAACAACTATTCTGTTTCATAATCATTTAAACCATACTCCAGACAGTGTAATACATGGAAAAAATGATTGAAAATATGAAGCGTCAGTGCTAAGCCTTTAGAAACTCTACATTTCCCCCCTAAATCTTCAGATGTATGCTTTGAATATAAATTACAAATATGTTTATAAACATGCAGATATAATATGAACATCTTATATGTGTAAATATATGCATATAATGTAAGTATATATTCAGTTATATTTTAAATGTGAATCATATATATATTTATATTTTAAACGTAGGCCATCTCATTATATATCTAGAGATAGATATATATAGGTAGATAGATATAGATACAGATATAGATATACATATAGATACAAATATAGTCAGTCGTGGGGCTTGAACTCTGGCCTTGGATGCTGTCCTTTTGCTCTTCAGCTCGAGGCTAATACTCTACCGCTTGAGCCATAGCACCAATTCTGTTATTCCTGTGGTTTATTGGAAATAAGTTTTTCATTGCTGGCATTCAACCAAATCTCAGCCTCCTTATTAGCTAGGAACCCAGGGCCTCATGCACCACTCTACCACTGAGCCAAGTTCTCAGCCCTGCCAGGTATATTTCTGATTTAATTTTATTATTTTTCAGTCTATTGCTTTGGGTTTAATTTTATTATTTTTTTTATTTTATTATTTAATTTTATTATTTTTTCGGTCTATTGCTTTGGGTTTGGGCTTGTTCCTCTTTTAAAGGAGCTTGAGGTGATCATTAAAATCCTGATTTGAGATTTCGTCATTTTTTAAATGCAGTATATCTGAGACTTGTTAGTGGAACAAAGGGTACAGAAAGGATTGTGTTTATCACTAAATGACTTCACATGGCAGGTATATTTCTCTCTCTCTCTCTCTCTTTCTCTCTCTCTCTCTCTCTCTCTCTCTCTTTCTCTCTCTCTCTCTCTCTCTTTTGTCGGTCGTCAGGCCCGGGATTGGGCGCCTAGGCCTGGCCGCTGTCCCAAAGCTCTTCAGCTCAAGGCTAGCGCCCTACCCAGGTGAGCCACAGTGCCAATTCCGACTTTTTTCTGTTTCTGTGGTGCTGAAGAATTGAACCCAGGGCCTCATGCACCACTCTCCCACTGAGCCAAGTTCTCAGCCCTGCCAGGTATATTTCTGATGTAATTTTATTATTATTTTTTCAGTCTATTGCTTTGGGTGTGGGCTTGTTCCTCTTTTCAAGGAGCTTGAGGCGATCATTAAAATCCTGATTTGAGATTTCATCAATTGCTTGATGTATGCACTCACAGCTATAAATTTTCCTCTCAGTACTGCATTTACTGTGTCACAGAGGAACTAGTATTTTATGTGCTCATTTTTGTGAAAGTTCAGAAACTTTCAGATGTACATTCTAATCTCTTCCATGCCCCACTGGTCATTCAGCAACATGATGTTCAGTCTTTATGGGGGTCACAAATTTTTTTGCTTTTGCTCCTGAATTCTAAGTTTAATCTGTTATGGTCTGACAAGATATGGGTAGTAAATATATTTTTCTTTCAATTTGGACAGAATTTCTGTGTGACATAGGATATGTTCTCTTTTGGAGAACCTTCCATGAGCAGCTTCAAAAAATATATATTCTGAAGCTTAATATATATTCATAGATGTCTGATAGGCCCAGGTATTCAATGTAGTTATTAAGGTATGCAGTTTCTTTTTCTTTTTTTAATTTGAAAATACCATACAGAGGGTTTACAATTCCATGAGCAAAGTTATGAGTACATTTCTTATCAAGGATTGTTGCCTCCTCCTTTGCTTCCCCTTCCCATCCATTCCCATTTCCCCCCTACGTCCCCTAACACATCCTACTCTCCACCCCCACTCCCACACCAAAGTTAAAAAGTTCATTTTTTGAAATAATGTCTTGTACATTTCATTGTTGAAAAGGATCCATATGTATCTCTATTTAAACAATTTGATTTTCCCTTCCCCTCCCTAAATTATGTCAACATGAAATACAGTGAAAAAAGGGGTTATATCGTGGGGGAGGGATGCCTTTCAGTAAATGAATACATCGAGAAAATGTAGTATATATACACAATGGAATTCTATGTGTTCAACAGAAGAATGAAATTGCCCCATTTGTTAGGAAATGGAAAACATTGAAAAAATAATATTAAGTGAAGTAAGGCAGACCCAAAGAAACATAGGTCCTATGGTTTCCATTATTTGCAATAACTAGTATATGTCTGAGACAAGCGCAAACGGTTAGATAAGTTATGTTAGGCTAAATGAACTCCATTATAAGGACTAAATTGTTTTTTCTTTCTTGCTATTGTTTCTAATATATTTCTAAGGTCTGCAGTTTCTTGGTTGAGATTTTCCTCAATGACCTATTCATGAATGACATGATGTGTAGAGATGTGTTTTTAGGTTAAGTAGTATTTGATTGATGATGTGGGGTGTTCCAGGATTCAGGATACTACTATATAATCTATGTCTTCTAACATGAAATTTAAGTCCATCATTATTGAGCGTTAAGACTGTGAAATATCTGATAAGTCCAGCTATTTTATGCACCTTTTATTAGGACCTTTGGTTCATCTATGCTTAATATATTTACCATGTTCTCTGGTAAGGATCAATTTATATAACCACTTCCTGAGCTTCTTGATTTTCTCTATACATGATATATTTGACAAACTTCTATCATACTTATTTGGTGTAGATAAATTGTTTCAACTATTCTTTGTCATGAAATATTTTTATATATCCTTCAAATGTAAAGAAGTCGGCCTTGGACCGTATTCATGGTTGGTAGTTGTTTGCCTTTAATATTTGGCATATATCATCACAGGCTCCCCTTTTTATTATAGCAGCTAAGAAATCTGTATTTATTCTGATTATATATCCTTTATTAACAATCAATCTTTTCCTACAACAACATTGAAAATCCAGTTCTTGATATCTAATGATCCTCTAATAAATTACGATGTGGTGGTGGGTTGTTCTGTTTGGTACTCTCGTGTTCTAAGGCTTCTGTTCTCTCATTCTATGTCTTTGGATGTTCAGAATCTTCTCTGCTAGAATTCCCATCCATTTAGTTTCCTGCTCTTCTTCTTCTTGGTACCTATCTGTCCCAAATTTGATCTTCTGAGTCGTGAAGTTCCGACAACGTCCTTTTCATTACAATTTAGGTGGGCAGGAAGTGAAAGGGGATGTAATTGTGGAGATGGGAGGGAAGGGATGGTAGATAGAAAAAGGAAGAGGCAACAATACTTGAGAAGAAATATATTCATTATCTTGCTAATGTGATTATAATCCCTCTGTACAGTATTTTCACATAAAAATTACTTAAAAAATACATGAGCCAGGCACTGGTAGCTAATGCCTGTAATCCTAGCTACTCAGGAGACTGAGATCAGAGGATGAAGGTTCAAAGCCAAGCTCAGCATGAAAGTACTTGAGATTCTTATCTCCAACTAACAACTGAAAAGCTGGAAAAGCAGCTGGAACTCAAGTGGGAGAGCAACAGCATGAAGCAGAAAAGCTCAGGGACAATTTCCAAGTACTGAGTTCAAGCCCCAGGACCAGCACACAAACATAGCGTGCTCGCATGCACGCGTGCGCACGCGTGTGCACACACACACACACACACACACACACACACACACACACACACACAGAAACAAATTCTGTAGGCAAACAATGAGAAAAGTGTGGCTGAAAATAGGAAAGCAACTCCATTTGTAATAGCCCCACAAAAAATAAAATACCTAGGAATTAAGTTAAGTTATTAACCAAAGAAGTGAGGGACCTCTATGATGAAAACTTTAAAATCTTGAAAAAGGAAATCAATACAGAACTTAGAAAATGCAAAACCTCCTATGTTCCTGGATTGGAAAGATTAGCATCGTGAAAATGGCAATACTTCCCAAGGTTATCTACAAATTCAGCGCAATACCTATCAAAATTCCAATTTCATTCTTCAAGGAAAAAGAAGAGGCAATCCAAAAATTCATATGGAATAATGAAAGACCCCGAATAGCAAAAACGCTCCTCAACCGAAAGAACACTGCTGGAGAAATATCAATACCAAATTTCAAACTCTACTATAAAGCCATAGTAATCAAAACAGCTTGGTATTGGCATAAGAACAGACCTCAGGACCAATGGAATAGAATAGAAAACCCAGAAATGCACCTACAGGCCTATAGGCATCTCATATTCGATAAGGGAGCTAAAATAATAGAATGGAAGAAAGACAGCCTCTTCAGTAAATGGTGCTGGCAAAATTGGTTAACTAATTGTAGAAAACTAAAGCTAGATCCTTATATATCACCCTGCACCAGAATCAACTCCAAATAGATCAAAGACCTCAGAGTCAAAGCAGACACTCTGAAAACATTATAGGATGGAATAGGAGAAACCCTAGGTCTCCTTGGCTCAGGCCGAAATTTTCTGAACAGAGATCCAGAAACACAACAAATCAAAAAAAGGTTGGACAAATGGGATTGCATGAAGTTGCAGAGCTTCTGCATGGCAAAGGACATAGCTAGCAAGATCAATAGATTGGGAGAAGATCTTCACTAGCCATAAAACAGACTAGGGTCTCATATCTAAAATATACTTGGAACTCAAAAAATTAAATCCCCCAAAAACAAATCCTCAAAGAAACAACTGCCCAATAAATAAGTGGGCTAAAGACTTAAAGAGAAACTTCTCTGAAGAAGAAAGAAGGATGGCCAATAGACACATGAAGAAATGCTCAACATCCCTAGCCATAAAAGAAATGCAAATCAAAACAACATTGAGATACCACCTCAGTCCAGTTAGAATGGCAAAAATCAAGAACTCTAACAACAACAGATGCTGGAGGGGATGTGGACAGAAGGGAACCTTACTTCATTGTTGGTGGGAATGTAAACTTGTTCAACCACTTTGGAAAGCAGTATGGAGGTTCCTCAAAAGACTTCACATAGAGCTCCCCTATGGCCCAGCAATCCCACTGTTGGGCATTTACCCAAATATTTACAAACAAGACCACACTAAAGCTACCAGTACAACTATGTTTATTGCAGCATTATTTATCATAGCTAAGATATGGAACTAGCCCAGATGCCCCTCAGTAGACGAATGGATTAAGAAAATGTGGTATATATACACAATGGAATTCTATGCCTCCATCAGAAAGAATGACATTTCCCCATTTGTTATGAAATGGAAAATCTTGGAAAAATTTGTATTATGTTAAGTAAGCCAGGCCCAAAGAAACATAAGTCCCATAGTTTCCCTTATTTGAAATATGTAGTATATGTATGAGTCCAGCGGAAAAGGTCAGATAATAGGATGTTAGGAAAATGAACCCTTAGATATGTATTTTAATATTTTTTTCCTTTATGCATTTGTTTCTAACGCATTTATAAGATTATCTCTTTGTAGCTTTGTATGTCCCTCCCCCACATTATAACCCCTGCTTTCACTATATTTGAGGTCAGTATAACTTGTAGAGGAGATGGGGAAAAACAAGTTGTTTAAGGATACAGGTGGACCTGTTGCAACAATGAGAAGTACAAGTTGTCATGTTGAAAACGAGCTTTACAATGTTGGTGCGGGGAGAAGGTGGGGAGGATTGGGTGGGGGGTGTGGGAGAGAAGTTTGGGAAGGGATTTGAAGGGTAAACAAAGGAGGAGGCTGCAATGCTTGGTAAGAAATGTATGCAATAACCTGCCCATGTAATTGTAACCCCTCTGTAGAGGGTGTTCACAAAAAATAAAAAGAAAATTAAAAAAATTTCAAAATTTTAAAGAAGTGCATCAGCATAGTTGTTGTAGTATACACATACATACAGTATCTCAAACAGAGTACTGATATTTTCAAGTAGACATGAACATGGGGAGATTCCAGTAGAGATGAACTTCACCACCTCTGTTGAGCTGAAGCTCAAGACCCAGATGCCATTTTTTTGTTTGCTATTTTCTTTCTTGCTAGTGTTTTCAATGTGCTTACAATACACTATGTGATTCTTTTGTTTGTATTGTATACACTTTCCCCATGGTTTCACCCCTGTTTTCACTGAATTTGATTCTGGTGCTCTATACCTTTTATAAATATATATATATATATATATATTTGTAATTTGGGGAGGGGTAGTGATATGACAAAATGCTTAAATGAGGATGCAGGCTGACCCATAGAGACGACCAGATGTACAGGACACTATATTGAAAATGAACTTTACAGTGTCAGGGTTGAGGGGGGGATCAGGAGGAGTTGGGGATGTGGGGAGGGAAGTGATGGTAGGGGAAAATAAAGGAAGTAACAATGCTCGCTATGAAATGTACTTATTACCGTATTCATGTAACTGTACCCCATCTGTAAAAGAGTTTTACAATAAAAAAGACCTACATGCCAAAAAAGGCCTTTTCTTATTTGTTGGATGTGCTTTAAATAATTATCTCCTCTTCCTTATTAGATCTAATCTGTCTTTGAACTCTGAGGTTATATTATATGTCACCTATTTGCTTTGAAGATTTTTTTACTTTGTTTTATATTACTCTGTCTTCTAATTGGTCTTTTTTAGGATGCCTATTTCTTTATTAAAGCCTATTATAAGTCTTGTATGCACATTCTTTGCAACTTGTTTTGTCAGGGTGGTTCAGAGGGCTGTTTTTTTTTTTTCTAACTGTGACTTCTTTCATATCTTTTAACTAGTTATCTGTTTTATTCATTGCACTCCTTTGGCTTCTCAGAATTTATCTTCTTGAATCATTTTTCTCATCTTGTTCACAAATTGCGTTGTAGAGGTTTTGTATCTTTACATTAATCACATTTTCAGCAGTATTTGTAATGTATTTTGAAAACTATCTTCTAGGTCCATAATTGTCTGTTCTATAGCCTGGTTATTTATTGTGGGAATTATACTACCTGGACTTTTCACTTTTCTAGTATTTTTGTGATTTGTTCTGTCCATTTGGGGGGACTTCTTGGCTTTAATTTGGGGGAATCTATGATCTTAATAATAGGTAACTCTAAGTTCTTGGTTGATTTGCCAGTTCTTGGTTTTATCTTCTGTTGTGATTTCTGTTCATGGGATTACATTTTGTCTAGACCATTAAGTGGAGGTGTTGGGTCTGAGGATAGGAAAGTGTACTGCTCGCCTCTTCCGCAGCCTCCCTTAGCCCTGGAGACAGATGCAGTGGGGAGTCAAGTCAAGAAAGATCTCCTTTATTACCACACAGCAAGCACTTTTTAAAGCAAAAAACTGAGTGGCATGGAAGGGAAGGAAAAGAAACCAACCAGTCACTGTAGAGGTCACTCTATCATGCGCCTAAGCTTTCTATACTTTCCCTATTGTCCGCAAGCTGTTAATTGACTGACTTCACTCGCCTGGATGTAGTATCCAGTCAGGTTTCCACATAAACAACTCAAATTCTACCCACTCAACTCCCTCCCAGCGCCATTTTTGCTGCCAATGTGCCCTACATATTCCCTTTTCTTTTAATGGCAGACCCACTTCTTTGCTGAGGTTTGGGTCCTGGCAACTCTTACAAAGATGGCCCAATTTGCACCTCCTCTTTCTGAGGTTTGCCTAAGGTAGGGGTAATCTTCAGCACTGAGCTTATCAAAATGGACATGGAGGGCCATGAGTTGGATCTCTTGGACTCTATCCTTTTTGATACAACTGGAACTTCCACATCTTGCCCAGCTCCCAGTTAGTTATGCTTTTTACCTCTTCTGTTAAGGTTAATAAACGTCAGCCTCACCACAGTTAGAAATGTCTGAAGCAGTTTCCAGGACACATATAAAAGTCAGTATCTCATACATTTGCCCTCTTTAAAGCATGGGAGCAGCCTGGGTATTGGGGGTCCCACACATGAAGCACGGTACATCCTCGTGGGCCCCCACGCTCAGGCCATCCTTGGTGAATACGAGTACAGTCTCCAACATCCCAGGATCCTCTAGCCAGGACACAGAGGTCAAAATGAAGGTCAGGCCACCAGTTCTAAGGGACAACTTTTCTTGTGGTGCTATTGATGATTTCTCCATTGCTAGCGCTGGTCACTGCCCAGGTTACACATTGAGGTTGATGTGGATTCTGCAGGGCCATTGCTGTGACTGGGCGTGTCAGGACAGACAACAGGTAGAGTATCACCATCTACAATTGTTAGAGAACAGAAGAGCTACTCAAGGGCTGGTTTCCCTTGGAGCTGGTTAGTAGTTACCTTTTTAGCTTTCCCTCTTTTAAACACAGCCTTGACCACCATAGCCATTTTCTTTCCTTGTTGGTTAGTTTATCCTTAAGCATCCTCCTGTATAGAGGAAATGGGTAAAAACTTAAGGTTCCTGGCAGGGATCCAAATGGGGGTTGTCTCCCTATGGGAAAAATGCATCCAAATCTCCTGCCGATGGTAACTAGGAGGTCAGGTCCTCTCCATTGTTGTGTCAGAGGGTCCTTCCACCTGACTTTCACTTGGGGCTTAGGTTTTAGTTGTCCTGAGTGCTTCTGAAATCTAGATTCAGTTGCCCCTTTTGAAAAATTTAAAATGTTAGTGGTAAATAAAGATATCTGTAACTGTATATGGGGGTTAATTCCCCCTTTTTGTTTTAATAATAGTTCCGTAATACTTTGGTGATTTCTTTCTATAATTGCTTGGCCTTGGGGATTATAGAGAATTCCTGTAGTATGATTAATAAGCATTTGTCAAAAAAAAAAAAAACTGTGACATTGCTTTTATAACAAAACAGTGTCCAACATCAGTTTTAACTTGTGCTGGTAAATCCAAGGTGGCAAAGCATTGAAGAAGTGTGCTTGTGAATGTTTAGTTTTTTTCTCCTGTTCATGCCTGTGTCGCAGCATGCTCCTGAGTAGGTATCTATAGAGCCAAAGAGATGTCTAAGTTACCAAAGGCTGGGAAATGAATAACATCTGGTTGCCAAAGGACGTTAGGTTTGAGGCCTCTGAGATTTAGCCTGGTGGTTATAATGGGGGTACTTTTAAGAAGGGCTGGCATGTTTTACAGGTATGTACTATGCTTTTGAGGTCCTTTACAAGAATCGGAGGAAATCTATGTTAAAGACCTCTGCAATTAATGTGGGTTAAATCATGTAAACCGTGGCATCCTGTAATGTTAATGCTTGTGGGCCAGTGGCACCAGGAAGAGGCATAGGAGAACACAAAGAAGGCATTTTGAGGGGAAGTCACCATAACATGACTGTCCATTTGGATGTCCCGTAATGGCAGTCAATTTGGCCTAGAAACCCCTGCAGGGAGAGAGCAAGACAAACATTGGCTCAAGTGAGCCACTAGACATCTGCCATTGGAAAAGGAAAACAATGGAGCAAGGGTTGAGGCCATATTGCCTTTGGGCTTGGGTCCTTCCCTTGACAATAGCATCTGAAAGTTGGCCTGCCTGAGAATACACCCAAGGTGTCCCCCCAGAGGAGCATGAACCCATGCTAATGACTTCCCCTTTGAGTTAAAACTGCAGAAATCAATGTGACACCCGCAAACAACCAGAGGGAAATGGGCTCAAAAATAGAATATCTCTTCATGGAAAACTCATCCAGGGCTTTTTGGAACTGTAAAAATATTGCCTGATGGCTTACTGTAGTTGTAATAACTTCTTGGGGCGTCCTGTATTTTAGTAGGGTAAATATGGGCACAAGACTCTCTTAAAGGACAGGAACCCATGGCAACAGCCAATTGATTTCCCCTAAAAGTCTTTGAAGTTAGGTTAGGGTCAGAGATCCTGGAATATCCAGCAAGGGCTTAAGGGGGCTGGCTTGAATCAATGTAAGGTGGGATCCGAGCACCTTAAAAGGAGGTACATTTTGCATTTTATTGAAGGCTATGGTAAAACCCCCATTTTTTAATATGGTGAGAACCTGGGTGGGAAGGCCCTCCAGGCAGCCCGGGTCTTGGTGCCCCAGGATTATATATCATCCATATAGGCATAGGCAAGGGAGGTATCTGAACCCAGCGCAGGCCCTAAAAGTGTGGCAAATTATTGTTGGCAAAAGGCTGGGCTATTGGCCATTCTCTGTGGCAGCCCCATCCATTCAAACCTCTGATCAGGCTGGGAGAAATTAAGATAGGAAATGGAGAATGCAAACTTCTTGCAGTCATCTGGATGCAGGGGGATAGAAAAAAAAATCTTTAATATCAATCACAACCAAGGTATATTCTGAAGGTATAGCTGGAGTCCAGGACATACTTTTTAGGAGTGTTCCTATTTGCTCCATCCTTTCATTTACCTTATGTAGACCTTGGAGCATGTGCCAGGCCCCAGATGCTTTTTGGATAACAAATAAGTGTACGTTCCAAGGACTCATAGAAGGGCATATGTGCCCAAGGTTTATCTGTTCCTCCACCAAAAGATGGAGGGTTACAAGTTTAGGTTTAGTCAATGGCCACTGCTTTCCCCAAATAGGGCTTCCCAGTTTCCACCTAATGGGAGATATTTGGGGGACAGTGGCCTTTAGGATTGGGGGTACACCCAATGGGTCCCTTATGTTCCTTTCTGTAATTATGAAAAATCCGTTTCCTTAACTTTCCTATAGATCCTTTAAGCCTTTGTGCTTCTCCATCCAGAATATTATCAGGGAATGCTTGATGGTTCGTAGTGACCAAAGCATCCATTTGTCCTAGAATGTCTTGCCCTAGTACTTTGGTGGTGAGTTTTTCACCACTACTGGGTGTATCTTTCCCTGCTCTCATCTGACCTAGTCCATTTCATAAGGGTGACCATCTCTTTGGAGTGGGAGTTACCCCTACCCCCAATATTGGGGTCCTGAGTGCAAGTTTCCAGTCTGAGGGTACTTCCTCCTCCCTGAGTACAGTTTGATCTACCCCCGTGTCAATTAGGCAGTGAAACTACTTCCCGCCTATGAAAATACTCATTTTTGGGTGGAGTACTTCCACCAAGGGGACGGTCCAAAAGGTCTGTGTCATCCTGCCATGATGCTTCCTAGGCATTACAGCAGAGGAGATTCCTCCTTGAGTTAACAAGGCTGGAGGATGCCCCTCCCCTAGTTTAAAGGCTTCCCATCTAAATCAAATTTGGATCGACAATCCCTTTTCCAATGGTACCCCTTCCTGCAACTTGGGCAGTGTGTAGGGGGCGGTTTGTACACCCTGGGCCATTAGGCAGGGTGTCCCCTCCTGACCACATTTAAAACAAGTTCCTCTCCCTGATGGTCTTAGAGTTCCTTGGCCCTGGGCTGCCTGTGCCTGGGTAATAGCCTTAGTCATTGCAGATGTCTGAGCCTGTAAATCTAAAACTAGTGTTTGGGACTGGTGCTGTTCCCACATCCTGCAAGGCCAAGACCCATCTGCTTAGGGAACTCTCTCTCTCAATCCTGGGCAGGCTGTGTGGTGGTCTGCATTCATCCATTCCCAAACCAGTAGCTTTATAAACTGATCTTGGAGGTCTCCTGCTGGCAACTTGCAGTGAACACTCTGTTGGACTTGGTCTATAAAATCAGGTAGAGGCTCACTTGGTTTTTGTCTCACTCCTGCTATGAGGGACTCACTGGGCCCTTCATCCAGTTTGCACCAAAATTCAAGTCCTGCCTGCCTCACCTAGTCATGGTTTGGACCAGGTATTGTGGCCTATTGGACATCAATGGAGTACTCTTCCCCTGCCCCTGTTAACATGGAGTAAGTAATAGGTATGGCAGGTTGAGCCTGCCAGTTATTCTCCACCCATACTCTGCATTCTTCGTTAAAGAAGGCACTCCATTTAATGAACTGAGAACTGGTGAGGACGGTGTTGGCCACATCCAGCCAGTCCATAGGGACACAAGTGTGATAAGCAATGTCCCATAACAAAGAAGAGTGCAGGAAATCCTCCACCACTGCCTTGCAGAGCTCATTAAGATCCTTAGCTTCCCATGGATACCATTCCAAGGGTCTGCTAGCTCCTGGTGCCAGATTGGCTGGATACGTTTTTGGAAGCAAACCCTGTGGCCCAGGGTCCGGGCTCCTTGGTGGCCCTTCCTTTACAAGGTAGGCCTTCCTGTAGGTTACTTCCCAGGCCCTGGGCCCCTCCGTGGAACGTTGGTAGGGGTTCAGGTATAGCAGGCCCTCTGTAGTGCCACGTAGGGTGTTGTACCTCACCCTCAATCGGGGGAATGGGGTGGGGGTTAGGTCCATCAGGTGCACCCGAGTCAGAATGGGGTAACCTTCACCCTTGTTTTGGCTTCCACTGTTCTTGTTTCTGTCTGAGCAGTGTCTTCTCAGTCAAATTTGACCCATTCCTTTTCTGTCTTACTTCCCAAGTCCTCCTTCTGTGAGATAGCATTATCCATACTAAGGGTTTCACTTACACTATAGACTGCTTAGTCTTGGCCGTTATATTTTCCTTTCATACCCCACGTTGGGTCCCTGATGTTGGTTCTTCATCCATCCCGTGGAAGAAGGACAGGGTCTGAGGATAGGTAAGTGCACAGCTCACCCTTTCCCCATCCTTCCTTAGCTCCGGAGACACTCAGACACACTGGGGAGTCAAGTCGAGATGGAACATGTTTATTACCACAAAGCAAGCACTTTTTACAGCACAAAAAAAAAACATGTGACATGGAAGGAAAGGTAAAGGAACCAACCAATTTAGAGTTCACCCTATCATACGCCTGAGTTTGTATACTTTCCCTGCTGTCTGTGAGCTGTTCATGCACTGATGTCACTTGGCCTGGTTTTGGTATCCAGTCAGGTTTTAACATAGACAACTCAGGCTCTGCCCACTCAACTCCCACTCAGCACCATTTTTGCTGCCCATGTGCCCTACATATAGGAGTAGAGATAAGTTGTGGTGAAATGTTGTTATGTTAATATCAGTGGTTCCAGTGACAGTTTAGACTGTCCACTGGTATGGTGAATTATCTGAATTATCTCTGTATCTGGATGTGTCTGATGTACTCTTGTGTTCCTGCTCTTTTTTTTTTTTTTTTTTTTTTTTTTTACCATTTGGCCCTTTTATTTCCATACTACAGCTGTGCTTTTGAATACATTGAGAACACAGTCACAGCAGTCACCTGCATGGATGTGCCCCTTTTTATAGATTTCTGTTTTCTTGTGAAGATAGTATAAAATCTTCTTTTGAATTGTATATCTTTATATAATTATAGCTGACTTAGTGTCACTCTAGAAGTGGAGTAGATGGTAAGACTGTAAATCTCTGTTTTATTAGAGAGAGCTAGGGTACTTTTCTATTGTTATTCTGCCGTTGATTTTCCTCTTCCTCGGATTTATTTTGTATATTTTTATATTTAACATAATTTAGGATTTGTGATATTTTATCAGGTGTTTTTGGTTTTTCTGTTTTGTTTTACATTGAAATAGTTATATTGGCTTGTATGAAGAGATGGTAATAATATGAAATCTATATTACTACATTGAAAGAAAAACAGCAGATAGTTTAACCTATTTGTTACAAGTAAATTAATACTAAGAAAAATTAATTAAAGTAAGGACTTATTTACTCTTCAGAAGATGAGTATAGGACTCTTGCATATCTTGGAGGAAAAGACTTTAGACTCATTACAACTGATGCCTTATATAGAAATTACTGGCTAAACTTTCTTCTTCAGAAAGGCAAGAGCTACAATTCTTATTTATTAGTATTTTACAATCATAATAGTTGCATGTTGAATTGTTTTCCTCTGATATGTTCAATTCCATTTTTAATCCATTATTTATCTGGGCCTTTGAATGACCATGTGCATAAAATATCTATATTACTTATATTGTGATGCAAATCTCAGTAATATTATTATGAATGTATCTCTGAATCCTGTATTGAGCTACATTCATATGAAATGTATGCAGTCTCAACAAAGAAATGACTATTTTCTTTTCTATATTTTAATCAATAAATCCTTTCTCTTTAAATATATGTTCTCATTTTCTATATTGCTCCAGTAAATATCATGCATTTCTAGTGCTTTCATTGAAATAAATATAAAACTTGAAACGTGAAGACAAATCCCACATTATCACTTTAAAGTAAATCCTTGGAGACTATTTTATATATAAAAATAAAAAGTGCAATGAGCAGGTTTATACATGAATAGTTTTACATTTCAGTCAATAAGATACAAGAGCTACCACATCGTTTCGATATAATAAAAGGCACCAAAATATTACTGTTCCTGAATATCAATCATTTTTAGAAAATTACTAGTCAAAACATAGTTTATACTTGAAATTTAACGAATAGAAATGATAACCAGATTTGCTGTCAATATCCTGTTTCCAGGAATACATTTATTAATCAAACAGACATCCTTAAGATGATAACTATATGCAAATAGTATGATTTATTCAAAGATTCGATAAAAAAAGTTCATAGGAGGATTTGTGATCAAAAGTGACACGTAAGCAAAGTAACTGGAAAACTGCATATGTAAATTGAGCTTTCAATATAGAATTACAATTTCCAATAAATGAGCCTATGGAAGCTGATTTTGTATCTCTAACACACATCCAATATTTTACACTTTCCCAATACTCCCATTCCCTTACCTCAGTTCCTGGTTAATATTCTTGTACTTTCATGATGTCAATTGCTACTAAAATAACAATGGATGTTTACTTGGTTTCTAGATCCAATAAATTTCAGGATTTTGAAATAGTAGTATAAATTCATACAGTTTGTTTTGAATATCAAGTTTGAGGATACTGTTTCCAGGATAGTGTTAATTGGCCTAAACCAGCCAGGAAAATATTATTTATACAGAGCCACAACAGCAAACTAAGAACTAGGGACTTGATCCCTGGGAAAGTTACAGGTCCAGGTACAATCCTTAATCAAAAAAAAAAAAAAAAAGCAATGGAGTAAACATTCATCAACTATCATGACAAAAGAATGGAACAGATCTCTGATGTGTCTAGGTGGCAGCTGTGTGTGTGTGTGTGTGTGTGTGTGTGTGTGTGTAGAGAATTTTAATGGAATTTCTCTATTTGTAGCCCCTAGAGCATTACAGTTTAGGGAGAATGTGCTCCTTTCAGAGCTCTGATACCCCTCTCACCACTTTGAAGGCCACTTGCTTAATCTTTCACTAAAATGGGCAAATATAAAGTAATAACTTACTCTGTTGTTTTGACATTTAATTGGTATATTGAAGGCGAAAGGGAGTAATTAGAGATTAATATAATCTTCTTCCTCTTTTCTGATTATTACACAGATATAGCTGTGATTTTCCGTAGTCTCCTGCAATATACTCACAGCTTAATAATATGAAACATGTGATAGAGAAATAGACTTGTCAGCAAGCACAAAGAACTAGTGATAAGATTGAGCATTTGAGTAGGGGTGCCACATCTTTTAGGAATGTAATTTCTTCATGTAAACTTAAATTTTGTGGCTTTCCCTGGGTGATTTAAAGCTATGAAAGTATTGTAGAAACAAGAATTTCTGTTCAGTGAAGTAGAAAGTCCTCATGATCCCATCCTCACATTGCAAATTCCCATTTCTTAGAGACTCTCTTTTAGAGTGCTTTCATTTAGTTTACTTCAGCACCTCATCCTTCGTTGATGATGACAGGAAAATAGATAATATTGTTTGAATATTATCTTATGTAAATTAGCCTGTACAGGCTTCATTTGTATAATTAAAGTAGTTAGTAATTAGGGTAAGGAGAGATCATGTCAGAACTAAAAGATATAATTAAAATCCTATAACAGGACTAGAAGTCACAGTATTTTGTTCATGTAAAAATACATTAGTTGCAGAATTTCTATTTTGAGATGAACTCAATATTAAAATATGATGTACATTACCTACGGGTGTAAATATTTTCTTGAAAAATCTTATTTCTTAGAGACATTTTTGCTTCATAATTTTAATAGGAAAAATGGTCCCGAAGTAATTATTTTTTCTTGTTATTTTCCTGTTTCCTTGTGATTAACCTCTAAATTAGAAACACAAATATATGATTTAATTTAATTTGGCCAAAAATATTATTGGGTGTAAAGGTCTTAGACTCTCTACATTCTTCAAACTAAGATCACCAAGTATGATGAGGTTGAAATAATTAGTCTCTAGGTGAACTATGTTTATATTATTTACAATGTGAATGAAATGTTTAAATAATAGTATTTATTTTAGTTTAATTTATCTGCATGGAAAATAAATGATTTAATCAAAGGCTAAAAATGATTAGATTTAAAATTTAGAATTCAGGAATTATTTTTGACCATACTGGTTACTGGAGCCTTCAGAACAACCTCGTGAGATAATTTATGTTGATGAAGCAAAAATCCAAGAGGGTAGACATTTAAGAATAGAAAAATCATGTCCTTCTACATATCAAACATTAAAAATTTAGCTTTTAAATACCTGCATATATTCATATGTTTATTGCAGGATTAAGTGCTCATCCTGAAAGGAGATAAAATTGAATTTATTTAAAAAAGTAAACCTAAGAATTCATTTGAATAAAAGTCAATGTTTAGAATAACACTCATTCAAGTAAAAAGATGTATACGTGTGTACAATTATCTTCTCTAAACTCAATCCAAATACGATATTAGTAAACCTAAATCATTGCATTGTAGTGAAATAGAAATGGTTTCTTAAATGTCATGACTATGAATTTTTTCTCAAACAATAACTATGTATCTGCTTTATACTTTTTGTCGTGCAATCTTATTTGGTATTTCTTATCCAAGTTAAATAATTGGTCAAAAACAGTATACATTTATGCATGAACACAGTTTATGTAACACAAGTGTTTTCTTCACAAGACATACCATGGCTGTCTTAAAGAGCTGTAGAAAGTATTTAGTTATTATTTTATAGTTATTTTACTAGCAGTTATTAATTGTTGGAAGTGGCAGTTTCATTATGCTCTTTCCATAATATATTTAAAGTATTTAATTATAGTCTCTTTTTCCTTTTATTGCCCCTTCCTCCAAAAAACTTCTGTTTTTCACATAAAATTACATCTTTATGTATGTACATTATAATCTAATTTGGAAGAATTAAGGTAAACTGCAACTTAACTCAAGATGTACAAAGGATTAACAGGATTAATAAAAACGAATATTTTTGTTAAGTTCTGAATTGAGCTATCATTTATTATGATGGTTTCGATTAGGATCCTAGATAGAATTAAAGTTAGGGTTAAGATATAGAAAATTTAGGTTCAACATAGGATGACCCATGGCAAAAATGATAATCACAAGATACTATGTTGAAAATGAACTTTACAACATAGGTGGAATGAGGAATGAGGAAGGTAAGAGAGGGAAAGGAAGACTGGGAGAACAACAAAGAATGGGGTAACAATGTTCAACAAGAAATGTACTCATTACCTTACACATGTAACTGTAATCTCTTTGGAAAGCATCTTTACAACAAAATAAAATTTAAAAAATGAATACAATTATAAATCCTACAGGAAATAGAAAAACACTGAAAAAATTATTTTCAAAATTCAAGTAAAATTTAGAAGTACAAACCGAGTAAGAGTTAGGATCAATGTGAAATAGAGGCTTCCTAGTAATATTATGATTACATTATATGTAGTCTTCAGATTAGGCAAGGTGTTCTACGTACAGTTGGGGTTAGGATGAGAAAAATAATATATAAGATATTGTCTAAAACTGCAACATATTTTAAGAAGAATGAATAACATCAAAATTAGAATGAATAAAAACCAGTGTTTGTGTTACTTTAAACATTCACATATAATTTGGTTTGAAGTGTGATTTCCTTTTATAGTTCCGGTTAGGGTTAGGGAAGGGTAAGCTTTATGATAAAATTTCGTTTTTCACTAATAAGAAGCATAAAAAATGTGTGCTTAAATAGAATCTAGAGAATTTTCCTTACATTAAAATGGTTCTTTAGCTCAAGCGTTAAAAACACTCACATTGAGCTAAAGAGCTAAGGGACAGTGCCCATGCTTAGAGCTCAGGGATCATGCGCAGGCCCAGAGTTCAAGCCCCATGACAGACAAAGAGAAAAAAAATGGGTTAAATGGTACGTAAAACTGAAAATTATTTTAGTTCTAGGAATTCAGGAAAATCTTGGATAATGGGAGTAAATTTTTCTTTTCATAATATCAGGAATTGAGGTCAATGGATATAATGATTCATGTTATGGAACAAGCTTGGTTCAGAATTATGAATGACAAAATCTGTAGGATTTAGGACAACCAGCGATTTATTTCAATAATTACAAGTGTAATTTCAGTTTGGATGACAGAAAACTCGAGTATATTTCACAAATTTTAGAATTGGGATACCATTAGGGTCAAGGTTGTGGTTAGGATACCAGCCATGGTTAGGGTTAGAGTTAAGGAGAAAAAATTGAGGGTCAAATTGAAGGTAAATTTTAGAGTAAGACCAGTATGAATTAGAATGAATGTGAACTATAGTATTACAATTAATATTAGTATCTGCTTACAATTAGGTTTATGGTTATTCTAAATATTTCAGTTAAGGTTAATTTTAGGGTTGGGTACCAGTGGCTCATGACTGTAATCCTACCTAGTTAGGAAGCTGAGATCTGAGGACAGCGGTTCAAACCAGCCCGGGATGGAAAATCCTTGAGACTTTCTCCAATGAAACACTAAGAAAACCGGAAGTGGCACTGTGCCTCTAGTAGTAGAGTGCTAGCTATGAGCTGAGGAGCTGAAAGATAGGGTACAGGCCCAGGGTTTAAGACGCATTACCCACCTTAAAAAAAGAGAGAGAGATAATTTGTTCAGGGCTAGTGAATGATTAAGATATTGGAAAAAAAATAAAACCTATTTTGGGGAGGCACTCATCTAGATTAGATGAGTGAAAACTAGCACATTGTGTTAATCTTAGTATTTACATATAATTTGGATTAAAATTAGTCCAGTGTTTTGTTCGGATTATGATTAGTGTTATGAATAGGAAACTTTTAGTATAAAATTGAATTTTCACTACCAAATAGAAACAAAAAATGTGAGATTGAATAGTATCTAGAGTATTATCATTGTATTTATTTCTGAGTGACCATACCTATAACGGTTAATGAGAGTTTTTCATCCAGGTTTATGTTGAGAGTGAGGGTTAAGTAATGGACTAGATGTTAAGTAAATCTGAAACTGTTTTACAATACAGGAATTCAGTAAAAGTAGAATCAATGGAAACTACAGTATTCCTGATATGAGAATTTGGGGACAAGGAATGTAAAGATTCACGTTAGGGAACAAGATAACTTCATATGTAGAATGAGGAGATTTGTGGGAATTAGGGCAAATTGAAACTCATGTCAAGAATTAACCTGGAGTATTATTTAGAATGAATAAAAATTAGTTTTTCTTAAACCTCAGAATGGGCCTATCATTAGGGTAAAAGTTAGGTTTCTATTCCAGCTGGGGTTAGGGTTAGTATTCCGGAAATGGAAAATTTAGGGTCAAACTGAAAGTAAATCTTAAAGTGACATAGTATATTGCTAATAATATTAGGATTAGAGTAAGACGAGTGTTATGTTAACCTCAATGTTCCAGATGGGGTTAGGGTTAGAAAAATGGCAAGATATTGAGTAAAACTACAAACTATTTTCAGAAAGATGAGTTGAATCCAAATTCGGATGAATAAAACCTTATGTATTCATGTGGCTTTCAGATTCCAAAATTAATTACTTTAGGGTTAGGGTTACTATTCTACTTCAGGTTAGAGTTAGGGTCATGGACGTGTAAGCTTTAAATTAAACTGTTTTCTACTAATAATTACAGGTCAAATATTTGTGAAATATAATGGAACCTATAATGTTTCCCCTATATTTCCTATCAGAGATTATTTGGGTTAGGTTTAGAGTTACGGTTCCAGTAAGCATTAGGGACAGGCCGGCGCTGGTGGCTCACGCCTGTAATCCTAGCTACTCACGCGGCTGAGATCTGAGGATCTCGGTTCAAAGCCAGCCCGGGCAGGAGAGACCGTGAGACTCCTATCTCCAATAAACCACCAGAAAACCGGAAGTGGCGCTGTAGCTCAAGTGGTAGAGCGCTCGCCTTGAGCTGTAGAGCTGAGGTACAGCGCCCAGGCCCAGAGTTCAAGCCCCACGACCGAAAAAAAAAAGCTTTAGGGACAGGTTAGGGTTAAGAAGTTATTGGTAAGAAATGTACGCATTATCCTGCCCATGTAATTGTAACCCCTCTGTACAGTATGTTCACAAATAAAATTAAATTAAATTTTAAAATATTGTAGTAAATGAGAAACATTGTTTAGGATATGGGAGTTCAGGAAAGTTAGGATCAATAGAATCTAGAGTATTATTTATGTTATGTATTTTAATATTGTGTTTGGTGTCAATAGATAAAATGGTTCCTAACTGAGAATAACGTAGATTCGGAGTCTGAATCTATGCTGAACCAAAACTCAAGTACTTTTGTGTTAGCTTTAGGATTGGGCTACGATTCGATTCAAGATTAGAGTTAAGATTCATGTTGGGATGAGTTACTGTTATGGAATGGGAAATTTGCTGTCAAACTCAAACTAAACTTTAGATCTACAAGACAAGTAAATATTAATAGGAATGTAAAATAGAATTCTGATACTAATATAAAGATTCAGTGCAATTAGGTTAGGGTTATTTTCAGTGTTCGATTCAGGATTAGGTTTAGCCTCAGAAAAACAGTAAAATATCGGGTGAAACATAACCAATTTCACCAATAACAGTTGTTTCCAAGGTAGGATGAGTTAAAAGTAGGGCATTCCTAGGGTAATTGGGCCTAAGATTAGGTTCATTTTTCTAGTTCATGTTAGATTGTGAGTTATGAAAGTGAAAGTTTTAGGGTAAAACCGCGTTTATTTTTGACTAACAATTAGATGTAAAACAAGTGCGAAATATTATAGAAATAAGTATTTTCCATACATTTACTTTTCGGTGGTTATTTGGCTTAACTTTACAGATTTAAGTTGTAAATTAGGTGTAGAATTAAGGTTGGGATTAGGAAACTGATTACATGTTAAGTAAATTTGAAACTTATTTTAGGATCTAAGTCAGGAAAAGCTAGAACCAAGAGAAATTATCGTATTTTTCACGATATCAAGATTGGTTCATGTTAGGGACCAAGATATCTTCAGGTCTAGAGTCAGTAAGTCTGTAAGATTTAGGGTCAACTGCAATTTATTTCAAGAATGATAATTATCTGTTAGAATGAATCAAAACTGGAGTAGTTTTTATTCATTTTAGGAATTGGCTACCATTAGGATGAAGGTTAGGGTTAGTTTTCTGGCTGATATCAGCGTGCAGGTTATGGAAATGGAAAGTTAAGTATCAATATGAAAGTAGAATTTAGAACTACAAGAAACGTAAGAGTTTGGATGAGTGTAGAGTATTGGTAGTAATATTAGGATTTGGGTGTAATTATTGTCGGGGTGAGCCTCAGTGTTTTAATTAGGGTTAGAGTGAAGGTTATAAAAAAGGTAAGGTACTGCATAAAACTTCAATCTATTTTAAGGCGGACACATTACATCAAAGTTAAGATGAGTGAAAACTGTTATATTTGTGTTACTTTAGCATTCTGGTGTCATTCCTTTTACATGAGTGTTACTTTAGTGCTGGTAAGGGTTAGGACTAGGGAAGTATTACTTTAGGATAAAACTGTGCTTTCCACTAGCAAGTAGAAGGAAAATAAATGTGTTATTGAACAAAAAGTTGAGAATTTACTTGCATTTTCCACGTGGTGTTAATTTGCTACAATTAGTGGTAGTTTCTGGTTAGGTTTAGGGATCAGGTTAGGATGAGAAAATGGGTTAGACAACTAATAAATCTGAAACTTATATTAGAATCCAGGAGTTCAGGGATACTATTAATGGAAACTACAGTATTTTTTGATATCAGAATTTGTTGTAAAGTTCATGTTAGAGAACAAGTTTGCTTCATGTTAACAGTAACAAAACCTTTAGGATTTAGTCTAATTCTGTTCAAGAAAGACAAATGGAGTATCACCTAAAATGAATAAAACTCCACTATTTTTCTTTAACTTTAGGATTGGGCATCCAGTTGGAATAGGACTCAGTTTGGAGTTCTATCCAGAGATAGGCTTAGGGTTAGGAAAAAGGAAAATGAAGCCCAACTAAAAATAACTTAAAAATACAACTCTGTAGCGTAAAGGACATTGTTCCATCTTTTGTAGCTTAGTTTTCTCAATTATAAAAATAAATAATTTACCTATAGTTCTAGGCATGCTACTTTACAATTACTAAATATTGTCTGTGCCCCAGAGAAAATACATTAATGACTACATTTCTCTCTCTCCCATTTTTGGAAATCAGGAGAGTAATATTATCAACTTCTATATATGAACCAAATGAAGTATCAACACTCAGAATTTATTTAGACACTGAGAAATTCATTCTTCTGGAAAATTGAGGATCAACAAAATTCATGTTAAACTGGAGAAACCTCCTGAGATAGCTTTCTTAGAATATGTGATATTATTAATTGATTCTGGACATCCATATTTTCTAAACTTTTATTTGATACTTTTATAGATTTGAGAGAATGTATTTCATCTACAAAATAAAACATGTCATTATAAACAAATACCCGTTGTCTAAATGAAATATCTAAATGTCTTACTTATATCATTTCAACATATTTCAGAAAATCATGTGCTGTATTTCAGTGCAAAAATGTTCATGATCCCTCCTATTATATTCTTTTCTCCATTCAGGAAGACCCACTACAGTACGTGAGCTCATTGCCAAAGCTAATAAATGACTCATTAGGACCTACTGGGATTTCAATTTCCCTTGCCCACTGTCACCAAATTTTGAATTCGTGGGAGGACTCCACTGCAAATCCGCCAAACCTCTACCTGAGGTAAAACTGAGCCTGTTGGCTTGGTGTTCCCTCTCCCTCTTTACCCTCCTGCCTTTCCTCTCCATCTCCCTCTCTTTCTTTTTATAAAATTCTCTTTGTTTTATTAGCAATTCATATTTAACTTCATGGACATGATTATCTATCTATATATAGATCTGGATATAATTTTTTTCTGGTCGTGGGACTTGAACTCTGGGTCTGGGCCCTGTCCCTCTGCTCTTCAGCTCAAGGCAAGCACTCTACCACTTGAGCCACAGTGCCAATTCCTCTCTCCTTCTTTATGCATTTATTAATGGCCTCGCTTCCCCTCTCAGGGGTCTCCATCAGCAAATAGATGTGAGAGAGGGGATGAAGTGTCTTGCTAATTGTGAACGTATGTATTTTCATTCAACTCTCTATGTTTCATAACTGTCAAGAATATTTGGAGGATACAATCAGTTAAATTGGGCCCTGATTTTTGAATTCATAAGTAAGAATGCATTGTTCATGTAAAGAATATTTACTGACTACAATATACCAGAAGAAAATCGTGGCTATTCAGAGAAATGATGCAGAAACCAATTATGAACTATTTAATTCTATTTGGATGTGGTAACTAGAAAATAAAAATTGAAAGTTTTTTCAAAAAGAATATTATATTGTAAACACAAGCAAATGTATAAACATAGAGTTCAATCTCTACTACAGCTGATGCATGAATACAAAACAATAAAATAAAAACCTTGTAAAATTTCATTGCCCTTCAGCTTTTGTTTATTGGTAAGCTAATTGTTTAAATCTCATTGTATGCTGTTGTAAATTTTTTTGCTTACTGATTAAATTTTTTAATAATATCATAAATATTCCCAGTTGTTCTATATTATATATGATTGGTTAGATGTATGTGTGTATAGATATGTGTTTGAAGTGCTTTCCTTGAACTGGAGAATGTGGGCTCAGCACCAAAGCCCAGAGTTCAAGCCCCACGACCTACAAAGGAAAAAAGATCATCCATTTCTTCCATTACAATTTTAACTTTCGACACAATGTTACTTATTCCTCTTGATTAGATACTTGTCAACCACTATGTCCCTTTTAGTTAAATAAAGCATCTTCCATATTTTCATGTATCTTTTAAAAATACTGTAAGGAAATGAATATATTTCTTGTCAGTATTACCCCTTCCCTCGTGTTCTCCTTCTTTACCCTGGGTTCCCCTCTCCCTTTTTATTTTCATAGATCTCAGGTCCTATGCAGAATGCTAAAAAGAATCCAAGAAAGTATGACTTCCAGGATACACTCACAAATGGTCAAACAATGACTCTGGTTGAACTAGAAACAATTTAGTGACTTCAGTCACAAAGTACTTCAGAGGCATAAATTGTAATGTATACTAGAAAAAATTTTGGTTGTGTCTAAGGAGAATATGGTTGAGGGCCTGATCTAAGCCATACTATAAGGCTTGTTGGTCAAGTTCTTTTCGGTGGCTCAAACTAAGTTTTAAAATACTCAATGTTTTATATTTCTTACACGATCTTATTTCTTTTCAATAGTAGCATAACTAAGTCTATTCTTAATATAAACCCATGATTTTGATATTTTACATAATAAGTTTACCATGACTTGATTATCCCATTCATTGTAAGGAAAAAGTAAGGAATAAGTGACTTCCTTTCTGGCATCTCACTACTTTCCCTCATGCATCTCTACTGCCCAGAAGATGCTTTTAATCACAGAATGCCAATGATAAATAGGGTTGTTTGGGGCTAGACTTCTTGGGCATGAGTTTGAGTTAGCCAGTGTTGATTTCCAAAGCAAGACATCTCTGCAATTGATTGCTTTCCCTCATCTTCAGGTTGACTGAGCTTCCTATTTTGCATTTGCTGAATCACATATATAGAGTGAATGCTTATTCCCTTTAAGGAACTTTTATACAGTGAGTAAATAGAGAAGCCATTTTTTTTTCAGTCGTGGGTCTTGAACTCTGTGCCTGAGAACTGACCATCAGCTCTTCCTGTCAGGCTAGAGCTCTACCACTTGAGCTACAGCACCACTTCCGATTTTCTGATGGTTTATTGGAGATAAGAGTTTCACGGATTTTCCTGCCCGGGCTGGCTTTGAACCATGATCCTCAGATCTCAACCTCCTGAGTAGCTAGGATTACAGGCATGACCCACCGGCGCCTGGCTGAGAAGCCACATTTTGAGAGTTTGAATGTTAATCTTTATTAAAAGGCTAGAGATTGAATGGTGGACTACTGTCTCACAGTCCCTCTGCCAGCAAATATAGTTAACACTGCTGGGAAACTAAGTCTTGAAGGCTGGAGTGGAACAAAAGAACAAAAACAATACCATCAAAGCAATTCAGCTCCACCTTGGTGCTGAAGTTGTACTCCATGATGACCAGCAAGGAGCCAGGAACCAGGACAAGGACACAAACACAGAGGCATGGCTTAATGGCACATGAGCTAATCCAGATCAAGGAGCAGAGTCACAGGAAACTCGCAGTCCCAGGGACTGGACTGACAAGTTTAGTAAACTATCATTCACGTCACAACCCTTGCCTCCAGAAATTCAGGTTGCTAATCATCTGGGCGGGAGGGGCTTCAACTTCCTCCACCATGAAGATAAGATGCCAGACCGTATATCCACCATGTGGCCAAGATGCCTAAGGATAGACCTGCTCTCACCACTTCAGAATGTATTAATCAGTTTGCATTTTTATCCTGAATCATGCTACTTGTTATATTTAGTAAGCTTTTTGGAAAAACAACTTTATAGCAAGAAAAGAAAAGCCATATTTCATCTACCTTTTCTGTGTTTATCGTAGTATTTAAGTTTGACAATGTATCACATAGTAGCACTTTGTTCACAATACAACATTTCTGATATCCTAAATGTGTTATAGTACTGGCACTTTCATTTACCATCTTCCATATTACTTTTAAAAACTTGATGGCCATGGAAAATGTTTGAAAATGTTTGAAAAATGTATAATTTCATAATGTATATTTCCAAGTTACAAAGTTATTTGTGGCAAAAAGAGATTACATTAATTGAAGCCTGAATGTGATTACTTTGTTGACAAAGAAGTATCTTATGGTGATATACAGAAGGGATTCTGAAATTAAATCTTCAAAATTCTGATCTCTACCACTTACTAGCTAGTGAAAATTAGTCTACATGTCTGGATTTCAATTTATATTTTCTGAAAAATGGTGCTCATAGCTTTACCTGCTGATTTAGGCTATGAAGGGCTTGGATTTCCCAAAGCAATATTCTGTTAGCTGTAGAAAACTGTTAGAATAAAAATATATTATTACCTTTCAGTAGTAATCATAAATTTGAATTGAACTAGTTTCTAATTATCCACAAAATAGTACACTCTTTCTACCTCTCCTTCTCAACTTTCTTTTCTCACTATTGTCTTGTCTCTTCTCCCTCAATTATCTCCCTTTTCTGTCTCTCTATTTCTGACTCTGACTTTTTCCATACCCCCTTTGATCCATAACACAGGTTCAAAACAATAATCTGTTTATGGATTTCTTATTAACTTTGAAACCTATGAGAGCACAGACTATTTTGTCATTACATTTTATTTTTAAGAACACTCAAATTCAGTTATCACATGGATCTATAATAAAGGTTTACATTGACATAAATAATATTCTTTCTTATAACTAAAATATGTACACTCCTATTTTTGTTTTACATTTTGTGTATTTCATAAAATACCTTTCCATTCTGAATTTTTTTGTTTGTTGTGTTGTTGTTCTACATATACACATACCTTTAGCCTATTGAGTGCCTGTTTGTAAACTGATGAATGGAAATACCAAATATGTAATCAATATAATTTTACAATAGCTTATTAATTCTTCAATTCCCAAATTTTGTGAATGTGTGAATTTCAGAACTGGTTAAATTAATAGAGGAAAGTGCATACATTAACTAAGATTCCCCAATAAAGGACAAGCAACCTTTTTGAGGGCTTGTTTCAGCATTCTCCCATCAACCATTTTCTCTCTTCATCTCTTGAAATTCCTAGAGGAATTTCCTCAGGAATTTAAGGCAGGGAAGGCAACAGTAGCAAGCTTACCAATAATTTTAAATGCAGTTTATACTAGATGTCACCGACAACCAAATAATTGTTTTATCCATGCTAAGAAGTCTGTCAAGAAATACTACAGGTGAGCAAAGTTAGAACAAGAGAAGATCAAGTCAGCTTCCAGCCCAACACAGACTTCTGAATCATATAGTATAAGGGCATATATTTTTATGGGAAGCACTTTTTACTTGCAAATTAACTACTACACAGGAAAGAGAATGTTTTTACTAAATTTTTACTAAATTAGTTGAATTATTTTAAAATTCATAATTCAATTTTCAAACAGATTTGTTACAAATCCAATCCTGTTACTTACATTCCCTAATACTCATTATTGGTTATTTAAAGACAAAGACTAATTGTGGATAAAATTGCATTGAAATCCTGCCGCGGACCGGGTTCTGTCGGGACGACGGAGGATACCTAGGGGAGGAACCTGGAATAGGACGGGGAGATGGCAAACAGACAACTCACACACATTAGGAGTGGATGCTGAGTGCTGAGTGCTGAGTGCGATTTAATGCAGAGGATAGCAAACTTTTATAGCAAAAAGTCTCCATAAGAAAGGGCAAAAGGTTACATAATCTTGCTGCAGGGCTTCATTCTTGGGTGGTCACCAGCTGGTCTCCTGAAAGGGCAAAAGGTTACACAACCTTGCTGCAGGGCTTCGTCCTTGGGTGGTCACCAACTGGTCGCCTGATAGGCACTTGTTTCCAGCTTTACCTCTATTTTTAAGAAATACAATGGGTTTCCATGATTGTCACCAATTAACCACTACTTTTTTCTATAGAGGCCTTAACTGTCCCATTAAGATCTTTCCTGTTTCTTCTTTAATAGTAAGCACCAAGGAGACTTAGATTTATCAAGTCTCTTAGTAAATGAGGAAGTTCTTTCTCCTAAGTAGTTATCTCAGCAATTGCCATACATTCTTTCTGTTCTAGCCGCACCTACAACTTTTTGTAAATTTCTTACAATTCCTTCTGCTGGAGTGACTTTGTGAAACCCCCAATACTTTTATATTTACTTATAACTTGTCTACTAGCCTCCATAAGAGGGGTTTCAGGGTAGCACTTAACTCTGGTGAGTTAGTCATATTTTTAAGACACTCATCAGATATTGGAGTCGTCAACACTCTTAAAGAGCTTTGAATAAGGGAACGTTGACAATGAGTAAGTAAAATGAGCAGTAGAAACAGTAAAAGATTAATAGGCACTCTTATGAGGAAAAGATAGGCAGAAACACATCTTTTCCAGGGGTTTTTGCCAGCCTTTTCCCCGGAGTAGGCCTCTTAGAAGCCCTATTCTCCGAGGTAGACTTCGGTGAAGTCCCAAAACTTGGAGATAGGTTTCTGTAAAGCCCCATTCTCTGAGGTAGACTTCGGTGAAGTCCCAAAACTCAGAGATAGGTCTCGAGGCCCCTATCATGGTCTGATAGATGGTTTCCCATGCTAAGCAGACTCTACTGGGGTCGGCGTGGCAAAATCCCTACAATTTCTTCTAGGTTTCAATAGAAACACAGAAAACTGACTCTGAGACTGAGACAATTACTTGCTGCCAAACCCACTTGAACACACTCTGAAGAGTCTATTCATTCAACAGCAACTTTTATTTCCCAAATGGACAGGGCAGATTCAGTTGGAACAACTACTATGATCTGGAAGTTACAAAGAAGTCACTTTTCTCTGACCAAGTCTTTATTTGACACATGTGGAGATCTTTTGGTGAATTTTATGTGTTAATTTCCTTTCTTCTCTCTCTCTCTCTCTCTCTCTCTCTCTCTCTCTCTCTCTCTCTCTCTCTCTCTCTCTCTCTCTCTCCTTCTTTCTCTTCTTTTTTCATCTTCTGTTTTTAAGCAAGTTGCAGTTAATTCTGACACAGCTTTCTCCCAAATACAGATCGGAATGATAAATCTTTGTGATATTGTAAAGCAAAATTTACAGTTGGAAAAAAAGGAATAAATTGAAATTAATTCTATAGTGTTCTGCTACTCCTTAATTCTGAATATTCTCTAGAGAAGAAATACCAGTTGATTTACTCTTTGGTGAGAAAATGTAAATTCAGAGCTCTGTTGTTTAGAAATTCAAAAACATAGATAAAATCTGTTTACAACATTCATTAAAGTTGAAGAAAAATACGGAATATAGAGGGAAATATCACTCTTTGGGTATATTGTGATTTCCAAATATGAAAATAGGAACATATTTGTATAGAAAGAGACTTTAGAGTTACTACTAAATTGTGTTTGTGATCTAGAATTATTCCTGTAGTTAGTTCCACTAAACTATGACATACCAAATTTCAAATTTCAAAATTAGTAGAGAACAGATAATGTCAAATGTATATTTAGTGTGGAAAATTTTAGTATATATGTATATGTATTTTATATAAAAATGAATCTCTTGCATATTTTCAGTAGGCTAGTTTACATCAAATAGATTGTTTCTAATTTCATGCAATCTAGTGTCAGTTTCTACTTTTTAAAACTAAGTTATCTGGGCATTAGTTAAAATATAATTGTATATTTAGACCAGTTAAAAATTTCATATTTGATTGAGTATAAATTGGAATTTGTTATTATTGCTGATTGTAAGATGTTACTAAAATACTACAATTGACAAATCTGGCTTACTTACTGTACAGTTTATAAACTATGTAGCATATTTATTACATACCAATATCAGTTTTACTAGAATATCAGAATTATACTTATATAGTTACTACTTAATGCTGGTACAGTTGCAATACACTTCATGAGAGGCCCTATGTAGATCTCTCTCTCTTTCTCTCGTTCTCTCTCTGTGTCTCTCTCTCTCTCACACACACACACACACTCACACACACACCCAAACACACACACACACACACACACACACACACACACACACACACACACACACACACACACAGATACACAGACACACAGATTCTGTCACCTACCTTTAATTTTCTTGATACTGACTTGATAAAAGTAGGTTCTTCAGACCTTTTAGATTTCGGTGAAAACAAATAGTATGTCAAGAAAGAAAAAAAAAAACAATAGGGCACTGACTACAGCGAACATTTATGTTGGGATTTTCTCTGTCTCTTCAAGAAATAGATTGTTGCCATAAGTAGAGTTACATGTAATTTATTTGAGGAGGAAGCTAACTAATAGATTAAAATATTTCATAGGGTTAAATACTTATCAAGTACATAACAGGCATTCACGTTCAAGTTTGCTTACCTCAAATTTATTTCAATGAATGCATTCATCAACTAACAGAATAATTATGGTGGTGTCCAATGGTTGGTAAAGAGTAAATTGGTGATATCTTGACAAAAATGACCTCGGAAGGATAGCCAGGCTTTTTGAAGTAGGAAGAGAGATTATCTTGGACAGACAGAGACTGAAGCTTTAGCAAAATTAGGGAAGTTTCTAACTAATATATGATGGCAGAGAACTGTTCATTATTATGTACTTTCTTAAATTAAAAAAAAAAGATGTAGAGGAAATGTGCTTGTCAATCTTATTTTGGAGAGCGCTTAGCACCAGGGTAAACCTATAAGGATTGTGATGAGTGAGTATTGTGTGGCAGATACTCATGTTAAGAGATGGAGAAAAAGTTAAGGGTATAATTTGAATACATGTTGCAAAAATAAGACATGTTCATCACTATTGACTCAAGTAAGACACAATGAGAATTTCTAGGATGATTACTGAAAATGTTACTTGAAACACTGCGTTATTATTCTGTTTAAATATTGAAATAATACGGTCTGGTAAGGAGACGTTGGCCAAATGTATTTCATCAACATATTAATTCAGGTTTTTCTATAATCAATGATCTACTACCAGCAATAAAGCACTTCTGAAGCCTTCTGGACAGATGAAATAGAAGAGATATAAGGGAGGACAAATTCCTTGCAGAGTGCAACTTGTAAAATCCTGCAGGGAAACGAGAAAACTATACTCCCAAACATTTTCCCACCAGAGATGGATTATTATTGGCTGTCTCTTATCACTTCAAGAAAAAAAATGAAAATCTAAATGATAACTCCTGCAACATTGTTTGTAAATTACCCCAGAAAATTATGGTATCATTTTTCTGCATTGAGAATGCTGGCTTTATTCTTACTATAAACAGTTTGTGTTCATAAACATAAATTCTTCCTCAAGTGCAGAAAAATTTTAATACATTATGATTTTTTAATTTAAATTATATTGTAAAATTGTTCAGAATTGGACAGTTGCATAAGTAAGGTTATGAGTACATTTCTTTTGGAATAGTATTATCCCCTCCCTCCTTTTCCCCCGGTTTTTCACCTCCTGACTCCCCTTCTCTGCATGTTGTATAGATCACTTCCAACACAGTGTCTAGTTAGTATTGCTGTTGAATTGGTTGACCATTTGTTCCACAGTTTCTGTGGTTCCCCTTTCCCTAAACAAACCAAGTACACTCACGGAAGACAGAAATTACAAAAACAAACAAACAAAGAAAAAACAATAAAAATAAAAGAAAGCAGTGATAAAGGGAGTAAACAAAAGGGGGGAGGGAAATAACTGGAAACTGTACAATAAGAAAGCCAAAAAAAACCCTACAGAATATTTTAAAATTTTATATTTGCAATTGTGCATAGCTTGTTGATAAGATGATTCACTAAATGGTTTTTTATGATTATACTCCAAAAATTATGTATGTCTATTTTAGAATATATCTAGGACCCTTAAAAACTACCCATCATTTTTATAGACTGATAATTTTCATTTTTGTCTTTCAAATGTATTTGAAGGTTTTCATTATAAATATTAAGAGAAATATTACAGAGACCCTTCAAAGACTCCTCTTTGGGGATTTTAAACTCCTTTGATCAAAATTCCTGTGATGAAGTTCAACAAAACTCTCTACTAGTGAATGTTCTCTTGTTCTACTTTAAAGCAAAAGAAGCTATTTAAAACCTAGTTTTGCACTTTCTTTCAGGCCTTTTTCTTATCTTTCTTTGACTTGGAATTTATGTTCTGTGATTTTAATGAGGACTCTATTACCTCTTAAAGGAGAAAATTGATGGATTCAAGACATACTATTCTAGTAGATGTTAATTTAAAAAATTTTCTTTTTTGGTACTTTTTTCTCAAATTTGTCTTAGCATGCAATATTAAGATTTAATATTCTTAATTCATGAATGTTTCTAGAGGATGTAGAGAATTCCTCTATATGGATAAGACTGCCTGGCATTTTCTTTGAGGATGGTGTTGGTGTGAATAGTATTTTGATAATTATGATTTATCATTATTTCTAAATGCATAAATAATATTTTCCTCTTTGGAACATATTGTGGTTCATGTATTCAAAAACTTAGGCTGTATTTTAAATCATCAAGATGATATATATATCTTCATATTAAGAAAATTTGTCTTAGCATGCAATATTAAGATTTGAGTATTCTTAATTCATGAATGTTTCTAGAGGATGTAGAAAATTCCTCTATATGGATAAGACTGCCTGGCATTTTCTTTGAGGATGGTGTTGGTGTGAATAGTATTTTGATAATTATAATTTATCATTATTTCTAAATGCATAAATAATATTTTCCTCTTTGGAACATATTGTGGTTCATGTATTCAAAAACTTAGGCTGTATTTTAAATCATCAAGATGATATATATCTTCATATTAAGAAAATGGTTTGGCCGATGTCATAGAACAGTTTTAACAGTAGAGGTCACATTTTATTGTACAAACTTGTCAGCGCTTTATGACCATGCTGTGAAATGTTATTGTTTTGGGTACTTATGTTGTAGGGGCTCTGGTTAAGAATACCTCTCAGTGACTAGCTAGGATTTACAACACTGAATAGAGAATTAAACTCTTAATTGAAAGTAACAGGGAAGTACCTAGGGGCTCTGTTCAGCCTGAAATTTGAGTCAGACAATTTTCTTAGTCAAGCCCCTATGGGCTTGACTAAGATTCTCATGAGGTCTGATAATGATTGAAAAGCCAAGCTGTTTTCTTCTTGCCTGAACTTCCCAAAGGTAAATCCTCAATTTTAGTAAGTTTTTTTGATTAATGAGAAGGGAGAAGTTATCAGGAAGAAGGAAAGTTCAGGATTTTAACTCTCCACAAGTTCCAAAATATATGTTTGTTTTTTTTTTTTTAGTTTACCATGCTAGATATTGTGTAAGGGAAATGCTTATCTAGGAGACCAGTTAATCTACTTATCTGAAAATTATGATGTTTCTGTAGGAAGGGGTTATGACATGCTGCTAAATTGTCTTTCAGGCATCTTATATATATTCAGTCCACAATAAGCATCACAAGGCAAACTAAGAGGGGATATAGTATTTGATCAGATGTCACATGGTACTGAGTCACACTTCTTAACCTTTGAATGATTATCCTTTGATTACTGTCCTTTGATTATCATTTGAATTTTAATTTACATCCTTTCCATTTGTTCCTTCTCACTTTTTCATGGTTATAAGATTTACAGGATTATTTATTCACCCATCTTAATTCTGTATGTCAAATTATCTATTCCTCCTGATCAGTATGCCTAACATATCCTGTGAATTTTACTTTCATCCCTTTAACTCCATGCCCTACTTATAGATCTTACCTTGCATATCAGAATTACATATCCTCAAAGGCACAGTAAATTCCTCTTAGACATTGAATGGCTAAGATACACAGGTAATTTTTGAGTGTTATTAAATACTTTGAAAATAGATGCTACTTAAAAAATTTTCATAATCATGAAACGTTATGATATTTGCCTAATTTGCAACCAGATATTTGAAAATTTTTGTGATATAGTGACATCTGTGATTCAAAAATTAAATCTGGTTGTTGTATTTAATATGTATTATGGGAGAAAGATTAGGTAACAGATGGCATTTCAGATGGCATAACAAAGATATATATCATAAACTATCATACTGGGAATGTGTAGAAACAAATTAGATTAATTACTAATCAATAACTTTACTCCCGGTAAAATTAATATCATTAGCAGCCTACTGAGTTCAAGATCAAGCGAGTAGAAGCTAAAATAACCCTGAATATTTGAGTAGGCTGAGTAGGAGACTGGCAATAATCAAATAATAACAGGATATGGAGAGTGAAGAAACCAGAAGCAAGAGTGCTTTTTCAGCTGAGGAAATGTATCTACATAGAGGTTAAAGCAAAACAGGAAATGACTAGTAATAAAAATGATCTAAAGTAAAGATAAGAAAACCATTTTAATAGAAGAGAATGTTGAGCCAAGTTATGTTTTCCCACTCCTCTGGAAACTGACATGGACCAGATCAATGAGGAAAAATTATGGGAACTTAAAAGTTAATAGCAGGAAACTATTTTAATAAATAAGGGAAATAAGAAGGAGCAGAAAAAACGTGGACCCCGGCAGAGGAAGATATAGAATAAAGTAATATGGTGGGAAGATTCCTGAATTTCAAAAGTGATAAACTTGTACCAGGGAAGATAAATCCCCTTGTTGAATGCTTGATGGTAAAGGAGAGACAAGAAAGTTTTCAGAATAAGTAAAATAGTTATGATATATTGCATGTAATTTGTTTATCATAACATAATTTTCATAAAGTTAAGTGGAGAGCCTAAGAATATATATCCATGCCTAAAAAGCATAGACCCTGGTTTTGATCCTCAGAACTGGAAAGAAAACAAAAGCAGACAGATGTGATAGGCAGTGAGTACTAATTCAGAAGAACCAAACACAATAAAAAATAAACAATTGCTTTGCAAATAGACAAGTGAATTTTTGTAATAGGGAATTATGAATATCTCAAAAATTTGTTGGTCGGATCCTGTCACTTTGTAGTAACAAATGTGTCCACATTATCAAGATTTTATAGTTTATTAATAGAAGAATTAAGAGAGAACTAGGTAAGGGCTGGGAAGGTGGCTCAGTGGCAGAGTGCTTGCCTTGCGTACATGAGGCCCTGGGTTCGATTCCTAAAGCACCACATGAGCAAAAAGAAAAAAACTGGAAGTGGTCCTGTGGCTCAAGTGGTAGAGCACTAGACTTGAGCTGAAGAGCTGAGGGACAGCGCCCAGGCCCAGAGATCATGCCCCACGACCAGAATCACCCCCCCCTAAATAAAGAGAGAACTAGGTAAGATTTTTATAAAACTTTTAATCACACATTTGTGTGTAATTTCTACATTCTACGGCTGGCACCAACTGCACCTTGATTAAAATTGAGCATGTAGGGTTCTCTTTTGGCCACATCCCCTGGAGCATTTGCAATTATTAGATTTCTTGATTATAGCCATTCTATCTAGGATTAGGTGGAATCTCAATATGTTTTGATTTGCATTTCTTTTATGGATAGAGAAGAATAGCATTTCTTGGTTTGTATATTGGCCATTCTTATTTCCTCTTCTGGGCAGTTTCGACTTAAGTCTTTAGCCCACTTAATTATCAGGCAGTTGATTCCTTGAGGATTTGGTGTTACCGGATTAAATTTTTTGAATTGCAAGTATATTTTGGATATGAGACACTTATCCATTGTACGGCTAGTGAAAATCTTTCCCAATACATAGGCTTTCTTTTATTTTTATTTTCTTTTTTGAATTTTATCATCTTCAAGCAGTTGTACAAAGGTTCTTCAATTGAAGATATCATTTTATGAGTATAGTGCATCTTGATCAATGTCACCCTTTCTATCATTCTTCACAATCTCTCCCCATCCCCTCAAGTTACCTTGTAGCATTTTTGCTTATGTACATTGAACATTATGACTGTATTCACCCAGTCCGTTTCTCTCCATTTAGCTTCTCCCTTCCTCTTAACCATCCCCATCCTTCAATCTGTTTTTATTTATTTATTTTTATTTTTTTGCCATGGAGGTCAATCTTTAAAAAAATTAACAAACTAGACTTGGAACTACAATAAATTCTGATTTTACATGGTATTCTGTAAAAGTGCAACTATGCAGCATAATATGTCTATTACCCACTAATAAGATTTTAGGTCCTCTTGTGTTAGCAAAATTTCAACTATCAAAATGACACTTTATGGAATATTACATTTCATGTATCATGTAATAAATTACAGTTGACACAAATAAATCACGCTTTTAAAATTAGACAGCTAATATAAAATTACTGCCACATTTGTATACTCATTCTTGACTTTACCCATGTGGCGCATATATATATATATATATATATATATATATATATATATATATATATATATATATATATGTATATACACATATAGGAGTTCCGGGAAGATGGCGGAGGAGAAGCTGGAATCTGAACAAGCTCTCCCATAGAAATTAGTTTTAGAGTTCCAGTGAACAGCTATAAGCCAGAGAATCACACCAAGTGTGCCATCACAGGACAGAGAGTTAGACAAGAGAGGGGAAGCCAAGGAAACACATTATGTGCTGCTGCTGCGGCAAGGTCGCGGCGGCGACCACTGCCGCAGGGTCATACCTGAGACACAGAGAGTCCAGGACGAAGGAGCCAGACGCAGCGGACGAGCGGATTCTACTCAACACCAACAAGAACCAACAAGGAGCGAACATCTTCATCCTGCTGTTTGCAGACCAGAGACGACCCAGGATCCAAGACTTGGCGTGAGTACAAGCTCGACGTCCTCACTGCTTAACAGGGAGCAGAGGAGGGAAGGCTACCCCTCCCCCCCCAACACCGGTGATCTCCATCTTGGATACCGACAAAGCTTGGAGGAGCTGCTAGCTCCAGCTCAGGCCTTGGAATAAAACGAGTCATTTAGCAGGTCACAAGAACTTAACGGCGAAGTGACCTGCCAGACTCAGCTCCATCCAGGGAAAAGTCACCCAGCTCAGGCGCCAGCCATTGGCGTGCCTTGCCTCACTGGGTAACCAGAGCCAGAGGCTGCCCCTCCCTCTAGCAGCCACCACAATCAATTGAAAAACAGAAACCCTGAGAATGGCTCCAGGCTGGGCGCTGTGAGCTTTATCACAAAATAGCCCCAGGGAAAAGCTACTGTTTGTTGAAAGGCCTCAACTCTACCCAGAACCTAGCCTCATCACCACATCCCCCTCTTTTGTGATTCTCAAAGCAGATCACCCTCCCAGAAAACTAACCTGGGAGGGGGAATCTCAAAATCTTGGGTAAAGCAGAGCATTTTTCTGCCTCTTCCAACCAACCGACTTAAGAAACCAATCAAGCCAAAGGACCTCAAGCTGACCAGAGACTCCAACAAGAGACTGGTTACAGACAAGAGGGAGATACAGGATTCTTCCCACTCCTCCCCCCCAAAAAATATCAAAAGACTTTTTTTTCTTTTTCTTTTTTTTCTTCTTCTTCTTTTCTTTTTTTGCTTGTTTTTTTGTTACCATATATATATATGTATAAATTTTTTCCCTTCTAAAACTTTTATTAATCTTTAATTTTTGCCTCTTCTGAAAAAACAATTGTTTTCCAGTAACTTTTTTTTTCTCATCTTATAATTTTTATTTTAAGAATATGTCAATGAGCGTTTTCCTCTCTTTCCTTTTCTTCTTTCTCTTTTTCTTTCTTTCTTATCTTTTTGTTTTTTGTCTAGCTCTACTGAACTTCTGATCTTTTCTTCTCCTTTTCCCATCCTTAAAGTTTTTCACATCTCCTCTATGTCCCTCCCCTTCTCTGAACATATACACATTCCTCTCTAAATAGACGGTCTTTTAACCTCTATAATAACATTAATTTTTACGTTTCTATTTTTTTTCTGGTCTCTCTTCATTCCCCTTTCTGTCTCTTCTTTTTCTCTCTCTCTCTACTTGCATCCTACACAACCCATTTCCTGCATTGTGATTAGGACATAGTTAACTCTCCCTGTGCCTCCCCACACCAATCTATTCCTATTTTTTACCCACATCTCTCCCTAATCCTAATAATTTCTGGTTTTCCAAATTCTTTTCTGCGGTTCGAAGTCCTTTAACATATAGTTGTCTGATGTTGAATAGATGTATCTGTTGAACTAGATTGTAGACTATTGACTGTACAAATGCAAACTTTGGTTGATGGTTGCCTTAAGATAATCTTCTAGAACAAAACTGGTGCAATCTTCATCTCAAATGGGTAGAGTAAGCCGAAAAAACACAAGAAAAATGGCAAATTCGGGTATCTCAATTCCCAATCTTGATAATCAGGGATTAGAACAGATAAAGAATAATCCAGAGGAGAGTTCCCAAATAGCTCTACAAACACTAATAGCAAACATGATGAATGAGAAGTTTGACAATGTACAAAGGACTCTGTATGAGCGTGATAGGGAAAGAGAGAGGCATCCCAGAAGTTTATACAGGAATATCATAAGCGTGAGGAAGCTACTCAAAAACTGATACAGGATTTGCGTGAACAACTTGAGAATACTCAAAGAGAAAGGGAGGAATGGCGTGAGCAGGCAGAGAAAACTCAAAGAGAACTGCAGGAATCCCACGAACGGGAAGAAAGAGAACTGCAGGAATCCCACAGATGGGAGGAAGCTAATCAAAGAGTAATTCAGGAATTGAGAGACCAGGTAGAGAATACACAAAGATCACTAAAGGCATTCATGGAATCCATTAACAAAGAGCTGAAGGAAGTCAGGGAGACCACAAAGGGAATGCTGAATGGAACCCAACAGAAGGAATGGGAGTCCAAAGAAACCATAACCAAACAACTATGTGATTTGAGAACAAACACTGAACACCAAATTAAGGAAGTAAAGAAATTCATACAAGACCTAAAACAGAGCTTCAACAAAGAACTTGAAGCCATCCAAGCTGACCAATTAGAAGGAAAAGAGACAAAAAACAAAGTACAGAGTCTTGACAGCAGGTTAGACCATGCAGAAGATCGAATCTCAGGGATTGAAGACAGCCTAGATATTATAGAGAAAGAACATACAACCATCCAAGACAAGTCCAAGAAATATGATAAGTCTATCCAACACTTGGAAGACACCATCAGAAGGCCCAATCTAAGGATAATGTGTGTAGAGGAGCACCTAGAAACAGAAGTTAATGGTCTAGGAAATTTGTTTAACAGGATCCTAGCAGAGAACTTCCCAAACATACAAAAAGATAGGCCTATTCAGATACAAGAAGCTTTTAGAACCCCAAATAGACCAGACCAGAATAGGACATCCCACCATCACATTATAATCCACACAGCATCAACGCAGACCAAGGAAAAGATCCTTAAAGCTGTCAAGGAGAAAAGGGTAATCACCTATAAAGGGAAACCAATTAGAATTACCTCAGATTTCTCAGCAGAGACAATCAAAGCAAGAAGAGCCTGGAATGACGTATGCTATGCCCTAAAAACAAACAACTATCAACCAAGAATACTGTACCCAGCTAAACTCTCCTTCATAACTGAAGGCCAAATAAAAACCTTCCATAGAAAAGAAAAATTGAAACAATACATCTCCACCAAACCAGCCCTACAAAAGATTCTTAAAGATGTCCTACACATAGAAAACCAACAAGAACGCAACAAAGGCCAAGAAACTGCACCCAAACTGAGAATCCAAGAACCTTAGGAAGAACCCAGTTTTCGCAGCCCCCAAGAAGGTGGATAACATGGCAGGAACTCCCAAATACCTCTCAGTTCTATCTCTTAACGTTAAAGGACTGAACTCTCCAATTAAGCGACATAGACTGTCTAGTTGGATTAAAAAACAAGACCCTTCTATCTGCTGCCTGCAGGAGTCACATCTTGCCCGTAAAAACAAACACATTTTCAATGTTAAAGGCTGGAACAAAATCTACCAATCAAACGGCCCTCATAAACAGGCGGGAGTTGCAATCCTAATATCAGATAAAATAGACTTCAAATTAAAATTTGTGAGAAGAGATAAAGTAGGTCGCTACATACTAATTAAAGGATCTCTCCTTCAGGAGGATATTACAATTCTAAATATCTATTCGCCAAATATTGGAGCACCCAAATTTATCAAAGAAACACTACTTTCCCTCAAATCCCATATAGATCCAAAGACATTAATTGTTGGGGATTTTAACACACCACTCTGCCCACTATATAGATCAACTCGGCAAAAACTCAACAGAGAAACCCCAGATCTAAACAGCTGCATAGATCAACTAGACTTAACAGACATTTACCGAACATTTCACCCAGCAACATCAGAATACACGTTCTTCTCAGCAGCATATGGAACGTTTTCTAAAATAGACAACATTTTAGGCCACAAACTGACTTGTCTAAATTCAGAAACATTGAAGTTATACCTTGCATTCTCTATGACCACAAGGGAATAAAATTAGAACTCAACACCAAAAGCCACCAAAGAAAGTCCGGTATCACATGGAGGCTGAACAATACACTGCTGAATCATGAGTGGGTCATGGAAGAGATTAGAAAGGAAATTCAAATGTTCATGCTATTCAACAAAAATCAACGCACAAATTACCAGCTCCACTGGGACACAGCAAAGGCAGTACTCAGAGAAAGTTTATAGCTCTGAGCTCCTACATCAACAAATTGGAGAGATCTGAAACTAACAATTTAATGACACATCTAAGCCTCCTTGAAAAAGAGCAGCAAAATAAAGCCCAATCTAGTAGACGGAAAGAAATAATCAAAATTAAATCAGAATTAAATTAATTAGAATCCAAAAAAACTATAGATAGAATCAACAAAACAAAGAGTTGGTTCTTCGAAAAACTTAACAAAATTGACAGACCCATAGCAAACCTTATCAGAAAAAGGAGAGAACACACCCAAATTAATAAACTCAGAGATGAGAATGGAAACATCACCACGGAAACAACCAAGATTCAGAACATTATAAGGGAATACTTCTCAAAACTTTATGATAATAAGTTTGAGTACTTGACAGAAATGGACCTTTTCCTAGCAAATATTGACATGCCAAAACTAAACCAAGATGAGTTAAACCAGCTTACCAGGCCCATATCAAGCATTGAAATAGAAACAGCAATAAGAGATCTCCCAGCTAAGAAAAGTCCAGGACCAGATGGTTTTACAGCGGAATTTTACAAGGCCTTCAAAGCAGAGCTCACACCAATACTCCTCCAACTCTTCAATGAAATTGAAGGAGAAAGTTCACTACCGAACACATTCTATGAAGCCATGATACCCCTCATCCCCAAACCAGGCAGGGACTCATCAAAGAAAGAGAACTATAGACCCATTTCTTTGATGAACTTTGATGCAAAACTTCTCAACAAAAATTTGGCCAATCGAATTCAACAATTCATCCAAAAAATCATACACCATGATCAAACAGGATTCATTTCAGGGATGCAAAGCTGGTTCAATATACGCAAATCAATTAATATTATGCATCACATCAACAGGAGCAAGAATAAGAACCAAATGGTTATCTCAATAGATGCAGAAAAAGCATTTGACAAGATCAAACACCCCTTTATGATGAAGGTTCTGGAAAAATTAAGAATCCATGGATCATTTCTCAATACAATAAAGGCTGTATATGACAAACCTACAGCCAGCATTATACTCAATGGTAAAAAACTAAAGCCATTTCCTCTTAACTCAGGAACAAGACAAGGATGCCCACTCTCTCCACTTCTCTTCAATCTAGTATTAGAATGCCAAGCTACAGCAATAAGACAAGATGCAGACATAAAGGGGATCCAAATAGGGAAAGAAGAAATAAAACTCTCCCTCTTTGTAGATGACCTGATCTTGTATTTAAAGAATCCCATAGACTCCACTCCCAAATTACTCAAGCTGATTCAAAACTTTGGCAAAGTAGCAGGTTATAAAATTAACCCCCAAAAATCAAGGGCTTTTCTATATGCCAACAATGAGAAAAGTGTGGCTGAAATTAGGAAAGCAACTCCATTTGTAATAGCCCCACAAAAAATAAAATACCTAGGAATTAACTTAACCAAAGAAGTGAAGGACCTCTATGATGAAAACTTTAAAATCTTGAAAAAGGAAATCAACACAGAACTTAAAAAATGGCAAAACCTCCCATGCTCTTGGATTGGCAAGATTAATATCGTGAAAATGGCAATACTTCCCAAGTCTATCTACAAATTCAATGCAATACCTATGAAAATTCCACCCTCATTCTTCAAGGAAATAGAAGAGGCAATCCAAAAATTCATATGGAACAATAAAAGACCCCGAATAAAAAAAACGCTCCTCAACAGAAAGAACACTGCTGGAGGAATATCAGTACCAAATTTCAAACTCTACTATAAAGCCATAGATATCAAAACAGCTTGCTATTGGCATAAGAACAGACCTCAGGACCAATGGAATAGAATTGAAAACCCAGAAATGAACCTACAGACCTATAGCCATCTAATCTTCAATAAGGCAGCTAAAACAATAGAACGGAATAAAGACAGCCTCTTCAGTAAATGGTGCTGGCAAAATTGGTTAACTACATGTAGAAAACTAAAGCTAGATCCTTATATATCACCCTGCACCAGAATCAACTCCAAATTGATCAAAACCCTTGAACTCAAAGCAGACACTCTGTAAACATTATAGGATGGAATAGGAGAAACCCTAGGTCTCCTTGGCTCAGGCCGAAATTTTCTGAATAGAGACCCGGAAGCACAACATATCAAAGAAAGGTTGGACAAATGGGATTGCATAAGGTTGTAGAGCTTCTGCAGGGCAAATGGCATAGCTAGCAAGATCAATAGAAAGCCCACCGATTGCGAGAAGATCTTTACTAGCCATACAACGGACAAAGGTCTCATATCTAAAATACACTTGGAACTCAAAAAATTAAACCACCCAACAACAAATCCTCAAAGAAACAACTGCCCAATAAATAAGTGGGCGAAAGACTTAAAGAGAAGCTTCTCTGAAGAAGAAAGAAGGATGGCCAATAGACACATGAAGAAATGTTCAACATCCCTAGCCATAAAAGAAATGCAAATCAAAACAACATTGAGATATCACCTCACTCCAGTTAGAACAGCAAAAATCAAGAACTCTAACAACAACACATGCTGGAGGGGATGTGGACAGAAAGGAACCTTACTTCATTGTTGGTGGGAATGTAAATTTGTTCAACCACTTTGGAAAGCAGTATGGAGGTTCCTCAAAAGACTTCACATAGATCTCCCCTATGATCCAGCAATCCCACTTTTGGGCATTTACCCAAATGTTTACCAACAAGAACACACTAAAGCTACCAGCACAAGTATGGTTATTGCAGCATTATTTACCATAGCTAAGATATGGAACCAACCCAGATGCCCCTCAGTAGATGAATGGATCAAGAAAATGTGGTATATATACACAATGGAATTCTATGCCTCCATCAGAAAGAATGACATTTCCCCATTTGATAGGAAATGGAAAGGTTTGGAAAAAATTATATTAAGTAAAGTAAGCCAGGCCCAAAGAAGCAAAGGTCCCATGGTTTCCCTTATTTGCAATATCTAGTATATGTATGAGTCAAGCGGAAAAGGTCAGATAATGTGATGTTAGGAAAATGAACACTTAAATATGTATTTTTATGTTTTCGTTTCTTTCATGCATGTGTTTCTAACGCATTTATAAGATTATTTCTTTGTTGCTTTGTATGTCCCTCCCCCATAGTGTAATCCCCGCTTTCACTATATTTGATGTCAGTATAACATGTGGAGGAGATGGGGACAAACAAGTCGTTTAGGATTCAGGTGGACCTGTTGCAACAATGAGAAATACAAAATGTCATGTCAAAACCAACTTTATAATGTCGGTGTGGGGAGGGAGGGGGTATAATTGGTTGGAGGGAGGGGGGAGGCTGGGAAGGGAGGTGAAGGGTAAACAAAGGAGGAGGCTGCAATGCTTGGTAAGAAATGTATGCATTATCCTGCCCATGTAATTGTAGCCCTTCTGTACAGTATTTTCTCAAATCAAATAATATAAAATTAAAAAAAATATATATATACATATATATGTACATATATATATGTATATATATACACACATATATATACTCATATATAAACATATATATATATATATGTATATAAAATGAAATTCTATCCTTCCATCAGAAATAATGATATTGCCCCATTTGTTAGGAAATGGAAAGACTGGAGAAAATTATATTAAGTGAAGTAAGGCAAGCCCAACGAAACATAGGTTCCATAATTTTCCTTATTTGCAATAACTAGTACATGTCTGAGAAAAGCAGAAAAGGTCAGATGTTAGGCAAAATGAACTCCAAGATAAGGACACAAGTGTTTTTATCTTGCTTGCCATTGTTCCTAACATATATATAATATGGTGATTGTTTTCTTGTTATAAGCCCTGTTTTCACTGAAATTGATGTTGCTATAATTTGGGGAGAGGAAGGGATTAAAGCAAATTGTTTAAATAGGGATACAGGTGGATCCATTTCAACGATGAGATGTACAAAATGCTACGCTGAAAAACGAACTTCACAAGTTTGGCGGAGGTGGAGGGTTGGGCAGGGGGCAGTGTATATGTCGAGTTGAGAGGACATGAATGGTTGGGGAAAAACGAAGGAGGAGGCCACAATGCTTGATAAAAAATGTACTCATTACTTTGTTCATGTAATTGTAACCTATCTGTAAGCTATTTGCAAAATAAAACAACTTATTAAAAATAAAAAGAAGATAGATGTAAAGATAATATCTTTGTAATGGATGATTGAAAGTTATAAAATAACAAAGGATATGTTCTGAATCCCAGAACTTGTGAAATGCATGGCTTTCTATTAATCTTGTTAGCTATGACCTTTGCCATGCAGAAGCTCTGTAGTTTCATGCAATCTCATTCGTCCAATTTTTCCGTGAGTTGTTGGTTTTCTGTGTCTCTCTTAAGAATATTTCAGCCTGGCCAAGGAGTTCTAGAGTCTTTCCTATTCCTTCCTGTAATGTCTTCAGGGTGTGTGCTTTGACTTTGAGATCTTTGAGCCATTTGGAGTTGATTCTCTTGTAGGGTAATATATAAGGTCCAAAAAAAAATCAAGTCCCATATTTTCTCTTATTTGCAGTAACTTGTATACGTCTAGGACAAGTGAAAAAGGTCAAAAACTATGTACATATTACCATATAAGATTAATGTTAAGCAAAATGACCCCAAGATAGGGACACATGCCTGGTGCCAGTGGCTCACGACTGTAATCCTAGCTACTCAAGAGGATGAGATCTGAGGATCACGTTTTAAAACCAGGTCGGTAACAAAGTCTGTGAAAGTCATATCTCCAATAAACCGGAACTGGCATTGTAGCCTAAGTGGTAGAGCACTAACCTTTAACTGAAGAGCTGAGGGACAGCGCTCAGGCCAAGGGTTCATGCCCCATGACCGACCCCCCCCAAAAAAAGAGACACATGTGGTTTTATCTTTCTTACTCTTTTTTTTAACGTATCTATAATGTACTATGTGATTTTCTAGCTTCTTTGGTAGGTTCCGCTCCCACAATATAACCACTGTTTTCAATGTATTTGAATTCAGTGCCTTCCATCTTGTATATACGTTTTTCTAATTTGTGGAGGAGAAGAGAAAAAAAATGCTTAAATAGGGATACAATGATATGTACAAGACAATATGTTGAAAATGAACTTTATAACTTTGGGAGGGATGGTTAGGAAGGGAACGGAGGAGATGGGGAGGTATTGGATAGTAGAGGAAAAACAAATGTTGGGTTAACAATGCTCGATAGGAAATGTCCTCATTACTTTACTTATGTAACTATAAACCCTCTGTACAGTATCTTTACAATAAATACATATAATAAAATAAACATATGTTTTAAAAAAATGAGCATGTAGATTTTACCTACATATACTAAAGATATTGTATTTTATTTGCTAATCACCCATTCTGATTATGCTTCATGTATATTTTATGTATGGAAAAATAAACTATTAGTTCCACTGATTTTATACAAAAACATTTTATTAGTCTTAGAGAAAATCAGCTTTACCTGGTGCTGAATTTGAAGGCATCTCTGATTTGTAGGAGATTTCCCAAGGAAATAATGAAACATTCTCACTGAGATTAAGATTGTCTTAAGTTACTGCTGATAATTTTCTAGAAAAGTTTCGCAGCTAAAAAATAAAAATAATAATTTTACCCAACTTTTCTTCCGAAATAAAGAATTTTAACAGTCATTTTTGCTTTTATGTTAATGATTTGACTATATTATGCATCAAACATATGTGTGACATTTGACTCAGTTCTATTTAAAATATATTCACTTGATCCCCATAGGCAAACATTTTTCTAGGGCTAACAATGTTCTGAGTAAGATGAAAAAATAGAGACTTTGCCCTCAGAAGGATAGATAGATAGATAGATAGATAGATAGATAGTTAGATAGATAGATAGATAGATAGATAGATAGAGAAATATATTCCAGGATGAAGGTGGAAAAGAAGAAGTGCATAGAAAAGTATACATATCTAAGCTTGGAAGGGTAGGAACTATCTAGTGTTTGGAAATTGAGAAGCCATGATACATTGCTTGAAGCAAATAGGTTCTAAGAGCATATTTATTCAAAACCCAGCTTTTAAATAGGAATCCGAGATGCTTGAAATAAAGAATAGAGTAAGGAATTAATATTAAGGGCAATAGGAATCATTGAAGGGAAAGAAATGAAGTGGTGATAAGATCAAAATTGTACTTCAAAATGCTCAGTCGATTGGAGGGAAACTGGTATGAACAGTGCAAAATGGAGTTGTCTCTTCATTAAGAAGCAGCTGATCCACTGAAGACGTTATGGGGCTAGTGCTGATCGGGTAATTTTAAAAGCAACGGGTTAAAGAAATTCTTTGTCCTAAGAGTCTACTATGATGTGAGGTATGAGAAAATCAAAGCATCTAGGTTGTCTTCATTTCTAGAAACCTGTGATTTTTTTTCTAGAAGTTATAGTCACAGAGAGAAGATATATTTGGAGATAGAATTTCATGTATGTAAAAGGGTTAAGCAAAATCTTGATCTATTCTCCTATACTTCTTTGGGGAACGTTCTAAGAGAAAACTTAAGCAATCATATATAGAGAGAACAGAGCTCTGGTTCAAGTGGTTACTCTGGCCTTGCACGGTGTGAAAAAAGAGAAGAGAACTAAGTGCAGAGACAATGAACTTTTCATAGAAGGAGGCAGACAGTAAAAACTCTAGAGTTTGTAAACCACATACTTTCTTGTCCGCAGCTTTGTCTCTAACATTGTGGTGCTAAAGCACCTACAGACAACATGTAATAGGATGAAGCTGGCTGTGTAAAATTTATTTAGAGATATAGAATTCCCTAGAGTTTACAATAATTAGTATAGTTATTTGTCTATTAGTTTTCCATCATTTAAGCCTTAGATAACTATTCTTAGCTCCAGGATCAAAGCACAACTTATAGATCATATATAATCATAGGCTACTATTTGCAGATTCCTGGTAAGGAAATTTAACCTCTGAATAAAAGAATCCAAACAGGAAATGAAAGGTGTTGGCTCTATACAAGGAAAAAGAATATGCAGAGCATTACATTAAAAATTTGAGCAAATTATCTCTGACATTCATGGGAACTGCTGCCAAGAAGTTAAAGTCTACACTGATGGAGATTTATAAGATTTTATTAAAAAACATAGCCCTTTCATTATTATAAAGCAATAGAATTTAGAGTTGCTTACAAAAATGAAGCCTCTCTTTCCACCCCTAATTCTTACTCTTGCCCACAACATAAAAAACTTTATTTTAGATATCCTAGAAACCTGAGATCTATTCTTGGCCCTTTCATTATTGCCAGGTAATTAGCTTTTCACAACTCAATTTACTGTTCTATGAAAAAAAGGAATCTTGGTTGGATCAAGGATACAGGTGAGAGAGCAAGCCTGTACATGAAAGCGTTTAGCAGAATATGCAGAATCTATTCAAATAACTTTTTAATTTTTCTCCCCTCAAAATGTTTACAATTTGAAGTTCCATGTGGATTTCTGTTACTTCTTAATGGATTTATCTGTGTTCCTAATTTCAGAATTGGTGAAATAGTATAGTTTACAAGACTATCAATCATTATTTTCTGATGGAAGCATTGCTTGATCTTTTATGAATAAAGCTTATATTACATGGATTGTAGATGATCTGCAAATATGTCAGACAATTCTCTGGTATCTGACACCTGAATGCTAGGATAATACACATGTGACACCATACTGTCTTGTTAATTGTCATGATAATGTTGTTGGGCAATGTATAGGCGAGTCAAGGTATTAGGTGGATTTATGCAGTTGTACATTTCTCAACACTAATATAGGAAAATTTTGAGGCAGTTGAAAAAGAAGAGAAGAAATGGTTTGTGAGAACCTAGTTTTACCATTCATTTGACAAAGAAGAGCTTAAAACAATCCTTCTCAGGAAAACTAATTTTATTTTTTTTAATAAATTACAAATAAGGGAACCTTTGTGAGTTACCATGTAACATAAAAAAGAGGACCTGAGATACTCAATGTAGAGACTGGTGTGTAGTAGTTGTTCAAGAAATATTACTTTCTCTCTTCCCATTCCCCTCATTAAAATTTCAATATTCTCCTTGATTTCTAGTTGACCTGTCATTTGCCTTAAATAACAAACCTAAACAGAAAGACAGAAAAGGAGGATTTTATTCATACGTTTACAAATGGGTCTTAAGGAATGTGAAATCTGTTGCATTTGAAGTAAAAAAAAATCCATTTTGATATGAGTCTCATGCAAATCTAAGAAGAGATCTATAATTTATTTATTTAAAACATTAAATTATGATGAGTCACTTAATAACTCCAAACTACTGAGCTAAACTAAACTTGTGCTCAGAAATAGTCATTAAAGTCCCTGTTAGACATTTAATTACTACACAAATGTTTTTATAAGGCACTGCAAAACAAGCATTTTGATTACCAAAAAAATATAATAGTCATGATTGACAAAACGTTAGTCTATTTAAATAAGCAAATTATCTATCTATCTATCTATCTATATTATTCTGTCAACTAGAAGTCTTTATTTTTAATTTTTTCTTTATTTTTATTGTAAGAATACCGTACAAAGGAGTTATAATTACATGGGCAAGATAACGAGTACATTTCTTATCAAGCATAATTGCCTCTTCTTTGTTTTCCCTTCCCATCCCTTCTCATATTCCCCTCCCACAACCCAATCCTCCCCCCAATCCTCACAAAAGGTGTAAATTTCGTTTTTCGACATAACGACTTGTACATCTCATTGTTGCAATGGGTCCACCTGTATCCCTAGTTAAACGATTTGTTTTTTCCCTTCCCCTCCACAAATTATACCAACATCAAATACAGTGAAAGCAGGGGTTATACCATGGGGGAGGGACCTACAAAGCAACATAGAATTCATCTTATAAATATATTAGAAACAGTTGCATGAAAGGAAAAAGAAAACAAAAAAAAATATTTGAATATTTATCTTGGGTTTAATTCCCCCAACATGAACTTATCTGACCTTTTCTGCTTGAGTCAGACATATACTAGTTATTGCAAATAGAAGTCTTTACTCCTTAAAATGTTTGTAATTAGTTTGCAACTCTCACCCTAGGAAAGCTCAAACTTTACATACAGATTATTTCCTGAGCCCAAATTGGAAACACATTTATTTTGTCTTTGTGAAATGTAATTTTCTTTTTGTTTGTTTCAGTGGAAAATTAGAGAAACATGTTCAACCACTTGGGAAAGTAGTATGGAGGTTCCTCAAAAGACTCCACATAGAGCTCCGCTAAGATCCAGGGATCCCACTTTTAGGCATTAACCCGAATGATAACAAGCAAGCCCATACTAAAGCGACCAGCACAACTATGTTTATTGCAGCATTGCAGCATTATTGACCATAATTAAGATATGGAACCAACCCAGAGGCCCCTCAGTAGAGTAATGGATCAAGAAAATGTGGTGTGTGTGTGTGTGTGTGTGTGTGTGTGTATATATATATATATATGTATGTATATATATATACATATATATGTATATATATGTATATGTATATACATATATATGTATATATATGTATATATATGTTTGTGTGTGTATGTATATGTATAAACACACACACACACACACACACACACACACACACACACACACACACACAATGGAATTTTATGCCTCCATCAGAAAGAATGACATTAGCCCATTTGTTAGGAAATGGAAAGACTTGGAAAAAATTATATTAAGTGAAGTAAGCCAGGCCTATAGTAGCATAGGTCCCATGGTTTCCCTTATTTACAATAACTAGTATGTATCTGCGACACATAGAAAAGTTCAGATAAGATAATGTTAAGGTAAATTAACACCAAGATAAGGACACAAGAGGATTTTTCTTGCTTGCTATTATTTCTAACGTGGTACCACGTGATTTTTGTTGTTTTTTTTATGTCTCTCCCCCACCGTCTAAACCCTGTTTTCACTGTTTATTGATGTTGGTATAATATGGGGGAGAGGGGAAAAAGCAACTTATTTATAAAGGAATATAAGTTGACCCATTAGAACAATGAGAGTGATGTACAAACTTTATGTTGAAAAATCAAATTTACAATTTAGGTGGAGGTTTGGGGGGCAATGTGGGATGCTAGGGGAAAAATCTGAGGAGTCAAAAAGGCTTGATAAGAGATGTACTCAACACCTTGCTCATGCGATTGTAACCCCTCTGTACAATATTTTCACAAAGCTCATCCACAATGTTTACTGGTCTCTATCATCTTGACAGAACCAGGGTATGCTGAGATGTTTGTTTAAATGCTCTTTCCCACAAAAAAAAAAAAACATTTGCACAAAACAAAACAAAAAAATTGAGAACAGGAATTCACAGAATCAGATTAAAAAGAAAAACCCAAATCTATGTATGAGGAAAACATTAACTATGTAAGAACAAAATAAGAGATAGAAGCATGACCTCAGGCTTATGGTGAGGGCAGAACAGTGAGGTTTCTGCAGAAAAAATGAGTTTTGGAGTTGTAACTCTTCTAAACTAGGGTCACAGTTTTAGTAGTACTACTGATGTGATATTCAATAGTAATGTGGTCAGAAAGATCCTATTTGTAAAGTGAAATCAGAAAGGAGACATGGTGAATAGATTCAACAAAAGAATGCAAGTTTATAATTATAAAATTCTCATCATTTTGCCTCAATTCTTTTTAAACTGCAGCATATATTTGTCACTTTCAGTAGCACTGTTACTTGTAGCCAAATTGGTTGGGCTCACAAACACACAAATTTTATATTTGTAATAGTAAGACTTTGTTATGATCTTGCTACTAGAGCTAAAAATATAAAATAGATAAGAAGGAAAGGAGGAGAATGTTGGGAATGAAAAAAAGCAGTAAAGTGATGTAAGATCATTCTTTTATTAATATACTTATTTAAAAAGTTCAGCAGCATTCTGTTCATAAGGCATTGTAGACACAAGAAGGAATTAGAACTCCCATATGTGGAATGAGAGCTTTGATGAAGAACAATGGGATATAACCAAAAAATACATTCTAGCGTAATCATTAGCAGACCACTTTGTAATAATGAGAAGGCTGTGTTTTGGGCTGCCCTATTCAGGAAAGATTGATGTATAGTTGCTGCTCTTCAGGATAAACGTGTGTGTGTGTTTGTGTGTGTGTGTGTGCGTGTGTATAATATCTAAAAGGAAATGGATAGGAAAGAGAAGGATAACTCAATGAAAGTTATTGTAATGTTCAGCATCTATCTATCTATCTATCTATCTATCTATCTATCTATCTATCTATCTATCTATCTATCTATATTCATAGCCATATATATATAAGCAAGCCAACCCTCTTACACACAACTATCTACTAACCCAACTGAAATAAATATAATTGCAATATTACGGATTATATTTCTAGTTGTTGGAAAGAGTTGCAAAAATGCCAACAGATTTTACTATATTCATTAAAGGATACTTACATATGGAGCAAATTGCGGTGAATTTCTGTCATTATTTTTAGAAAATGTACTGGAAACAATAATCTTAAAATCTTTACCTGAGAAGAAAATGATAAGTGTGGAAACAATTACTTTAACTCAGTCTTGAAGGACCAACTCTAAGGCTGCTAATAAGCAGCATTCATTTTCATAACCAATTATTTCATGTCTCTCCTCTTTCCTTCAGGAAGGACAATATTAAGTGCAGAGATATAGATGATACTTTGCAAAATCTCCATTTATTTTTCAATATTTCTACATTTTACAGGTAATAGAATAACACATTAGAACTTGATCTATATTACTTGTAATGTAGTCTTGCAGAAGTTTTCATCTTTCACTCTGACAAGTGGTATTGTAATCTGAAAAATTTTAGTTGTAAATCATTTCAGATTCTCTTGCCATGCTTCAAGAAAAAGATGTCCTGGCTTTATTTTGTTCCACTCCAATATAGAGAGGGAGGGAGGGAGGGAGGGAGACAGAGAGAGAGAGAGAGAGAGAGAGAGAGAGAGAGAGAGAGAGAGAGAGAGAGACAGAGAGACAGAGAGACAGAGAGACAGAGAGACAGAGAGACATAGAGACAGAGAGAGACAGAGACAGACAGAGACAGAGACAGAGACAGAGACAGAAACAGAGGGACAGAGAGACAAAGACAGAGAGAGACAGAGAGAGACAGAGACAGAGACAGAGACAGAGAGAGACAGAGAGAGAATGTAAACTTTGGCAAAATGAATACAAGTAATGAATGCAAATCATATACAAATTTCAGTAAGAAAAAGGTAATTTACAATTTCATGAAGTTTTTGGAGTAGAGTATGATTTCAGGAGAGTTAGAGGCTACATTATTATCTTGTCTTTCATTTTTTTTCCATGAATATAGTCTGTTCTCAATGTGAAGATATGTATGTAGTATAAAATGTAGAGACGGCTGGGAAGGTGGCTCAGTGGTAGAACGCTTGCCCGGCAGGCATGAGGTCCTGGGTTTGATTCCCCAGCACCAGAAAAGGAGAAAAAGCTAGCCTTGAGATGAATAGCTGAGGGATAGCCCACAGGCCCAGTGTTCAGACCCCACTACCTACAAAATAAAAGTGATAGAATTTAGAGCATCTGGTTTCTAATGAAATTCAAGCACTTGTAACATTGGGTGAGTTCAAGTACTGATGGTTTTGAGGTTTGAACTGAGGTTCTTGTGTTTTCCAAGCAGTTATTCTACCACATGAGTCACACCACCAAACTAAAGTACATCATCATTCATTAAAACATATTCTAATTGTCTAGTACAAAAGCAGACGAAGATGTCTATGCATGACAGGAAAATACAAATATGGTACCTGACTTTGCATAAAAATAATTCTCTCAATTGTTAATAAGTTAAGGACTTTGATACAGGATTGTCTATCTGTGGTAAAGGTAGTGAAACATGGCCTTAGAAGAGATAGAAGACATGTGATGCAATCTAGGCTGATCCAAATGGAAAGTACAGGACACAGAGGTCAACTCAAAGACTGAATTTGTTGAGCTGTTGAAAATGCTTAATAGACCAATTCACCTGAAAGAGCCTCTGATCTAATGTGATGTCTTCACTGTAAGCCACAGCTTTTCAGAACTTTTAAGTCGGTCCCAGAATGAACAAGGACTCTCTGTATGGGAGGTTAAGAACCAGAGAACTTAGGAGTACTGGGCAACTTTTTGAAATACAGTGAAACCCTGCATCAATCTAGGTGCTAAGTGGGATGATTCTGTCTCTCACCCTCCTCACGCAGACAGAGGGGATTGCGTGTGTGCTCGGTGTGTGTGTGTGTGTGTGTGTGTGTGTGTGTGTGTGTGTGTGTGTGTGAGTGTGTAATGGCCCTTTAAATAGTGTTATGTAGAATATTTACTATGCGCTAACCCATAATAGCAGGGGGGAGGGATGAGAATGCAGATACCAAGTAGGGAAATAGGTGACAGGATATTGGAGAGAAACGTGAGTTCAAGGATAAAGAAAAAGTACATTCAAAGGCACAGTGTTGTTTTGGAAACAAATCAGCGGTCAGAACATAGTTCTAGTGTCAAAAAGGAGTCAAAAAGGAGAGCCAGCAATCAGGTGCTACTTTATTATAAAGACCATGGACTATGAAAATTAGGAAGCTACTGAGCTACAACATGAAACTAACATCATAGAAAAGAAAAGAAGATGTGTAAAGAGGACAAAGAAAGGAAGACCTGAGGATAGAAGCAGTTTTGAATATAAAGATGTGACAAATCACCAATCACGAACTCAGCACTTGAGATAAAACATATACCGAGCCAACAGTAGGCAAAAAAGGGCGATAGTGTTAAGTCAGGAAGGCAGGAAATAAAGTAAGAAGGAAGTTACGTAACCCAACAAACTGGCATTCTGATATTGTTTCTGTCGCTCATTAATGTTTCTCTTGAAGAATATCAGCATATGCACACACATAACAGTCAACAGGCAAATATTTCAAGTGATTACTCGATCTGAAATCCAGAAGGCTTACTTAAGTAGTTTCATTTAGTATGAAAATAAAACATATGCATTTTCTCGTGTCTCATCTATAGAAGTTAAATGATTAAATGTTGCAAAACATTGCTAGAAATTTCTATCATTCAAATGAAATACAGGAAAAGGAGTGTATATGGTGCACTTGTTCTCCTTATCATGATATCACACAATGATCTTTTCCTTGACAGTGCCAAATAACAGAATTAGAGAGTCAATACATAAATTCACATTTCTGTCTATCAGTTAAGCAGATAATGAGCTAGAATAATGACTCTTTCTCCTAACTTGTTGTAAGAATGATTCAATTTAAAAATACTTAACACATGAATGAAATTACATTGTTGACAGCCAGAGAAATTGAAGATGGAACACCATATTTGAATTTCTTGCTACAGACAGAAGTCACGGTGGTGAATGGTGGAGAGACATGAGAATTTCAATAAAAAGCATTGTCTACCATTTGTTACCTTTATAAACAGGATAAAGATAACTGTGAACTTGAGAAAAGAATGCAAAATTATAAAAGGAGGTCTGTGGTATACAAAAATGAGTCAAATCATTACAATGTATAATAGTGTGGCTATACTGAGACATTGAATCTTTTACTCCTGAGCATTCTTGACAGACTATTTATAGAGTATGTCGGAAGTAGCCGGGTGCCGGTGGCTCAAGCCTGTAATCCTAGCTACTCAGCAGGCTGAGATCCAGGACCGACCAAAAAAAATGAATACAACAGCTAATGTGTTGTGCATCATTACAAATCTTCACATAATTAAACTTATTTACAAGAACAGGTTGTCAATTGTGTTGCAAGAAGTGAAGCAGCCTTCCAAAGATAAATAACCGGCAAATCAATATTTCCTATGGAGAAATGCTGATGACAAATTCTAAACAATAGTTATTTCCACAATTAACATATGGTACATGACGCTGTCACTGATTTGTCAGAGTCGCATAGATAGAAAATAATCAAACAGGGCAGATGAAGATCCTCAGATAAACAACTGTATTAACAGATCTTAAAAGATCAAGAAAACAAAATGTACCAAAATCACTTTAAAAATCATTTTCCCGATTCCCAACTAAACTTGGTAGTAAAATTGCTTAGGGCAAATAGTGTAAGACATATTTTTTTTTCTTTCTGTGGTTCTGGATATTGGACTCTAGGTACTGGGTATTGTGATAGTGGGTATTGAAATTCCTTGCGAGCCACGTGCTTAGTCACTTGGGCCACACCTTGAGTCCCTTTTGCATTGGTGATTTTCAAGGTTAAGTCATAAGTTTCATTCCAAGCTGGCCTGGATAATCCTCCTTGTCTTACTCAGTGGGAATGAGAGGCCAGTGCCACTGTACCTAGCCATTGTGCTTTGCTCTTAACGGGAAAAGCAAGTACTAGACAACTTTCTTAGTTGCGATGCGTATCAAGAACTTATTTGTACTAGACTGTTCTCTATTTAATATCCCTTGATTTCTACCTCCAGAATTATATTTTGGAGCCACGAAACTCTTTTGGGTGTGGGTTTTATGCTGAAACAGTTTGTTTTTTATATAAAAATATACCAAAAACTTAAATATAGGCCATGTGTTGTACCAAATATTGGAGAGACATTTTCAAATGCTCCAAGTTATCTCAACAGAGATGGGAAAACTAGCAAGACAACCACTAGACTGACAGAGGAAAAATAGAATGCAATATAAGGCAGATGTCTCCCCCAAAGGCATATGGTGATCCTATAAGGAAAGAAAGGTGTCAGACTGGGCAAGGGAGGACATTAAAGGGATATTAAATTTTTTTCACAAAATAATCGATGCCAAATTTCTGAAGTTAAATAGAAAAGAAACATAATATTGTAGTTGAAAAAAAAAGGTACTTCCATCTTTTTCTTTGTTACCACTCTTATTTATGATGAATTTGATAAAAATCCTTTCATCTGGCAAACAGTCATTGAAACAAAAAGGTTTATATGTGAATGCTGTTCTGAAGAAAGGCTAGAGGAAAGAATTCAAAGTCCTTAATCATTTGTACTCAGGGCAGAGAGAACTGGAATATGGGCTTTCCTTGGAAGGCCTCTATGACTCTGGCAGTGGGCAGATGAAGATCTTCATAGAAAGAACTACAGGAATATGTCTTAAAGATAAAGGAAGCAAAACAAGAACAAACTTAGTTGCCTTCTTTAGTTTATAATTTCCTCAATTTGTGAGTTAAAGTCCTACAAACTGACATATATTATACCCTTGCCAAGAATTCTTTTAGGTGAAAGAATTGCAAAAGGCAGTGGGGAGGTGATGAAATGAATGACAGTTAAGATAATTTAGGGAAAAAAATCCCCGCTTATACATGAAGAGTTTTTGTGTGCATTTTAATTTCCTCATCAGTATTCAATATCACTAGACATCAGTATGGATGTGAACATTGAGAAGAAATATTTGACATCCTCTTTTGTTCCCTCATCAATTTAGACATAAGAGAATTTGTATTCCCGTTGCCTCAGAACTGAGATATTTTCAGGTCACTGATATACTCTGTTGGTTTCATTGTCCTGATCTCTGATTGCATGGATATAGACACCACTTTGTTACATATGTGAAACAATAAATGGTTATTCCCATTCAGGCTTTTTATATTCAAAAAAATTTAAAAGATGGACACTGGGTACCGGTGGTTCATGCCTGTAATCCTAGCTACTCAGAAGGCTGAGATCTGAGGATTGCAGTTCAAAGTCAGCTCAGCTAGGAAAGTACATGAGATCCTTATCTCTAATAAACCACTAGAAAACCAGAAGTGGCGCTCTGGGTCTAGTGGTAAAGTGCTCACCTTGAGCTGAAAAGCTCAGGGGCAGCATCCAAGCCAATAGTTCAAGCCCCATGACCAACACACACACACACACACACACACAGGAAAATAATGAAAAAAATCAAAGGTACTCAGTGAAATGAATTTGGGAGTATTTGTGTAGGAGATACAATACATTTAGTTAATAATTGAAAAATGAGGACTCAAGGAAACTCAGAATTCCTGAGTAGAACCTAATTATTCAATACTCTGAGAATATTCTGCAGATTTTTTTTATTTAAATTTTATTTTATTTTATTTGAGAACATAGTGTACAGAGGGGTTACAATTACATTGGCAGGATAATGCATACATTTCTTACCAAGCATTGCAGCCTCCTCCTTTGTTTACCCTTCACCTCCCTTCCCAGCCTCCCCCCTCCCCCCCAGCCAATCATACCCCCCTCCCCCCCACACACCGACATTGTAAAGCTTGCTTTGACATGACATTTTGTAATTTTCCTTGTTGCAACAGGTCCACCTGAATCCTTAAACGACTTGTTTGTCCCCATCTCCTCCACATGTTATACTGACATCAAATAAAGTGAAAGCGGGGGATACACTGTGGGGGAGGGACATACAAAGCAACAAAGAAATAATCTTATAAATGCGTTAGAAACACATGCATGAAAGAAACGAAAACATTAAAATACATATTTAAGGGTTCGTTTTCCTAACATCACATTATCTGACCTTTTCCGCTTGACTCATACATATAATAGATATTGCAAATAAGGGAAACCATGGGACCTATGTTTCTTTGGGCCTGGCTTATTCACCTAATATAATTTTTTCCAAGCCTTTCCATTTCCTAACAAATGGGGAAATGTCATTCTTTCTGATGGAGGCATAGAATTCCATTGCGTATATATACCACATTTTCTTGATCCATTCATCTACTGAGGGGCTTCTGGGTTGGTTCCATATCTTACCAATGTAAATAATGCTGCAATAAACATAGTTGTGCTGGTAGCTTTAGTGTGGTCTTGTTTGTATACATTTGGGTAAATGCCCAAAAGTGCGATTGCTGGATCATAGGGGAGATCTATGTGAAGTCTTTTGAGGAACCTCCATACTGCTTTCCAAAGTGGTTGAACAAGTTTACATTCCCACCAACAATGAAGTAAGGTTCCCTTCTGTCCACATCCCCTCCAGCATCTGTTGCTGTTAGAGTTCTAGATTTTTGCTGTTCTAACTGGAGTGAGGTGATATCTCAATGTTGTTTTGATTTGCATTTCTTTTATGGCTAGGGATGTTGAACATTTCTTCATGTGTCTATTGGCCATCCTTCTTTCTTCTTCAGAGAAGCTTCTCTTTAAGTCTTTTGCCCACTTATTTATTGAGCAGTTGTTTCTTTGAGGAATTGTTGTTGGGGGGTTTAATTTTTTGAGTTCCAAGTATATTTTAGATATGAGACCCTTGTCCATTGTATGGCTAGTAAAGATCTTCTCCCAATCGGTGGGCTTTCTATTGATCTTGCTAGCTATGCCATTTGCCCTGCAGAAGCTCTGCAACCTTATGCAAACCCATTTGTCCAACCTTTCTTTGATTTGTTGTGTTTCCGGGTCTCTATTCAGAAAATTTCGGCCTGAGCCAAGGAGACCTAGGGTTTCTCCTATTCCATCCTGTAATGTTTTCAGAGTGTCTGCTTTGAGTTCAAGGTCTTTGATCCATTTGGAATTGATTCTGGTGGAGCGTGATATATAAGGATCTAGCTTTAGTTTTCTACATGTAGTTAACCAATTTTGCCAGCACCATTTACTGAAGAGGCTGTCTTTCTTCCATTCTATTGTTTTAGCTTCCTTATCGAAGATTAGATGGCTATAGGTCTGTAGGTTCATTTCTGGGATTTCAATTCTATTCCATTGATCCTGAGGTCTGTTCTTATGCCAATACCAGGCTGTTTTGATTACTATGGCTTTATAGTAGAATTTGAAATTTGGTATTGATATTCCTCCAGCAGTGTTCTTTCCGTTGAGAAGTGTTTTTGCTATTCGGGGTCTTTTATTGTTCCATATGAATTTTTGGATTGCCTCTTCTAATTCCTTGAAGAATGAGGTGGAATTTTGATAGGTATTGCATTGAATTTGTAGATAGCCTTGGGAAGTATTGCCATTTTCACGATGTTAATCTTGCCCATCCAAGGGCATGGGAAGTTTTGCCATTTTTTAAATTCTATGTTGATTTCCTTTTTCAAGATTTTAAAGTTTTCATCATAGAGGTCCTTCACTTCTTTGGTTAAGTTTATTCCTAGGTATTTTATTTTTTGTGGGGCTATTACAAATGGAGTTACTTTCCTAATTTCAGCCACACTTTTCTCATTGTTGGCATATAGAAAAGCCCTTGATTTTTGGGGGTTAATTTTATAACCTGCTACTTTGCCAAAGTTTTGAATCAGCTTGAGTAATTTGGGACTGGAGTCTATGGGATTCTTTAAATACAAGATCAGGTCATCTGCAAAGAGGGAGAGTTTTATTTCTTCTTTCCCTATTTGGATCCCCTTTATGTCTGCATCTTGTCTTATTGCTGTAGCTTGGCATTCTAATACTAGATTGAAGAGAAGTGGAGAGAGTGGGCATCCTTGTCTTGTTCCTGAGTTAAGAGGAAATGGCTTTAGTTTTTCACCATTGAGTATAATGCTGGCTGTAGGTTTGTCATATACAGCCTTTATTGTATTGAGGAATGTTCCATGGATTCCTAATTTTTCCAAAACCTTCATCATAAAGGGGTGTTTGATCTTATCGAATGCTCTTTATGCGTCTATTGAGATAAACGTAGTTCTTGTTCTTGCTCCTGTTGATGTGATGAATAATATTAATTGATTTGCATATATTGAACCGGCATTGCATCCCTGAAATGAATCCTGTTTGATCATGGTGTATGATTTTTTGGATGAATTGTTGAAGTCGATTGGCCAAAATTTTGTTGAGAAGTTTTGCATCAAAGTTCATCAAAGAAATGGGTCTATAGTTCTCTTTCTTTGATGAGTCCCTGCCTGGTTTGGGGATGAGGGGTATCATGGCTTCATAGAATGTGTTCGGTCGTGAGCTTTCTCCTTCAATTTCATTGAAGAGTTGGAGGAGTATTGGTGTGAGCTCTGCTTTGAAGGCCTTGTAAAATTCCGCTGTAAAACCATCTGGTCCTGGACTTTTCTTAGCTGGGAGGTCTCTTATTGCTGTTTGTATTTTAATGCTTGATATGGGCCTGTTAAGTAGTTTAACTCATCTGGGTTTAGTTTTGGCATGTCAATTGTTCTGCAGATTTAAACCCAATATTCTATTTCTTCTGTAAAATATCATTTTGTATTTATTTCATTTTGTATTTATAAAAATAGTAGTACAAATAGTTTTAAACTTTTGTGCTTAAATAAAAATTGGAAAACATTTTTTATGTTGCAATAACTTGATATTCAATATTTTGCCTATGTTGGAAGACATTTTTGTCTTTACTAAAAAACAAAACACAAACCAACAAACGAAAAATAACAGTTCTGTAATCGGAGAATATCACTTTTTTTTAATGCATAGCCTGAACATGAACTATTGTGTCTTCCTTACACTCTTTTCCATTACTCAATTATTTCAGTTAAATTTTATTTCCTTAAGTTTCCCCATCTTCTATGCATATATAGTACTGTTAAAAATAATGAAATGAAAACATTACAGGAAGGAATAGGAGAATCTCTAGGGCTCCTTGTCACAGGCCGAAATATTCTTCATAGAGACTCAGAAGCACAACAAATCAAAGAAAGTTTGGACAAATGGGATTGTATGAAAGGACAGAGCTTCTGCAAGCAAAGGACATAGCTAGCAAGATCAACAGAAAGCCCAAAGACTTGGAGAAGATCTTCAGTAGCCATACAACTGACCAGGGACTCATATTTAAAATATACTTGGAATTCAACAAACTTAATCCCCCAACAACAAATCCTAAAGGAACAACTGCTGAAGAGGAAATAAGAATGGCCAATAAACACATAAAGAAATGCTCAACTGCTCTAGCCATAAAAGAAATGCAAATGAAAACTAAATTAAGATTCCACCTCACCCAAGTTAGAATGGCTATAATCAAGAAATCTAATAAAAACAGATTCAGGAGGATGTGGAAAAAGGGAACCATATGGAGTTGTTGGTGGGAGTGTAAAACTTGTTCAACCTCTTTGGAAAGCAGTATGGAGTGAAAACACTCCATATAGAGCTCCCCTATGACCCAGCAATTCCAATTTTGGTTATTCACCCAAAGGATCACAAACAAGGTCATACCAAAGCTATCAGCACAGCTATGTTTATCGCAAAATTATTCACTTCAGCTAAGTTATGGAACCAAACCATTTGTCCCTCAGTGAAGAATGGACCAAGAACATGCCATAGATATAATGACAGACAGACAGACAGACATTATAAATAGACAAACAGACAGACAGACACACAGACAGCAGACAGACAGGTAGGCAGGCAGACAGACAGACAGACAGACAGACAGAGATAATGAAATTCTATGCCTCCATAACAAAGAATTAAATTTCCCCATTTGTTAGGAAATGGAAAGACTTGGAAAAAACTATATTAAGTGTAGTCATGCTTAAAGAATCCTAGATCCCATGGTTTCCCTTATTTACAATAACTATGTATGTCTAGGCCAACTTGAAATGATCAAAAGCTATGTAAACATGACCATCTAAGATGATGCTAATAAAAATGAACCCAAGATAGTGTTTTTTAATTTACTTTTAATGTACTATGTGAATTTTTGCTTCTTTTTTATGTTCTTCCCCATGATATAATCCCTGTTTTCACTCTACTTGATTGAGGTGCCCTGTATCTACAATTTTCTAATTTGGAGAGGGGAAGGGAAATAAGAAAATGCTGAATTAAGAATACACTATGACCATTGTAACAATGAGATGTACAAGACACTATGTTTAAAATGAACTTTGTCACTTCATGGGTGGCTAGGCAAAGAGGTGGGGAGGGAAGGGATGGTAGGAGAAAAAAAACAGAGGGTAGGAGGATGAAACAATGGTTGATAGAAATGTACTCATTACATTACTCATTAACTGTAACCCCTCTGTACATTATCATGACAATAAAAATATATTTCATTTAAAATGGTGCTTGGTGAAGCTGAGTTTACCACAAATGTAATGATAAAATAGCTTGTAATGATAGAACAGAGTAAGAGTGATTTACCTGATTCTAGTTGAGAAAAACAGCAGATGTGAAAATACTTCATGTTTTTGTCTCTTAAATGCTTACATATTAGACCTCGTGAAATTATCAGGAATTATATTCTATATAGGACTTATTTTTTTCATTTAAAAGTACTTGCAGAATCCTGTCACAAGTTGATCATACCTTTAATCCTAGTTACTAAGCATGCTCAGAGCTGATGATCACCATTCAAACCATACTCCTCAGACAGACCTAGAAGACAATTTTATCATTTTTATCAGAAAAAAACCTCCCAAAAATGTGATGGTGTGGCTCAAGTGATATAGTGCCAGCCTTGAAAGCAAAAACTGAAAAAGAACACAAAGACTTAAATTCAAGCCCCAGTATTGAAAAGAAAAAACAAAGTAGCAAATGTAGTGAAAACATATCTTGGTGACAATTAATATTTAAGAGCAAAGAAACCAAAGTTGTTCCTGATTATAAGTCCAAATAAAACAAGAGACAAATTGAAAACTCAACTAGTTTCTGCTGTAACTTCCCAGTAGGATTCAAGGCAAAGCTTCCTCCAAATAAAAACTGCCTGCTTCCTGTTTCCATGATCCTTGATGACAGACAATTTAATATTAGACCAACTTTCATAAAATCAAAAAGAAATACAAAAAAGAACACTTCCCTGCACGTATCTGAACAAATTTTCATATCACACTTAATGCAGTCCAACCAATAAATATTTTCTTCACTCAACACTGCTGAAAGCATTCTCCCTTCATGGTTAATGGCAGGTGAGAATTTCTTCAGAGTACAACAATATTTTCCTTTCCCAAGGTCTACCAGTCTCCTAAGCTCCATTCTGCTTTTTTTGCTACTTTAATAGTGTGATGATTTCTCAGTCTAACCACAAGTGTAAGAGTTTACAAGTGCCAAAAGAATATTCTATCAATCCATTTGTTTACGAGAATTTAAGTAAGATAAAGGTAAATATTCTAGAGTGGTAGTCTGATTTGATTTTCCTTATAAACACATAAGCAATTATACAAGTGACCATCTGGTCTGTCTTCATGAATTTAATGAATACACAAGAGGAATTAAATTTAAATTTTACAAATATCTTAAATCCAATTGCCTAAATGATAGGTTAGTTTTGTCAAAAGGAAAAAGGAAAAAGTGTCATAATCTGCATGCTAAAAAAAAAAAAAATAAGTAGAACTGCGTGTTTCTTTGAAGATAAAGAGTGAAAATTATGTGGACTCCAGTGACATTATTTGCAAATATATCTCTATTCAGTTAAGTCTATATGATATAGAAACTACTTAAAAATCAATATTGCTGTGACAATTATTAGTTTTCTTTTAAAATTGATCTGTTTAGCTTTGGTCAGCATGTCTAGAGGAAACACTCTTCCTTGGAATCCTTAATAATAAAACAACTAACATAGAACCACTCTAATTACCATTGTTATATCACTACTTAATTCTAATATTTAAAGAAGAGAACCTTATAAGCTACTTTTTACTTTTATTATATGTTATTTTGTTATAAAGGTGTTGTACAGAAGGTTTATAGTTACATAAATAAGGTAATAATTGTAATTCTAGTTGATCATTGTTATCCACTGTGTTGTACTCACACTATTCCCCCTGCTCCACAGTTGTCTCCTCCCAAACATGTAAAGTTCATGGTACTCTCTTGTGAGTACCATTGTGGAATTGGGTCACAAGGTCAAACGGTAAACTACTTTTGTAAATGGAAAAAAATTCAATAAATATGCTACAAAACCAAGAATAGTGAGGTAAGGGGTGGGCTGGGAATTATGACTGAGAATAGTAAAAGGGGTGACATTGATCAAGGCCCACTGTGTTTGTAAGCTATTTTGTTGAATGGCAACTTCTTTGTACAGCTACTTACAGATAATAGAAATAAAAATAAATAAAAAATAAAAGCAGTACCTATTGTTTACCTCAGTGCTAAAGGTTGCATATGTACACATGAAAAATGCATATAGATTTGTAAATAGTTTACACATATACAGAAAGCAAAATGAGTAAAGGCAAATATTCATTTTACTTATTGATTTATGTGCACAATATTCATAATTTTTGCAACTAGTGACTCTGGAATTTTCATGAGGTCTCTTAATGATACATATATACATGTATATACGTATATACATGTATATATATATATATATATATATATATATAGAGAGAGAGAGAGAGAGAGAGAGAGAGAGAGAGAGAGAGAGAGAAAGTATTGTATAGAGGGGTTACAGTTACATTATTATGGTAATGTGTACGTCTCATAGTGAGCATTGTTACCTCCTCTTTTTCCCCCTACCATCACTTTCCTCCCCACTTCACCAACTCTTCCCACCCCACCCCATCCCAACTTTGTAAAGTTTGTTTTCACCATAGTTTTCTGTACATCTGGTCATCACAAAGGGTCAGCTGCATCCACATTTAAGTGTTCCCCAATATCCCTTCTCCTCCTCAAATTACAACATTTTATATAAAAGGTGCATTACACCAGCTTCAAATGCAGTGAAGACAGGGGTTATATGGTGGAGGAAGAACATACCAAAGAAACAAAAGCATCACATAGTGCATGTAAGTATATTAAAAACACTAGCAAAAACACAGGCAGAAGTTGCAATCCTAATATCAGATAAAATAGACTTCAAATTAAAATCAATGAGCAGAAATAAATATTTTACTTGAAGAAAATGTATACAAATATATTGAGACACCACTTTTTCTCATTTATTTTTCTTCCCCATACATATTACTACCTATACTACCTAATGTATTTAGCATGTTTGTGTATTTTCTTTCTCCACTTAGAATGCAAGATCCATTATGCAACAACACATCATATTGGAGCTTTCTTTGTTGAATAACCATATGAAAATATAAAATATATGAATATGTGTTTAAGGTATAGAAGCAGATCTTATGAAGCAATATCAGAAAAATAAATACAGTGAGTCCAACAGAAACAGAATATTACATTTAAGACTAGCAGTGAAAACCTGGAGAACTAAATTAACATAAGTCTGTAGAGGGTCAAGTTCAACAGGATAAAAATTTATTCCTTATTTATTTTGAAAAAATGGTCTATCACAGAGCAAAGACAAAATGAGTACAGATGATTATCGCAACTCTACTCAAAAAAAGAGAAAACTTTTAGAGAAATCGGGTTATAAGCCAAGTATTTCTCAAAAGTACCTGATTACTAGTATTGTTAGTATTAACATGTTAAAAAGGAAACACTTATTCAGGAATTAAATACTTTTTTTTTATATTCTAAACTCTGAGATATACCTGGAAAGTTGAGTTCCCAGTATCCCTACAGATGATTATGGTCCAAAATAAAGCTAGAAAACAATGTCCTAAATTGTTGAAATCTCTAAAATGTGAAGTTTGTTTAAAAAATGATTTGATTAATTCCACATGAACTGGAATTATTGGACTAGATGTGATGATATTTCAATGGTTAGACTAAATAATAATTAAATTATTACAATCAAATACCTCCCAGCAGGCAGCATTGTGATGCAGCTCCTGGCCCATAAGACAAACTCTTTTCCTACACAGTTGCAATGGGAGAATAATAGCATTTCTACATATTTTTTCCTTTTTAATGAACATCTGCCACATAACTAGGATGGAATTAATATTTAGGTAATTGTGTGTAGGCATTGAAAGTTACAGATTAGAGCATTATTATAAAAAAGAAAACTAGCTAGAGTTGTAAAAGTGTTAGAGGTATCTATTTGGTAGCCAAATAAAATCTTCACAGAGGCAGGGATGGACAAGTCAAGATGAGGAGGAAATAGTTATGAAATATGTCAAAATTATCTGTGAACTCTCCAACCCGGTCTCAAATTACCTTTGCTTCAGTTTTCTTACCAAGAATTTCACTCTTGAGATCCATCTAATGACTCAACCCATTTTATGCATATGTATGAAGGATTCTGAAGAGTTAGTGTCTTCTCTCATTCTTATCCATTGGAAACTAGACAGGAACTCATTTGTTTAATCTTCGGATATCTGAGTAGTGTAGTTGAATAATAGACCAAAGAATGCATCCACAGTGCAATATTTTATTGTGAGGTAATATAAGATTGAATTTAACCTTCCAGAGAATAGCATTCTCCATTATTGTTTTCATCTATGGTGAAATCTTCCCCTCTGATATACAGGATATATAAATTAAAATAAAAATGTATGAATCTCAAACTCATCAAATTCATATTAGAATAGATAGAAACTTAATTTCAACAAAATGAAGTAAAGAATCTGAATAGCAAGAAAGAAGAAGCTAAGAACATGAAGTATGAATGCGTTTAAAATGTGGTAAAATAAGCTGCATCTAGGTGGTTCACATCTCTATTTCTATCTAATCAGAAGGCTGAAATCTGCAGGTTGAGATTCGGAGCCAGCCTGAGCTGAAAACATCATGAGGCTTTTATTACCAATTAACCAGCAAAAATCTAGAAGGCCTAGTTTGGCTCAAGTGATATGGAATGATAGCCATGGGAAACAGCTAAGCAAGAGTGCAAAACCCAGGGTTCAAGCTTCAGTACTAAAACCAAAAGAATAAAGTATAAATAAATAAATAAATGTGTTATGAATATAGCATTATATAATTTATATTATAATTATTAATAATTGATATAGAAAATTTATATATCTTAAAAAGTTCTGTGATATAATTGTGCCAAATCAAAAGCTAGGGGAAATTCTCATTCAAGGGTAACAATAAGCTGATGGTTATTGACAAAAAGGCAGCGATGACCTGACAGTTGATTCCTGTGTTGATTATGTTGAACAGCTACACCTTGGCACTATCTAGTCTAGACAGATTTTTAGTTGTAGTCTTTTAGAGCATCATAAAATCAGGGAAATCTCATTGCTGAGATCTTTTCAGGTGAATTAACAACAATAACAAAATCATTACAGAATTAGCTCTCTTCAGTAGTAGAAGTATCATGTAATGATTATTCAGAATAACAAACCAATAATTGAGTTAAGCTGTAGACCTTTACTCATAATTCCTTTTAATAAACCATAGTGAAAGAAATAGAAACAACTAATGATGCTTTAAAATAAATACACAATAACAATAACAGGTTTTTCAAATTGATATAACTAACTATATAAGGATAATAATATTACAGATTATGCAAGTGATTATTAAAATATTTCATTGCTGATTTAGTTTGTTTTAAAAACTCATTTTAAATTTAATTCGTTGTATTTTAAGTTCTTGTTGATAAAACATATTGAGATAACCTAATGTGTCTAAGATTGGTCAGACATTCTCAAAAATGTGACTGATATAATAAGCATTCATTATATTCCTAAAAAGTTACGTTCAAAATACTTCTGAACCCGGAGCCAGTGGCTCATGCCTGTAATCCTAGCTACTCAGGAGGCTGAGATCTGAAGATCTTAGGTCAAAGCCAGCCCGGGCAGGAAGGTCCGTGAAACTCTTATGTCCAATAAACAACTATAAAACCTGAAGTGGCACTGTAGCTTATGCGGTAGAGTGCTCACCTTGAGCTGAAGAGCTGATGGATAGTTCCCAAGCCCAGAGTTCAAGCCCCACAACCGACAAAACAAACAGACAAAGTACTTTTGAAATGGCATTCATAAGTGATAACATAATAATAAGAATTAGTTCCATGCTCCTTGTGTTCTAAAAGTGTAAATCACTTTATGCAAATTTGTATTTTCATAAAGTAGAAATTTGGAATAAATTTAGACTTGAAATGGCTTTAAAATGCTATAATCTTTTGTCACCAGAGATTAAAGGGGACACATATCATGCAGCGAAACAAAAGCTCAACTCAGCGAGAATAATTAAGTGTTCCCTCACCCTTATGAAAAAATACATAGTATCTATTTCTGATATTTTCCACAAGATGAAGCTTATGAGGACTTCATAGATTTTTAATGTATTCCAAATTCTCAGTTAAATAATATTGCATATTCCATAAGACTTCTATTTTAAATAAGTAAATTTTAGTAGCTGAGGTACTTTATAGTATGTGTCATAGGAAGTTAAGTTCCAATTAAGACTAGCACCAAATTATAAGTAAATAAAATACATAAAACTTCTCCTTGACATGGGAGAAAACGCTAGGATGAGATTTTTCTTATGATTATCATTTGTCACTGTGATATTTACAAATCATATGCAGTTCATTGACATATTTGTAAAATGCTAACAGAAGAGTTAAAAAATTAGTGTTTTCAATGACTTTTTAAGATTATTATAAAGTCAAGTAATAATGTCATGAGTCTTTTTTCTCTTCGCATGATACAAGAGAATAACCAAAAAAACATAGATAAACAAACGTTAGGAAAATTTAAAATGCTGAAAATAATATTGCTTTATCATTTGTAATAATCACTGAATGAATTCTGCCTCCAGATTAAAAGTTAACATGGATGCCAAGTAATAGAGACTTTTTTTCTGATTTGTGTAAAGTATGTTTGCTTTACTGAAATTAGTGTGTCTAGAAGTTATTAAAATGCTAATATCCCTTCATATTTTACAGAAATTAAATGAAAAAATTTGGTGTTCTGATGACATAGGTGTCTGCTGTAACTTCTTACAGCAGGAAATGGGAACTTTGTAATTGCCAACTAAAGTGGACATTTACTAGCTGCTTTGCTTTTGTGGCAACAACCAAAAAAACAAAAAAGTAAATTTGAACTGAACTTACAGGAGAATTCAAATGTTTAAATCCAGTAATTAATTAGAAGATGTATGACCAACCTTGATCTTGATTCTAATCCAAATCTGATTAAACTTCCAGAACAAACCAAGAATTCACACATGGAAGGCTTATTTAATTTATTTTTTAGTCTTTTTCTTACTTTATTTTATACACAGGCTGAAAATAAATTCTAATTAAGTTGTTAGTCATTAAATATTCACAGTGGTTAAGGAATGCCTTTCCCCAAACTGTGATACACAAGCAAGCATATGCAGTTCTGTGGAGAAATATGTTCCAGATAACAGGAGAGTCAAGGAAAGGCATTATGTGGAAGAGTAAGTAGAGCAGAATATTCTAAAAGGGGAAGTAATTTGATATTAAGGAGTGTTTCTATGTCATCATAACAGCACCCTTGTTTTTAATGTAGCATGTTGAAAGCGAATAGTAAAGTTTGAGAAGAGTAATATCAATGCCTGACACAGGGCTGAAGAAACACTCCTTAGGTTTTGTTGAGGGTTTGGCCTAGTGGGGAAATATAGAGCTGAAAATCACATGGATGTCAATGATAACAAGTAGGCAGTTACAATAGGGACTGGAGGAGAGTAGATGGTATTGATTAAAAAATAAAATATAAGGTCCATAAGATTATTTTTCTTTTCTTTTTTTCTTTGCTGGTCGTGGGGCTTGAATTCAGGGCCCGGAGATTCTCCCTGAGCTTTTGTCTCAAGGATAGCACTCTACAACTTTGACCTACTACCCTACTTCCAGTTTTCTGGTGGTTAAATGGGAATAAAAACCTCACATTTTTTGCTGCTCTGGCTGTCTTTGAACCAGGACCCTCATATCTCTGTCTCTTGAGTTGCTAAAATTACAGGCATGAGCCACCAGAACCTGACTCAACCCCTACACATTTTTTTTGAAACTGAATGTGTGCTTTCAGAGGGAAATATCAAAGAAAGTCCAAGGCCACTTCATTATATAACTAGCAACCATCATATTTTCCCTTCTACACACAATTATTGAAATAACCACTTTCTTCTCAATAACTTAAAAGAACTAGTGGTTAATTTCTTATGGATTGTGGGAAGTAAAAATAAAATGAAAGTTAGTACTAATTAAAAGATTTGAAAAGCCTAAATATTTTTGTAATTTTCAAGTAAATGTAATTATGCTTGGGGTAGGTTAGAGGAGACCTGTAAGTGATAATGTAAACTTTCATTAGTTTTACTTTGAAGACTTAATAAATTATTTTCATTGAGCAGTGAAAAACCAGGGATGGGAATGCTGTAATGTTGCAAGGAATATGTCATCTAAAATTATCAAAAATAAATTTGAATTTTTCTGTGCTTTTCAATAAAGTTGCAGATTTTCCCACAAAATTTCAGTATATGTGTAAGATACATAAAATATATCAATCAAAAACTGATGTGCCTTGGAGGAAAATTTGTTTGTTTTTTTCCTTGGCAGTGAAAGCTCTAGATAGTTTTAGTGGGGAAAACCATATTTTGTGTGTGTGCTTCAGGCTTATTTCATTCTCTCTCTCTCTCTCTCTCTATATATATATATATACTAATTTCGTCATTTTAAAATGCTACTTTGAGCTAAATATGTACAGATATATGCAATTTTTTATGATTTCAGAAATCCAATTCATGTAGACTTTTTTTGACTGACAATCAGAAACAGTTCTTTTAGGATTATGGATGTTTTCTAAACTGAAATTATGTATGGACTGTTTAATATTTCTGTAGGAGCTAATTATTTTAATGTCACCTGCTTGAATTGTTCTTTTACTAATTGCTTGTATAGTGGCATTATTGAATCCATATTAATTGTTAAACAATCACCTTTTGTTATGCTTCCAGTTTAGATCTTTTCCAACCCCACAGGCGAACGGTTGGATTAGAACAAGCCCCAACTCTCAACTCTGAAGTGGCAAAGACTGCTATTCCATCCTTGACTAATGTTAAAGGACTGATAATGACATTTCCTGGCCTGTTCATGCTTTTGCTGAAGGTTTTTTTATGCCTTCCTTGCATTATACGTGCACTGCAAAACTCTTATGAGCTTAGTCAGCCAGTTACATAAGATCAAGCTCCAAGTGAATCAATTTCCCCAGAGAGGAATTGTAGCCAGAGATGGGTAAGAGCAGGTGTCAGTCTGACCAACCTAAGACAGGGCCTTCAGCTTTGCTCTGAAGAAGTTCCTAATGACGGGTAAGTCAGACAAGGCGATCCACCCAACCCAAGACAGGTGGGTTCACATCTTTAAGCAATGACGGGGGAGATGTTGGGAGCCATTTGGAGCTCACAGTAAAGCTCAAAGGTCTTCTTTTCCCCTGTGCTAGCTTAAAGGCATGTACAAGAACTGGCTTATTTAAAAGACACCAGGTGCCCAGGATTGCTTTGTTCTGTCTGCAGTTTGTTTTAAAATTTCCTTGTTTTTCTGGACTATAGTAGAACAGCCAGAGTGTGGGAGCCCACAAGGATTCATCATGCCGCATATGTGGAACTCCCAATACCCAGGCTGCTCCCATGTTCTGAAGAGGATGACCTTAGGAGATACTGACCTTCATATATGCCCAGGAATCAATTGAACTGCTTCAGATATTTCTAACTGTGGTGGGACTGATGTTTATTACTGTGCTATGTGGGGATATGAGGTAACTAGGACAGGCTCTTGGATCATGCACAAGGGCCCTGCCTATCCTTGTCTGGCGAATCCCGACCCTCAGACTTGTCTCGAATCCCCTGCATAGCCAATGCTATCCTTACGAATGTAATCCTGTTAAAGCAACCTTTACAGAGGAGGTAAAAGGATAACTAACTGGGAGACTGGTCTGCCATTAAAACCAAAAAAGGGGGAATCTGCAGACCACATGGGTAGCAAAGATGGTGCTGAGAGAGAGTTGAGTGGGCAGAACCTGATTTACTCTAGAGCACATGGGCAGCAAAGATGGTGCTGAGAGGGAGTTGAGTGTGTGGGCAGAGCCCAATTTGCTTTACTTTCAGTGCATAACCATCCCATGGAAGCTTAGGTGCATGATAGGGTCTGCCCTTGATAGTGATTGTTTCCTCTTCCTCTCCTGCCATACCACCCACTCCTTTTTGTCTAAAAAGGGCTGTTTTCTGTTAATAAATGAGTTTCTTCCTGCTTGACTTGACTCCCCATTGTGTCTGATTGTCTCCAGGGCTGAGGGAGGCAGGGGAACGGGCGAGTGCACACTTAACCTTTCTTTGGACCCCGTCCATCTGTCGGGGGACAGACGAAGACCCAACACGTACCATGGTCAACCTCATTGTAATAACTGGAATATGACCTTTAAAACTTGGAAAAGGATTGTAATAGCTGAACAGCTATGGAAATAGGAACCCAGAAGATTAGACTAAGCAAAATGATCTCAGATATGAAAAGCAAAGGTTTATCAATGTTGGTGTTTGTCTTTAAATACGAAGAGCAGCTTTTTGTTGCCTTCTTGCTATGTTCTTTATTTTCCAAATGGCTTCTCCCTTTAGGTCCCTCTGTTTGATGTTGTTAGCCTATGGGTTGAGTACACGTTTTTCTGAATTAGGGCACGAACGGGAACAATAACATTTTAAGCCAGAGGACATAGGGTGAACCAATACTCCAACTTTCATGTCAAGACAACATGTAGGAAATAAAATTGACATCCTTGCAGGCATTTCAGGAATAATAATGTGTAAAAAAAATGAGGGACAAAAATCAACTCACTGTCTTATATACATAACTGTAATTGCTCTGTACATCACTTTGAAAATAAAATTAAAATAAAAAGGTGATGATTCATACTTATACTTATTCTGGTTTTTTATGTTTACACATGCATAACTATGTTGATTAATGTGAGGTCAATATACATACATGTGGAGATAGTCCTGTTCCTTTAAAAACCTACATGAATAGAAAAGAAGGTTTCCCTGAGTATACAAGTTCCCAATCAAAAGAATTGTAACCCCTCTGTACAGTATTTTCACAATAAGAAAATATATATTAAGTGAATTATACCAGGCCCAAAGAGACACAGTTCCCATTGTTTCCCTTATATTCAATAACTAGTATATGTCTGAGACAAGTATAAACGGATAGATAAATTGATGTTAGGCGAAATGAACCCCAAGATATGGATTCAATTTTTTTCATCCTCATAATTGTTTGTAACATATTTATAAGATGATTTCTTTATTGCTTTGTAGGTCCCTCCTCCACGGCACAACCCCTGTTTTCACTGTTTTTGATGTTTGCATATTTTGTGGAGGGGAAGGGTAAAGCAATTGTTTAAATAGGGGTACAGGTGGACACATTGCAACAATGAGATGTACAAGATGTTATGTCGAAAACTGAACTTTATAACTTTGGTTCACGTGGTGGGGGGAAGGGTTAAGGGAGACAGAAGGGGCAAGGGGGAAATTGGAGGTGGTGGAGGAAGATGCGAAGGGATAGTAAGGGGAAACAAAGGAGGAAGCAACAATGTTTGATAAGAAATGTACACTTTACCTTGATCAAGTAATTGTAACCCACTGTATGTCATTTTTGGGGGGTGGAAGGTCGGTCGTGGGACCTGAACTCTGGGCCTGGACACTGTCCCTCAGCTCTTAAGCTCAGGGATAGCTCTCTACCACTTGAAACACAGCATCACTTCCGCCTTTTTTCTTTTTTCTTATGTGGTGCTGAGGAATTGAACCCAGGGCCTCATGCACGCAAGACAAGTGCTCTACTACTGAGCCACCTTCCCAGCCCCCCCATATGTTATTGTCACAATAAAATAAAATAATTAAATTCAATCCTGCAGTAAATCCAAAAACTATTTGAAATTAGAAACTAAAAGGAACCTGCTGCTCTAATATGTCCATAATCAGAAACTCTGCTATTTTAACACTAATAATAAATATGGGTAATAGGCTCATATCTTTAACTTTCTTATCGGTACCCAATTATTTCAAATCTATTCATTTTATAGGAATCTTACCAATAATGTTGACAGGTTGGATCGTTTTAAAATACGCTTCAAAGACTACTGTGTATCACAGTCCCAAATCAACATGGGGGGAGGGGAGCAAATTTCACACGTGTAAACGAAAATGGAGTCATCGAATATTGTTTCCTGAAAATATCTTGTGTTACACTAGAGATTACATTCTTCTCTTCTTTCAAACTTATAGAAATATGTTGAGAAGTATAGATATCAGAATCTAGGCAAAACATAAGGTAACTTCACAAAGTTCATGCTTTCCAGAAACTATATTTTGGATGATATTTTGTGTCTACATACTAAACCTGGTTTTTCCCCACCAGGGCTTTAGGAAAGAATTCACAGTGTCCTTCTGCAGATAAGATTAAACATGGAAATAATTGAGATGGAAGAGAATCTTACATAGTACTAAATATGTTTCAGATTTTTTAGTTGAAAAAAAACCGTCAAAGGTTCCAGGGCCATTTGTATAGAATAGATAAGTTGATGTAAAATTTGTATCACCAGTCAAATTCATTGCACTTTTTAAAATACATTTATTAGGCTCTACAAATATAAGAGAAAATGAAAAGGAAAATATTCACAGGAAAGCAACTACAGGGGAAATATGAAGTGTGATTTGTTCTCCATAGGGAACTATATGTATGTTTGGATATGATTGAGAATTTCTTATTCTGAACTCATCATGTGTACATAGAAATTGACTTGGTGAATTCCAAAGAAGATATAAAAGCATGAGTTTATTTCTATATTCAAGGAAAAATATCTATAATCTAATAAAATAATTTGTCAGTGTGTTTCACAATATATTTATTAATGTAAGATATACCTAAAAAAAGGACAAATGCTTTGAACTCATGTTGTGTCCCCTGAATGATTCTGGCTAATAAATTTTTTGCGGAAATGATCTGATCAGATATTTCTAGTATTCTACCTGTGATCCAAAAGAAACTCCACTCATTGGCCAAGAAAAAAACAAAAATTAACAATAGCTAGCCACTTCCTCTTCTATTGAAACTTGCTGTTTACACACCTTCAGAGAAATTACGCTTGGACACTCTTTCATCACATTCGAAGTTCATTGAATATTTGAAATGTTATACTACTCATTTTATTACTTTACGGTTTATGGTCCAATTCCTCAAAACTTACTATCTTACACAATATTCATGAAAATATTATGCATAAAAGAAAATAGGAATTTTTCTTAACTTCGTTATATAGGAAAGAAAACAATAGTGCATTTAATACATAATATTATTCCAAAGAATTTAAAATAATATGATAGTTTTGATCTCCATTTCAATTTGTGCAAGAATGCATATCAACAAAGCACAAATATTTTTTCATGAGAGGTACCCTATTAAAGGATAGATGCATAACGTAATGCATGACAAAACCATGAAAGGAGAAGTACAATTAACAGATAGGTGCATTGGCCCACTCTGAACAAAAGCTAAATAAAACAAACTGCTTTTCCTTTTTTATGTGTGGGCCAAACTAATATAGTGAAGTGACAATCGCATTGTGAAGTGATATCTACTAAATATGTTCAGCGATCTGGAAATATAATTAACAACAAGAGACATATGCAATGTCACCTGTCTATATGAACATTGATATGAACACTGAGAAGGTTGCCAATAATTTAGGTTAACATTTATTTGTTAAGATTACTTTCTCACATATGTATCTCTTCGAGAATTCTACCCAAAGGCACACCAACATTGGGAATACATGCCTGGGATTGAGCCATAGGAAGATGCTTTAATATCATTGGCAAAATCCTGATTTCAATCCTCATGACTAAGGAAGATATATAAGAAATAAGATCCTGAACAACCTGTTATTAAAATTTATCAAAATTGAATAAAGTATAGAATTTAAGGCAAAGAATACATCTCAGTTATAAATTCAAAAACACATAATGTGCCCTAATGCACTTTATGAGATTTGAAATGGAGTAGGGAAAAATTATAACACAATTTTAGTTTGTTCACAAACTCACAAACACAAATTATTGCATCTACAAATGGATAGGTAACAGATATATATGATACCCCACACAAATCTGCTCATATGTGTATGATGACAAACATACAGTTTGCTAAAGCTTAGCATAGTACAAGAGACAAATCAGGATATAATTGTATGGTGTCCTAAAATGTCACAAACGAATCAATTCACAGCTTCTTTAGTACCATGCTGTTCTTGGTAGCCAAATTACTTATGATTCTATAAGTAAGACATAAAAGAACAAGATTAGTATTACCACATAGTCACATTAAGTGGTCTAACAATTGTTGAAGTTAGGGAAATATCACTGCTATTTCATACATTACTTTAATGATTTCAAGAGAAAATGCAAGATGTTCCTTATAGGGAGTGAATAAAATCTAAATGGCTGTTATGTGGAGAAAAATAATTCAGACACTTTTTTCAAAGTGAGTATAAGAGTCAGTATGGGGCATAGATTATGAATATTGAATTACTTTTGTGTCTATTTTTCCAGTTGTTGTTAGTCATTGGCCTTCAACTGAGCTTGGGTGCAGGCCTTGAGTTCTTCAGCTCTAGGATAATCCTCTACACTTAAGCAACAGTGACACTTCCAGTTTTGAGGTTGTTATTTGGTAATCAGAACCTCATGGAGACTCCTTATGGGCTGCCTTGAAACCTGATCCTCAGATCACAGCCTTCTGAGTTGGGAAGATGATAAGTTTTTAATCCACACAGATTAGGTTGTTTTTCCTCTTTCCTTAGTGTGCTGATGGTTTCTTGTGTTTGTTCAGGACTGTCATCCACACTGGAGTTTCCTTAAGGAAATTTTCCTCTATAGTATTGGATTTTTAGGGGATTCATTCTAGAAATGAATCTCAGAAAAATCCGTCAGTTTATGAATCTGTATGGAAATCAACATATGTCAAAACCCTGAGATTCTAGAATTATAAGCATGATCACCAGGCCTGGCTCAAATATGATTTCCACACCTTAAAATCATTTCAAATGTCCTATTCATTCATGGAGGATGAGACACTAACCACAAGAATAAACATACATTGTTGATCAAATGCTGCAGTAATCCATATAGTTTGGAAGCAGTATGAGTTTTAGTTTTTCCTATAATCTTTATGAATTAGACTAGACTATGAATGACCAATTACTCATAGGATGGAAGAATGAATTTCCCATTATTCCTAGTGAAACTATACTTGACTTTTGCCACCAGTCACAGGGTTACCAGGTCCAAGAGCAGTCCAAATCTTCATTTGCAGTGAGCAAAATTTATGGATATGTAGAACAGAAAGTTCATTGTTCATTTATATTATTTCTTTACCTTCAATTTTGAAAGGTAATAGTTTGTCATATGTACACAGAATTTTCTTTACTGTTGTCGCCATAGGATTTGATTGTGCCTCAAAGAAAACTGGGGCTAGGATGTTCCAAAGATTCTGCCAATGGGAGAAATACATACTTGGTGCTGGATTATACTGGCTCTAACATTATACATCAATTAAAAAAAAAAGACTGACTGAAGGGCCTGGAAGTTGTTTATGTTCAATGCTATTGAATCCTATTGCTGTGGTCTAGCACTCTAAGAATTTGGTCATAGCATATCTCATGTCTTTTCTCATTTGTGGACATAAGGTCCCTAGGACTCTTAAGCCCTGGCTAGCATAAAACAATTACATAGATATGATTTCTTGCATGAAGAAAGAGTTCTAGGCCTATGAAATGTTTTTTTATCAAAGTTTAGAAACATATATATTCAAAAATTTGGCCTCTGTTTGCTCAAATATTGATTACTAATATAGAATTGATGAATATATACAAGGCATGACTGAAAAGGATAGTTGAACTCATCCAAAATGTTGGGTCATCATATGTATTTATAAAAAATAAAAATAAAAAGCAGAAACAGTCTCTACTACACTGCTAAAACTTATGGGATTAAATTAGGAGAAACAATTTTCTACCCACAATTCTGTCACCCTTCAAATATTGTGAAGTTTTTCATCAAAATTAGAGGAACAATTTTGTAATCAATACCCTAAATTTAAAATCTCTCCCTGTTATGTATATTACCATGGTATAAAAGTTAAAATATTCAAGCTGAATTCCATATCATAACATAATAGAGTAGATGTGTTAATAAATTAAGTTAATGTTTAATCATAGAATTAATTTACATTTTGTCCATTAGGCAATAGTGAGTAACAGGAAGCCACCTTTAATATATGGGAAATATGGCATACACGGTTTGACTTAATTGGGCATACAAAACATCTTTTCTATGCTCTGCTTGGAATAGAGATCTAGAAATACTGCTTTAGAAATAAACAAGTTGGAATGTCACTGTCATAGTTTCCATTCCATGCTGTTGAGAATTCAGAAGGAATACAAAACCTGTCCATGACATTTTTGCCCACACACTCTCTCTCATCATTTGCATAAAATGATTTCAAAAAATTTACCTTGCAAACCATACAGAAATTTATCAATGAATAATAGAAGTTTTGTAGTACCAACATTTTCCAATGAAACATTTTTCACCATAGTTTTGTGAACCTGCATTATATGATCTTGTGATTTTTATCATAAGGATATTGCAATAACCTCTCAGAACCCACAGAATTCTGAAAAAGGAATTACCTCTGCAAGAAGCAATATACGAGGGAATATATGACCAATACATTAACTTAGGAATCCATACTGGGAGAATGAAGACATAAAATCTGAGATTATTACTATGGAAGTTACCTTCTGAAATACTTCTAGTTCCTTTTAGATGGTTGTATTTTTTATTATAAAAATGTTCCTACTAGTTAAATAATTTTTAATTTGGTTACATTTTAACACATACTGTCTGTTATCAGAGGTAACATCCATTGAAGGTACATGAGTTACCTGCTTTCTGACATTTCAATCTAGAAAGAGCACATGATTTACTTGCAGGATTACATATCAATCTCGCATTTCTAAACTCAGGGGTTGGGAAGGTAGCTCAGTACTAGATTGATTAAATAGACTTCATGAGGCTCTGCATTCAATTCCTCAGCACCCCATAAACAAAAGAACCCATAAATGGCGCTATGTTTGAAGTGGTAGAGCACTAGCCATGAGCTGAGGAGTTGAGGGACACCACCCAATCCCAGTTTTCAGGACCCAAGAACAAAACCCACCACTCTTACAACAACAACAACAACAACAATCAATCAATATTATCAACATGTCTAAAATTTCAGACTCAATCAACAGAAATCCTGTCTACCCTAGTCTGTGTGCGCTTGTCAATATCAAATAAGGTAAACTAGAAGAGTTCTCAAAACAAAGTTTAACATGTGTATGTTCTTCCATTGTGAGAGCAGATAAATATCACCATTCTTGTTGGGAGAAAACCTCTCAGAAAAAAGATGATTACACATTTCAACATCAGATGTCTTAGATATTGTGATTTCTTCAGTGAAATGAAAAACAACCGGGTAGAAAATATTAATCTCTACATCTGTTTTTTAGCCAGATACCCTTGAATAAAATACATTGATTTCTCTAATTCACAGATTACATGTACTTATTGAAAGTAAAAAATGTATAGATTTGAGCTCAACCAATTACATAATTTTAGGCATTTTTTTCCTCCTCATGAACAACTAATAGAGGATGGTTTGTCATGAAAATTATTAAGTGAATTTGGAAAAGTTTTTTCTATTGTGGAAGATTTTACAATATCAAACACCTACTGGAAGTATAAACTCTTCTAGAGGATGTGTCATTCTCATAAATATGATTCGATTTTTACTAGAAGAATAAGATCAATAGGAAGACTCATGCAGGAAACTGATTGAATAGTTAGTACATTTTAGTAGAACATTACCTAGTGGCCATGAGGCAGAGATAGAAGATCTTAAATATATGATTGCTTTGGCATACATCGAAGGACTGAGAATAAAGTAAATTCCAAGTTCACAAGAATGGAAAGAATGGAGAAGTTAAGTATTTTAATTCTTTTTTTTTAATTTAATTTTATTTTATTTGTGAACATACTGTACAGAGGAGTTCCAATTACATGGGCAGGATAATGCATACATTTCTTACCAAGCATTGCAGCCTCCTCCTTTGTTTACCCTTCACATCCCTTCCCAGCCTCTCCCCTCCCCCATCCCAATCCTTCTCCTTCCCTCCCTTTCCCCCCTTCCCTCCCCCGCACGAATGTTGTAAAGCTCGTTTTGGACATAACAACTTGTATTTCTCATTGTTGCAACAGGTCCACCTGTATCCTTAAACAACTGCTTTTTCCCCATCTCCTCCACAAGTTATACTGACATCAAATATAGTGAAAGCAGGGGTTATACTGTGGGGGAGGCACATACAAAGCAACAAAGAGGTAATCTTATAAATGCGTTAGAAACACATGCATGAAAGAGAAAAAAACATTGAAATACATATATAAGGGTTCATTTTCCTGACATCACCTTATCTGACCTTTTCCGCTTGACTCATACATCTACTAGATACTACAAATAAGGGAAACCATGGAACCTATGTTTCTTTGGGCCTGGCTTACTTCACTTAATATATTTTTTTCCAAGTTTTTCTATTTCCTAACAAATGGGGAAATGTCATTCTTTCTGATGGAGGCATAGAATTCCATTGTGTATATATACCACATTTTCTTGATCCATTCATCTACTGAGGGGCATCTGGGTTCGTTCCATATCTTACCAATGTAAATAATGCTGCAATAAACATAGTTGTGCTGGTAGCTTTAGTGTGGTCTTGTTTGTAAACATTTGGGTAAATGCCCAAAAGTGGGATTGCTGGGTCATAGGGGAGTTCTATGTAAAGTCTTTTGAGGAACCTCCTTACTGCTATCCAAAGTGGTTGAACAAGTTTACATTCCCACCAACAATGAAGTAAGGTTCCTTTCTGTCCACATCCCCTCCAGCATGTGTTGTTGTTAGAGTTCTTGATTTTTGCTGTTCTAACTGGAGTGAGGTGATATCTCAATAGTATTTTAATTCTTTTATCCATTGAACAATAGTCTAACTTGAAGAACATTTTAGGAAATACTCCCTGGGATGTCAGTGATACAAATAAAAAACAAACAAACAAAGAAAAAACATTAGGAGAGAAAGGCCCTTGTCTTATCTAAGGGCCAAATAGAAAATCTGCATATATAAAAGATAGAGGAAGAAAAAACATTACAGGAGAATGTCTCCTACACTTAACTGGATTCACCAAACAAGTTTACGATCACTTCTTTCCCTATCTTGGAAAACATCCCACTTGTAGTTTTTTTAGAGGAACAGCTATTGCTCTGTAGTATCCTCTCAGGGGTTGGGGCACCATTATTGTAAAGTAGCCAATAGTCCTTACTTCTTTTTACCTGAGGTCACTCAGCCCCACTTCTGCATATGACAAGGCAAATGCTCACAGTCAGAATGAAAATGGAGGACAATTTTCCACTTTCTCTTCCTATCCTTTTTGGCCTACAATTCAGTCCATGAGATAAGTGTGAATATTCAGGGAACAGATACTTTATATAGATTTTTCCATAGTATTCCTAGAGACATCAAGTACTGATTCTTACTACTTCTGCCTAGACACAAGTATTTTTCCTAGAGTCTAAGCAGGCATAATAACTCATGTCATTCTTCCTAGCCATTAGCACACTTTCTCTGGTCTATGTAATAAATCAATCTTTTATATTGGTGGTCCTGAGACCAGAACCCTGGGCCTGAGGGCTGTTACTCAGTTCTCCAGCTCAAGATTACTGCTCTATCATTTGAGCCACAGCACAACTTCTCTATCTTTTCCTGCTTATGTGGTGCTAAGGAATCCAACTCAGGGTGTCATGCATACAAGGCAAGCACTGTAACGCTGAGTCACCTTCAAAGTTTCTAAATCAATCTTTAATTATTATTATTTTCTTCATTACTTTTCTATTTATAATTTCTTAGTGATAGCTATGAAAAAGTTGAAAATGCTATTTTTGGGAAAGAAACAGGCTGAATTATTTGGGCATTAGGAAAATTCCATGGTAATAAATGATGCCTACTTAACAATGACACTATCACATCTGAAAAATTAATCTTACTAGTGTAACTTTACTAATGAAAATAGAATTATATTATATAGTAGGCTGTTTCTACATAAAAATTCCATGTATATCCTCTTTCTCCCTTCTGACAACATATTGGTAACGGAGTTGGATAGAGATTGCCTAAGAATGACAGTGTTTGTTTTCATAGACGAGAATGTCAAGTACCAATACGTTTATTAGAGGGTAGTTGCAAATCAAGATATCTTAGACCTTAATCAGCTTCTGCAAAAATATTACTTTGCCTTCCGTGTAGATAAACTTGATGTTTGTAATTATCTTTTCAATTCACATCATAGATTCATATTCAGAAAAAGTAAGAATAAATGGCCTAGGATTTTTTCAAAGCAACTAGTTGTTTTGAAATTAAATAAAAACAGCAAGAGAGAAAACAGTTCTCAGAACATTTTTTACTTCATGTAAAATGTACTATTATTTATACAAATATTACTATTACTTTATAATATAAAAAATAAATATAGAATATAGAGGAAAATAATTTGTGAATGTCGGGGTTTATAACATATAATTATATATACCATTAAATATATATAATTATGTATTGTGCATATATAATTCTATATGTATTTAGAATTATAATATAATAGAATTTATATATATATAATTATATAGAAATAGAGAATGTCGTTTGAAAGAATTATAACCAAACAATATGGGAAAGAAATATTAGAAGACCCTGATTTACTTACAAATGGAAAATCACACAACATCTCAGTTATATCAGGAACATGTACACTTATTTACTGAAAATAAGAGGATGCTACGGGAGGCTTGATGTCTCAAGATATGGATCAGACACAACAAAGCAGTTCAGGAACTCTTTGTGATGTATATAGGAACGACGCCCATCATAAGGCTTTTTAGAATCAATGACCAGGTTTTGTATGTGTCTATTGTGGGTGTGATCATCCTTTCTTTGATATGGCAAATATATCTCATGTAAGAATCAGGAAATTAGGACTTCAGTCCAACTTTTTCTTCCTTCAATTGAGTCAAAATATAGGACAATATCTGACTTCTACCTATACTTACATGACTTATATTTCATTTCAATAGTACTAAAATTCAGTACATTTGTTCTCTAGATGGAATTCTCCCTGTTACAGACCAGCATGCAATCTGATCCTCAATCTCATTAATTCTGATAAGCCAGCACATTTTCTCTTTCTTTCCTTGTTTCCATTGGCAACTTCACACAAATTACTTTTGTTAACAACAGTTTTCAGTGCAAATAATAGAGATAAATTTAGATAGTACATTTGAAAGTATTAAGCAAATTGTACACATGGAGAATACTTTTTTTCTTATTACTTGCTGCTTAATGAAAGTGACAATTACAAATAGTACACAATGTATGTATTGGGAAAATAGAACTTGATATGACAGTGTGACTCATAAAGAAATAGGAAAAAAAATCATTGAAGTTTTAATCTAGACAATGATATTGAAGTATTTATGAACAGTTGAAATTTGTACTAAGAACATTCAGCCAAAATGGGCACAGAGGTTTAGCAGCAAGAGGCTAAAAGAAAAACAAATTAAAATCAGTACACACCATTCCTAAGAATGGCTCCAGTCTGGGCCATTTGTGTTCCTCAGGAAAAGCTACTGATTGTTGAGAGGTCTCCACCCTACCCACAACCTCACCTCATCACAGCTACTCCCAGTTAGAGGAAACTGCCCTCTCCCTCTTTTGTGATATTCAAAATATCTCTCTTCCATTGAACTAGACTGGAATGAGTATCACAAAGTCCTGGGTAAGGCAGAGCTGTCTACCTGCTCAAGCAAACTGAATTAAGAAACCAATCAAGCGACTGGAAATCCAAACACCACAAGCAAACCAGAGACTCCACCAAGACACTAGTTAAACACCAAGAAGAGATACAAGCTCTCCTCCCCGCCACATGCAAAAAAAAGAAAAATCAAAGAACACTTTTTTCCATCTTTTTTTTAAGTTATTTTACATTTTTTTCTATTTTTTTCTTTCACAAATTTTACTTTAGGTGTCTGTGTGCATACTTTTGGTTTTGTATTTGCTTTTTAAAAATATCTTTTAACATTTTACTTCTTTTATTCATGATTACCAAACCCCTCTCATACTTACCCTCAATATTAATAATCGCAAGTCTCCAAATAAGCGACCTCGACCATCTAGAAGGATTTAGAAGCAACATCCTTCAATTTTCTGCTTTCAAGAGTCACACTTTGCCCATAAAAGTGAATGGCTGAAAGAAAATCTACCAAGCAAACAGACCCCATAAATAGCCGGGAGTTCCAATACTCATATCAGATAGACTTCAAATTAAAAATAGCGAGAAGAGATAAAGAAGATTGCTACTTACTAATTTGGAGATTTCCCCTTCAGCAGGACATTACATTATATTTATTCACCAAACAACGGAGCACCCAAATTGATCCAAGTAACATTACTGTCCCTGAAATCTCATAGATCAAAAGACATTAATTACTGGGGACTTTAACACACCACTATCAACGCTAGATACATAAACCTGACAAAAATTAAAGAGAAAAACCACATGTCTAAAAAATTGCATAGATCAAACAGATTTAAGAGACTTGTACCAAATATTTCACCCAGTAGCATCAGAATATATGTTCTTCTCAGCAGCATATGGAACATTTTCCATATTTTACATCACAAAGCAAATGTCCAAAACCAGAAACCATGAAATTATGCCCTAATTACTCTCAGACCACAAGGGAATAAAATTAGAACTCAGCACCAAAAGCCATCAAAGAAAGTAATGTATCACATGAGGCTGAATCATTCACTGTTGAACCACCATTGGGTCAAGGAAGTTGAAATGGTTATGATATTCAGCAAAAATGAACACAAAAATTACCAGCTCCTTTGTGACACAGCAAAGATATTACTCAGAGACAAGTTTATAGCTCTTTTGTCCAACATTAAAAAATTGAAGAGATCAGAAAAAAACAATAAAATGTGACATCTGAATCTCCTTCAAAAAGAGCAAAAAGCTAAACCCCAACCCAATGGATGGAAAGAAATAATTAAAATAAAATCATTATTGAATGAATTAGAATCTAAAAAAAACTATAGAAAGAATCAACAAAAGAAAGAGTTGATTCTTCAAAAAAAATTAAATTACAGAACCTTAGCAAACCTTATCAGGAAAAGAAGAGAACACACCCAAGTAACTAACTCAAAGATGAAAATGGAAAGACCACCACAGAAAAAAACAAGATTCAGAAGAAAAACCATTTTTAGAATCTATGAAGAAATAGACATATCCTAGCAAGTATCGACATGCTGAAACTCAACCAAGATGAAGTAAAAAACAACAAAAAACAAAAACAAAAAACTGAACACACTAATATCAATGATCAAAATAGAAACAACAGTAAGAGACCTCCCACCTATGAAAACAACAGGATTGGATGGATCTATAGCAGAATTCTGAAAGGCCTTCAAAGCAGAATTCACACCAATATTCCTCCAACTTTCCACTTCTCCAACTCTCCAATGAATTGAAAGAGAAAGTCCACTACCATATTCTTTCTAAGAAGCAATCATAACTCTCATCCCAAAACCAAGCAGGGACTCATCAAATAAAAAGAACAAGAGACCCATTTCTTTGATGAAATCGATGCAAAACTTCTCAACATAATTTTGGCTAATCGACTACATCAATTCATAAAAAATACCATACATCACGATCAAGCAGGATTCATTCCAGGATTGAAAACTTGGTTGAATATACCCAAAACAAACAGTATAATTCATCATGCTACCAATATTAAGTAGAAGAGCTGCTTGATTATCTCAAGAGTTGGAAAATAGAATTTGACAACATCCAATATCCCTGTATGATGAGGGCTCTGAAAAAATTAGGAATCCTTGGAACATTCCTAATAATAACAAAGAATGTATATGACAAAGCAAGATCTAGCATTATAATTAATGGTGAAACGTTGAAGCCATTTCTTCTAACCTCAGGATGAAACAAGGATGTCCACTCTCTCCATTTCTCTTCAATTTGTATTAGAATGACTAGCTATAGTAATAAGACAACTAAACATTAACAAGGATCCCAATCGCAAAAAAAGAAAGTAAAACTCCCCCTCTTTACAGATGAAATGATATCTTTCTTAAAGATTCTCAGGACTGTACTACCAAATTCTTGAGCTGATCTGAAATTTTGGCAAAAGAAGGATATAAAATTAACCCTCAAAAATCATTGGATTTTCTGTATGCCTACAATGAAAAGAGTGCAACTAAAATCAGAAAAGCAACTCCTTTTCTAATAGCCACACAAAACTGAAAATAACAAAGAGTTCACTAAATAAATGAAGGACCTCTAAGATAAAAAATTTAAAATTCCATTGTTGCAATAGGTCCACCTGTATCCCTATTTAAACAATTTGTTTTTCCCCTTCCCCTCCACAATATACTGACATCAATTACAGTGAAAGCAGGGATTATACTGTGGGGGAGGGACATACAAAGCAACAAAGAAATAATCTAATAAATGTGTTAGAAACAATCGCATGAAAAACAAAAACATTTAAATGCACATCTTAGGGTTCATTTCACTAACATCACCTTATCTGACCTTTTCTGCTTGACTCAGATATATACTAGATATTGCAAATAAGGGAAACCATGGGACCTATGTTTCTTTGGGCCTGGCTTACTTCACTTAATATGATTTTTTCCAAGCCTTTCCATTTTCTAACAAACGGGGCCATGCCATTCTTTCTGATGGAGGCATAGAATTCCATTGTGTATATATACCACGTTTTCTTGATCCATTCATCTACTGAGGGGCATCTAGGTTGGTTACATATCTTAGCTCTAGTAAATAGTACTGCAATAAACATAGTCGTACTGGTAGCTTTAGTGTGGTCTTCTTTGTAAACATTTGGGTAAATGACAAAAAAGTGGGATTGCTGGGTCATAGGGGAGCTGTATGGGAAATCTTTTGAAGAACCTGCATACTACTTTCCAGAGTGGTTGAACAAGTTTACACTCCCACCAACAATGAAGTAAGGTTCCCTTCTGTCCCCATCCCATCCAGCATCTGTTTTTAGAGTTATTGATTTTAGCCATTATAACGCGTGAGGTGGTATCTCAATGTATTTTTCATTTGCATTTATTTTATGGCTAGGGATGTTGAGCATTTCTTTATGTGTCTATTGGCCATCCTTTTTTCCTCTTTAGAGAAGTTTCTCTTTAAATCATTAGCACTCTTATTTGTTGGGCAGTTGTTTCTTTGAAAATTTGTTGTTTAAGTTCCAGGTATCTTTTAGATATGAGACCCTTGTCAGTTGTATGGCTAGTGAAGATCTTCTCTCAATCCGTGGGCTTTCTATTGATCTTGCTAGCTATGTCCTTTGCCATGCAGAAGCTCTGCAACTTTATGCAATCCCATTTGTCCAACCTTTCTTTGATTTGTTGTGTTTCTGGGTCTCTATTAAGAAAATTTTGGCCTGTGCCAACAAGACCTAGGGTTTCTCCTAATCCATCCTTTAATGTTTTCAGAGTGTCTGCTTTAACTCTGAGGTCTTTGATCCATTTGGAGTTGATTCTGGTGCAGTGTGATATTTAAGGATCTACTTTTAGTTTTCTACAAGTAGTTAGCCAATTTTGCCAGCACCATTTACTGAAGATGCTGTCATTCTTCCATTCTACTGTTGTAGCTCCCTTATCCAAGATTAGATATCTATAGGTCTGTAGGTTCATTTCTGGGTTTTCAATTCTATTCCATTGGTCCTGAGGTCTGTTCTTGTGCCAGTACCAAGCTGTTTTGATTTCTATGGCTTTATATTAGAGCTTGAAATTTGGTATTGATATTTCTCCAGCACTGTTCTTTCTATTGATGTTCTTATAAAATTCCTACATCAACTATTTATTCTATACCGAATGGTCTTGAAAATTTCAATGTAATTGTATGCCTCCATCAGAAAGAGTGACATTGCCCCATTTGTTAGGAAATGGAAAGACTTGGAAAAAATTATATTAAGTCAAGTAAGCCAGTCCCAAAGAAACGTAGGTCCCATGGTTTCCCTTATTTGCAAAAACTAGTATATGTCAGAGTCAAGCAGAAAAGGTCAGATAATTTGAGGTTAGGGGAATGAACAAAATCATAAATATTCAAATGCTTTTTTTGTCTTTTCATGAAATTGTTTCTATCACATTTATAAGAATATTTCGATGTTGCTTTGCATATCCCTCCCCTACAGTACAACCCGTACTTTCATTGTATGTGATGTTGGTACAATTTATGGAGGGGAAGGGAAATAAACAAATCATTTAACTAGAGATACAGGTGGACCCATTGCAACAGTGAGATGTACAAGTCATTATGTCCAAATATGAACTTTACAACTTTGGTGCGGGGTGGGGGAGAGGTAACGGGGAGGATTGGGTGGGGCAACGGAGGGAGTATGGGAAGAGATGGGAAGGGGAAACAAAGGACAAGGCTACAATGCTTGATAAGAAATGTACTCATTATCTTGCCCATGTAACTGTAACAGTATTTTCACAATACAGAAATATAAAAAAATAAAATAAAATAATAAAATTTCAAATCCAACAAAGGACATCAATGCAGGATTTAGGAATTGGAAAACCTCCCATGATCCTGGATAGGAAAGGTCAACATTGTGAAAATGGCAATACTTCCTCAAGCTATCTACATATTGAATGCGATACCGATCAATACTCCAACCTCATTCTTCCATGAAATAGAGGATGCAATCCAAAATTTCATGTAACAATTAAAGACCCCAAATAGCAAAATGATCCTTAAGAGAATGAATAATGCTGGAGGAATATCAATACCAAATTTCAAACTCTACTATAAAGCCATATAATCTAAACAGCTTGGTATTTGCTCAAGAACAGATATGAGGACAGTGGAGAAGAATTGAAAACCCAGAAATGAACCTAAAGACCAAAAGCCAGCTAATCTTTGATAAGAGACCTAAAAATAAAAATAGAAAGGAAGAAAGACAGCCTCTTCAGTAAATGGTGCTGGCAAAATTGGTTAATTACCTGTACAAAACTAAAGCTAGATCCTGATATATCACCCTGTAACCAAATCAACTCCAAGGATCAAAGTCCTTGGAGTCAAAGTGGACACCCTGAACTTCACAGGAAGGAATAGGAGAAACTCTAGGGCTCCTTGAAAGAAGGCAAAATTTTCTTAATGGAGACCTAGAAATCAAAGACAGTTTGGACAAATTAGATTGTATGAAGCTGCAGAGCTTCTGTATGGCAAATGACATAGCTAGCAAGATCAATAGAAAGCCCAAGGAGTGGGATAAGATCTTCACTAGCCATACAATGGACAAGGGTCTCATATCTAAAATATACCTGGAACTCAAAAAAGCAAATCCCCCAAAAACAAAGCCTCAAAGAAATATCTGCTAGATAAACAAGTGGACTGTTACAGACTTACAGAGAAACTTCCAGAAGAGGAAATAAGAATGGCCAATAAATACAGGAAGAAATACTCAACAACTCTAGCCATGAAAGAAATGCAAGTCAAAACATTGAGATTATACCTCATCCTCGTTAGAATGGTTATAAACATGAAATCTAATATCAACACATAGTGGAGTGGATGTGGAACAAAAGAAACCCTGCTGCATAGTTGCTGGGAGTGTAAACTTGCTTATCCCCTTTGGAAAACAATATGGAGGTTCCTCATAAAGGAATAGTAATATAAATTTTTGTCTTTCTAGTTCCAATAGACTTTTTCCCAATAGACTCTATGTAAAGCTCTACTATGACCCAGAAATCCCACTTTTGGGCATTTACCCAAACAACCACAAACAAGGCCATACTAAGGCTACCAGCACAGTTATGTTTATTGCAGCATTTTTTTTTTACCATAGCTAAGATACGGAACCATCCCAGATGCCCTCAGTAGAAAAATGGATAAAGAAAATGTGGTATATATAATACATGGAATTTTATGCCACATCAGAAAAAAATGGCAGTATTCCATTTGTTAGGAAATGGAAAGACTTATATTAAGTGAATTAAGCCATGCTGTAAATAACATAGGTCACAGGGTTTTCCTTACTTGCAATAACTAGTACTTGTTTAGGACAAGAAGAAAACGCAAAGAGCTATGTACATATAACCATATAAGATGATGTTAAACTAAATGAACCCCAAATTGGGACACAAATATGGTTTTCTTTTTTGCTATTGTTTCTAAAGTATTTATAATATACTACGAATTTTTTGTGGTTCGGTTTGTTCGTCCCCTATGGTTCAACCCCTATTTTCACTCTATTTGATGTGGTTGCCCTGCTTCTTGTATACATACCTCTCTAATACTGGGAGGGTAAAGGAAAAAAATGCCATTAAAATAATGGGACCAGCGACAATTCCCTAATTCATATAAGAATTTTTTTTTTGTTTTTGCAAGTGAGGAGGTTATAAGTTGAAACAAGATTGCACTCTGTCAAAACAAATATGTCAGACACATCCATAAAAGAGACTTACATAAATAAATTGGCATGAACCTAGAAAGGCTTAAGCATTAACACATTTAGACAGTTCAAAACTAAGAAACACAATACTCATTTAAACAGTATTTGGACAGAAAAGAGAGAGGATTAATTTGACCTGTATGTTTTCAAATGTTCTCTCAACACAAATCTCTAGATTATTGTTATTCTTCCCTCCCAGAGAAATAATAGCTTAAACAGCAAACCATTTTCAGTATGACTTTTAAAGCTTTGAGTTATCATGGAGTAAGTAAAGGGTGTTGCCTAAGTTTATAACTTGGAAATACCTATGTTGACATGAAGAAAACTGCAATGTTATCTGAGAATAAAGTACATGAGTATAACTATTAATTTATTTAAAGTCCTATTTTAGATATGAAGATTTCCCAGAATATCAGGAATATAAATTTTGACCAGCATTAATCCCATGACGTTAATTGGGTATATGAACGAGAAGCAGACAAATTCACATAAATATACAGGTGACATTTACAACATTTTTTACTACAAATTATATATATATATATATATATATATATATATATGTTATGAAATTTCATAGATCTTTTATTCATTGCGGATCACAGTTCAAAATTATGCCTGAACATTCTCTGGAAGCCACTGAAATTATACTGTATTAGGAAAGTTCATCTGACCAGATAATGTCAATTTTCCAAAGTCTAATTTAATAATTACATGCCTTCTATTAATCACTGATAAGAAATATAGCTAAAGAGCTTCCTAGCAAATATTACAATGTAAATTTGGGAAGTTTAAGGAATATTGGGTAGAAATTTAGTGTTTCATACTATCATTCCATGATTGAAACAATGCATCAGCGTGTAGTGTTCTGCACTTCAGTTAAACCTAGAAAAGTTGACATGAACAAGAACTTGTGGGAAGACACACGCTGATATTTGGAAAAGCTCTGAATATGAGTAGTGTTTAGATCTAAGAATAAAAGAGAGTGACAAACTGTTACAGTCGGGAAAAAGTGAAAAGTAATATGTGCACATTAAGTTATTTACTAAAGTTAAGTAGACTAAACAAAGACAACAGGAAGCCCTTTCATCAAATAGCCATTTAATTTACAGTGGTCACTTCCAATATCTCCTCTATTTGGGACTTTACTTAATGTAACAATAACATAATAATTTCGCGTTCAGGAGTTTGGGTCCTTCATCACTACACAAGTTGTGTCAATTGAAATGCTGCTTCTGGCCAAAAGACCAAAGGGAAGATTTTCTTCCTGAGTGGATTCACTGGAACTTTGCTAGGCTTTGGTATAAGTGTGCTGCGGGTGTCTTCTCTGCATCTAACTCACCTGAACTACATTCCCACAGATTACATAGAAGTTACTACATAGAAGTTATATTGTATATCACTTTTGTTTCGATGGTCTGTTTTATCTAGGGAATTATTTATCTCTGCACTGAAAATATTCCCAGAAAAAATAATCACTGGATTATATTTCAGCCACTGAAATGGGGTTATTGGAGAGTAGTGTACTTTTATCCTCAATGGAGTTTATATAGCAAGAATAATGTAATTGCATGCAAATAGAACTATCTTAATAAACTAACCTTTAATAACCAAATATTTTACAGCATGTAATATATAAAACTAAATATGTAAAACCTGTGTTTTAGGAATATAACATGAGGAAAATTATATCAGACTTGTGGATGTAAAACTGTGTTCTGAAACAATGCTAACCTCTCGGATTTTCTGAAAGCTCCTAAGGAATAAGAATATTTAAAAACAGCAAAATGTGGGAAGTCCGAATTATAGATTGTTATAATATAGTAAATTGAACAAAAATAGATATGTCATGGCAGTTACTTTTTATATATTTCCAGGCCTACAATGTGTTACCCATATCATTTAGACCTTCCCTTGATAACATATTACAGAAGGAATCAATTCACAATCTCAAATTGTTGGAAACACAATTTGTCAAAATATTTACTGATGTGTAATAGCTGTTAGCAGTTAATGTTATCTTTTATTATTCCTGTTTTTGCAACTAGAATCTGCTGATAAATACCAGAAAGAAATTTGGATAGTTCATTTTTACTGAACTCATGGCCCTTTCTCTATCTGCAATGACTTTTTGATCAAAGCCAGCTCTCTAGTAGTTTTAACCACTGTGACGTTTCTGGTGTTATAAAGGTTAGTTACAGAGAAGATTTTTAAATACTTTACCTCCCTTGGCTGAGAACCAACAGTCTTAGCCTCCTCAGTAGCTAGGATTAGAGGTTTCAGGCACCAACACTCAGCGATGAAATTTGTCACAAGAAAATCATAATGGAAATTGTTCAAGGAACAAAAAGCAAACTTTGGGAACAGTAACATTGAAAACAGTTCTTAGAAATCTGTTTTAAATGGAAGCAAAATTCCTAATACACATGTGTACTGATTCTGAACCACAAAAGTTAGACATATGAATATTTGCTTGTGTTCAAAACTATAACATGAATATCAGTGCCTTCTGTATTTAAAGTTGCTTGAGAATGTACTTTTCTAAACTGATAGTAACAGTACGATGCTGATGCTGCTTCCCATAAGATCAAACTTGCAATTTTAAGAAAATATGAGGTAAGCAGACATGGAAAATTGAGATAGAATGATAATATATGTTCATTATTTCATAATCTAGAAGTATCCAAAGGCTACAAAAATAACGTACAGAAATAATTTTAGGAAGGTAGGAAAACATGGTATATCTTGGTTGATATCTCGTAAAGTAAGTTGGAGTCCTAAAAGTAAAGCAGGAGCTCTTCCATAAAAAGGAAGAAATTGGAAGTGGTGCTGTAGCTCAAGTGGTAGAGTGCTCGCCTTGAGCTGAAGAGCTCAGGGACAAGCGCCCAGGCCCAGAGTTCAAGCCACACAACCGCCAAAAAAAAAAAAAAAGGAAGAAATTATCCTCACTAGTTGACTTTTTAACCAAAACTTGTCACCTTTTAGAACGTCTCCCTTGAGAGATATCTTTGTTATTGTTATAGGGCAAAGAAAGTGCAATTCCAGTTCCTGACACCAGTACTTTAAGATCAACTCAAGCTAGTGTCAACTGAAACTTACCAAGGGCACGGAGTACATGACAGGGTTTAATATCCTTCTAGTATTCATTTTTTTAATTTTTATATTTATTTTTTGTGAACATACTGTACAGAGGGGTTACAATTACATGGACAAGATAATGAGTACATTTCTTATCCAGCATTGCAGCCACTAGTATTCTTTTATATGATAAATTTTATGATAATTACGCTAGTATTAGAATACATGTGCCTTTGTATAATTTTCTGTATTCTGCAAACTCTCCAAATGGATATTGTATCTTTCTTCTGATGATTCATATTTTATGGGCAAAAAACACTCTTTTATTCTCTTCCATTTTATTTGTAGTAATAAAATCGGAGGAAATTGTTCAGTCTTTTAAAAGTACTTCTCACAGCAACAAATATAAAATAAGTTTGAACATATAGTTTGGAGCCCAAAAGTGTGTATAGAGATTGATAATCAATATATAGGTCTTTTTATGAGAATTCCCAAATGACAGTGTCAAAATATATTAGGCCCTAAAGTTTGAGTTACTCTGGATGTTGTTTGAAGTCATGAAATTCTCTAATGTGACTGCAAATTTGATTGGTTCAATTCCAGTTAACTAAAGGGACAAAACATTGTTTCATTGATTGCAGTAAGAAATAATGAATTCAACAATGTAATTATAGGCAGGAATTGGAATACAACCATCTATATTAATATTTCAAATTCGTATTACAGATTTCTTCTTTATGCTTAATTTGAGGTGAAAGTAATCAGGGCAAATACTCTGTAATTTTTTTTAAAAATGGTAATAAAATCATAAAGAAAGAATGGAAATTGCTTATTTAATATTAACAAAATATGCCTACACACAAAAAAATGATGATGCATGAAGGAGAAAGGGAGTCAGGGAAGGCTCTCTATCTTTCTATGTCTTTTAGAGTGGGACTGGAAACAAAAATATATGATTTGATTTTACTTGATATAAATGCAATGATACATTTCCAAAAATCCTTCATCATGAGACCTTTTTTGGTCAATTAGTCAACAGAAATGAAAAAAAAAAACTTTTCTTTTAATTTCTACATTTTTCCAAACGGGTTCATTGCAGAAAAATGGGAATCTATATATCATGAGTAGAGGAATTATCAATGAATACATTTTGTGACTCTGTGCTATGTTCTTGTTCAGGCACAAAACTACAAGAAACAATGTAAGTAGAGTTATTGAGAATTATAAACACACCTCGATTTTAGCGGCACCATCATGAATCAATTCATGGATGTTTATCTCAGAAAACTGTGATTTGTGAGAATAGTTTGAGACAGTATCATAGATAGTTCTCTGTCATTCTCAGTATGGTATTGCCACGAAGGTAAAAGTTCGTTAAATTATTGTCCCTGTTTCTAGGCATGTGAGCATATTTTGGCCTAATGTTCTTTGTTCAAAAAGTAAATGTTCATAAATGTTTAAATGTCACCTACTACAATAGAACTTCAGTGACATTTTCTTATTTCTTGATGAGCCATACTACAATATCAAGTTATATTTTGCAAATGTATGCAATGTTTATGAAACCAGCTAAAGTCTACTCCATCTGTTCTAAGAACTTAATTCCTTCAAGTCTCATGTCTACATTTATCTCTATCACTTGTGCTTGAATATGTTGCTATGAAGAGTATCTTTCATTTAGTAGCCTACTGGAACTCAATGGAAGGCAGAGAAAACACTGCTCTTTTAATAGAAGGAATGTAAATCAGAATCACTATGAATGCTGAGGAATAACAGGAAGAATTCCAAGTAGAAATCAAATGTACTGAATATTAGTATAATTAAAATGAAATGTAGTTCATTTAGGTGTCAGAAGGAGTTGGATAGTATCCTATAGTTTGATTCAGCTGACAGAAAAACAAGTTGTCCTAGGAGTCCTAAGGTCGTGATTCTTACATGAGCATTATTTGTCATTTCCCAAGTGTGATGAGCACACACATAATAGCACTTAAAAAACCAGATCATTAATTTTCATAAGCCTTCTGATGGGAATAATTTCTACTGCTTCAGAGAGGGTTCTTGCTCTGCTTTCATGTGCCTGGTTAACTTCATGAGATAGCGAGCGAGCACTCCCATATTATAGTTTCTTTTATCTGTACCTAAGTGTTCATATTCTCTGTTTCACTTGGAGATGTTGCCAGATAGTCCATTTAAAGACAAAGTACGGAATTTTATTTGTTCTTTCCCATGTCAGTTTGATGCAAGTTTCTCAAACCACGTTCTAATATTCTATCCATAGAAATGTTAAAATGCTCCAACTCCTCAGGATTCATAAATCAGCAACTTAAAGTAAACAAAATTGTAAATACAAAGTATCCTGTACTTTATACTTAATTTTCAGTTTTGTTCTTATACACTAGTTACAGAAGAAGAATGTTGCCACTGAGATTACATAATTTCAGCATCCATATTTAAGTCTCAATAATCTGTTTCCTGAATGTATACCCAAAAATCGTTGGCATTTTTTGAATTTAATTTGTATTTCTGAAAAATAATGATACACACTATACATAATACTAGAAAAGTGACAGATAGTATGCACCACATTTTAAATATCAGAAGACACCAATTAAGCTTTTTAAAAGATTGCATAATTACTTCATATTTCATTAAAACCTAATTGAATTTCATGTTCTACATAAACTTGTCAAATTCTTAAGTTGAAAATTATATAATCATGTTATATTCGAGGAAATTTGCATATAGTTTATATTTTTGTTTATTAAATAATTCTTAGGTGTGTATCATATCATTCAATAATGCATATACATATATACCTGAACCCACAGATTTCTGTATATCTTTTATGATTGTATTTTATAATATATTGTAAAGTTAATATTTGTATAAGTAGAAATGTATGATATATAAATTTTAAAAAATCCTTCTGGGAACTTGTCTCTCTCTTGCTCTTTATTTAATATTGTGACTAGTTGCTTTGAGAAATTATAATGTTAGTTTGTATGATATTAGTCAAAAATGTGAATTAAAAGACATATACAAAGATCAAGCATATGTACAAGGAAAGCAAAGTTACATTTTGGGCAGAAGGTGAATAACTTCTAGAAATGTCTTTGTTAAACTCTTTCCTAATCATAATACTTAAAGATTGAATTATTTTGGCTATATAGACCATAGAAAATGTCTTGCTGTCTAGGAAGAACAGCTTACAAAGAATCAGTAGTTGTTGACAATAGGAAAAATGTGAGAGATCCATAAAAATTATTCCCCTACTGAATAGTTGCACATTTCTAATCTACTGAATTGTAGTTCACCAATGAATATTAAAAGAATGTGGGACTTTGTCTTCCTGTTTCATCCCGGAAGTAGCATTTCCATTGTCATATGCGAAAGTGTGGCTGAGTTTCCTCAGTTGGTAAAGTGGAAGTTAGGTTTATGGGCTACATCAAAATAATGGTGGGCCCACCCAGAGAAGACACTATACAGAAGGCGCTGTTGAAGCAGAAAACCTACTACTGGGACCTCGTCCATTGTGGGGAGGAAGGGATCTGGAATTGTTTGGTGAATCCAGTTAACTAACAGAGACAGGTAACAGTCCCTTGTGCTCGTTTCCTTCTTCTACGTCTTATTCATGTAAATTATCTATTTGGCTCTTGTATATGACTGGGACATTTCTACCCCCTACATCCCAAGATGTAGTTCTTATCATGTTCTCCAAGTAGGCAGTATTGTTCCATGGGTAAAAAATGAATTTCTTTAATTCCTCAGACTTGAGGAAGTAGCTAGTTCCATTCTGGAAAACATGAAATTCACTTCACTTCCTTTCAATATTATGTAGGTCAAAGCAATCATATGTTTAATGTCTTCTGGCTCTCCTTCTTGGCCACTAGACACTCTACTACTTAAATGTACTACCTATTGAACTACTGCCTTAATGTCAAACATTGATTCTTATGGGTTTCAGTGATTCTTTTTCTTTGTGATATATACCTTCCCAACACATACCTATAAGAAGGGCAAATCCTACTTCAGATGACTCTATATTTTAACTAGGCATAGGACATTTGTAAAGGGGAACTCAAAATTTTTTAATTCAGACATCCATAATTTAGCAAACCTTTTCCAAACTCTCTCAAAACTTGTCAGGATGCATGATGCTCTAATTGTTTTTTTATGGTGAGAAACAAATGCCTGAAAAAATATTCAATTTGTTGAGTTCCAAAGTTATACATTTCTATTTCTTTCTATAATGACTCTAATGTGTGATATAGAGAGATATATCAATGTCTTTCATTTCACCTGTGTCTAGCAATAAAAGTATTTGAGATAAATAGGTTCTACTGGCTTGTTTTCATACCATTGAGGAAATCACATTTAAGGCATGCAATTTTTATGTATATAGTCATGTTTTCTCAGAGAAGTTTTCTGTCTGCAGGACCTGGTGATATTTACCTGCCAGTCACAATGTAAGAAGGTTAATATGTTTATTCATTAGTTTAGGGAGCTAATTGAAATCGTCGAGTTCATGTTATTTTTTTTATTTTTTGAATCACAAAAGATATATTGACAGGAGCAGCGAGAAAAGGATAGCAAGATTTCTCCTGATGGACTCTGAAATTTTAGACTTGATAGTAATTATATCTTTCACTTTTGATATGCTAGATTGAAAGGTAAAAAGCATGTAAATTATAGGCACTTTCTAAATTGATATGTAAGGAAGGAATTAAATGAGACCCTGAGAGCCCTCAATGTATGTGTGTTCTCAGAAGAAAACACAATCTAGCAGTTTCATTTGACTCACATCAATAATTATTTAACTAGAATAAATAGTTTCCAAAATACTAAAATGTAAAAACTACCTAATAGGAACTGAGAATAGATCAGAAATTATATTCCATATTAACAGTCATGGTTTGAATCTACATACTCCAAATAAAGATTCCTGTCTTAAGGTATAATTCATAAGTAAGTAACACTGAAGGTTTGTATTTTTCCCAACATATTGATTTTTCCTGAGGTATTTTTTTCTTTTTCAGAGGAATCTTTGTTTCCTGAGAGGTTTTTGCAATGTCCCTATGTTAAATATCACAAAAACAGGTCATGCAGGTTACAATACCATCTAGTGAAATGTAGCAAGATTTGTATTACATAAATTCTTTAATTCATAGTTAAATTTGCATATTGTTTTTAAGATAAATTGGAAATATATGTGAAAGATGTGAGAGAGAATGTGGGCAGAAATTTCATGGAGAGCATTTTTTATTTTCTGAAATTTCTGCAGCTTGTAATAGAAAAAAAAGCCAAAGGAAATCCAACTTGTGTATTTCTAGATTTCTATTCAAAGCAGAACATAGGAAAGATGTTTAGTGTGGGCCAAATTGTGTGCCACATTTCACAAACATTACAGGTGGTTGCCTTTTCCTCCCCATTGCCTACTGGCCAAATGTAAATTAATCACATTCTTAAATATTAAATTCTTTTGTTAAGACACACACTGTATGATTATGTGGCCTAGAATTCAGTTTGGATATCTCAGTGTTCAGTTCGTGTTCATAAAATGCTAACATAGGAGAGGCATTGTGTCTCTTTTTTTATTTTACGTATTGGATACCCTCTTCTTAGTTTAAAAAATTTTCACAATATTTGAAATTTGACAGAATTATTAGTAGTGAATTATTGTTTTCTTTTTGGGAGGGGGTCCTGTTGTGGGGCCTGAACTTTGAGTCTGGGCGCTATCCTTCAGCTCTTCAGCTCAAGGCTAGCACTCTACCACTTGAGCCACAGCACCACTTCTGGCTTTTTTTCTTTTTGTTTATGTGGTGCTGAGGAATCGAACCCAGGGACTCATGCATGCAAGGGAAGCACTCTACCACTGAGCCACCTTCCCAGCCCTAAATTATTGTTTTCTTAAAGTAAGATTGTTACATTAAGTTCCAAAGCTGTATTGGCCAGTTTCTGATGCTGTGTCTTGTAAAGAAAACCAATGTGATGTCCCATTATTTTGGATATTTTCAAATATTGTTTTAATCACTGTTTCTATGCCTTTATAAATTCTATATATTAATCCATTTTTGAGTCAACATAGGCCAACATTAAGTATATGTGTACCTTATTTAATTTTGATACAAAATTTTATGGAGAATGGCAGTGGTTCCTCATAAATGAATTCATGTCAAACCGAAAGTTTGAGATCTCTGAATCACTTTTTTATACCAGTCCAGGCAGGGAATCACTGAGACTCTTAGCTTCACTATCAAATGAGAACAGAGAGGAGGTGCTATAACTGAAATTGCGGAAGTATAGTGTTCTGCAAAAGGATGCAGTAGTATAGCATGCAAACCATGGTGAACAGCCCTAAACTAGGCATCCTGCCTAACGTAATATAAAAAATAAAATTTGAAAATATTTTTCACATTTGAAATTTCGTTACATTCGAATCATCCTGATATTGCTTCCAAATTCTCCACATGTCCCTTCAATGCTCACCACTTGGTTCCACGAGATCAACTCGGTAAACGTATCACCACTTGTATCGACAAAACTTCTCTTGAAGATGATGTGGGTATGCCTAATATCTAAAATACAATCCAAATCAATGTAGGCCAGTTGAACTGGAATTGTACAAGATGGTAATTTTTATTTGCTTATAGTGAATATTACTTGGAACCAGAGAGAAGATAAAAGTTCTGAACATGCATGGCAATATGTTTCCTCTCAGGAAGACTGGGATAAAGGTAAAGACTGGGTTTGTATGCAGTTTCTGTGATTGAATCTCAACTTATATCGTGCTGATGTATGATATCTTCCTTTAGGAGTGAAATTAAAGATCTGTGTTCAACTTGGATTGTGTTGTATTCTAATATCAATAACATGTATGAAGATATGCAGCCCTAAATGAGTAAAAACTATGTCAAACCTCTAAATGATTTGTTTTTGCACAATTGCTAAGAATCCTTTTTTTCAATGTTTATTATCCACATAAATGTTTCTTGTAAGGTTCTTAAGTCCTTGAATCTTGTTGCTATTCTTTATTAATGGACAGTGTTACAGACCATCTAATATAGCACATCAACCAAGTATGTGTTTCTCCCTTTGGAAGAATCGTTGGAATATCCTAGCCCAAGTTTTGTTTGGGGCACAATCAAATCCTCTGGGACCAACAGGTAAAGAAAATGGTGTTTTCTTATGATGCACTCTTCTCTGTCAAAATTAAAAGTTATAAAACAGGATAAATGAATAACAATCTCGCTACAAATGAAGTTTGGATTGTTCTCTGACCTGGTGACACTGTGATTGGTGACAAAAGTCAAGTAGTGTTTCTCAAAGATCAATAATATATGCAATCACCCAAACTACTTCAAATCATAATTCCTCATCTCAATGTTCTCATTCTCTTATGATCAACTTAAATCAGGGAATACATATATGATAGAGTTTGGGTAGACCCAACCATTTATTTCCATTTTCAGTGTTTAAGGGTTTACTTGTCTCATCAGTTATGATAGTGTAAATTGGAGTATCTTGTACACTAATACTTGATAAATGTATACACTTGTGGGTGAGTATCATATCTTCATTCTTAAATTGATGAATGAATATTGTAGGAATACCACCTGGTTTGAATTTTCTCTTTGAAATGAATTGCACTTAGCATTTTGGGAAGATATACATTAATGAAATATATTATACTGCTCTATTTTAATGAGCAATACATACATGGATTTCAAATTTCACATTCCTGTATAAAGTATAAAAACACATTAGATATGGTATAGATAGGAAAATGAAAATAAGATGTGTAATTACAAATATTATTGTTTCACTTATTGAGTTTTTTGAGGTTCTGAAAGAAGTATATGAAATTGTCCTTCTCTCATCACAAAATAGATTGTACATTTGTTTTTATGAAATGGGAAAACACGTCTCTCTTACTGACATTGTAAGGTGGCAAATAAGAGAACACATGAACAGCAATTAGGATTGCTTGGAAATGTTCCTAAGCCTTTATTCCTTTTGGAATTATGTAATTTGTGTTGCTTGTTAACATGGGACTTCATCCCTTTTATAAGTAAGACAATGGATTCTAGATGGATCAAATATTTTCAAGTATTTTCATCGCTCTTCATTCCTGACAAAAAACAAGCTCATTTAACACAAGAGCAAGTTGTATTTACCTGAGCCTCTCATCACTGTTGAACCTTATATATCCTTCCTGTGAAAAGGTAGTAAGCATACTTCGAATTTCTATTGTCTGCTGTATGTCAAACATATTACAATGTTATGTGGAGGATGTATTGGCAGTTTATATAGTGAAGATAGTCTGATGACAATTTTCTAATTAATAAAGATTATAGAGAGGGCTAAAACTCATACTGCTTTCAAACTGAACAGTATTTGATCAACAGAATACGTTTATTCTTGTGGTTAGGGGGTTTCCCATTCTCTGTCATGCAGAGGAAAAGGAACAGGTCATAATCATTTTGGGGGTTAAAAATCACACTTGAGCCAGGCCAGGTGATAATGCTGTTAATTTTAGCATATCACAAGTTTCACAGATGAGGGTCTATCTTATTACAGAATAGTAAAGTCAAGGATTATTCTCAGATTTATTTCTGGAATTAATTCCCTCAAAATTGAATCGTATGTAGCAGTATCTTTAATGAAAATTATGGTTACTCAGAGACATGAAATGTGCATGATTGGCAGGAACAAAACAGCAGAACAATAGTCAACTCACTCTGGATAACAGAAAAGATTCTTAGTACATTCACTTAGGAACTTGTCAGAGACTGAGGTCTTAGAAAAAGGTTCAAGCAGCCCAACAGGAACCACTGTCACACTTTCTTCACCAATTAATCTCGTTAAAACATGAAGAAGCAGTGTTGATCAAGTGGTAGAGCATTAGAGCTCTGAAGTACGCAGGGATGTTTCTAATCCCAGCGTTCAAGCCCGGAGACCAACAACAATAACCAAAGACAGGAATGTAATGCAATATTCATCAATAATGTCCCATATTCACGGGTATTTCCAAAATCTCTGAGCTATTTTCATCCACATAATAGCTAGTTAGATTTTATTCACCCCTACTTG
>NW_027203159.1:1145000-1322500 GCF_024711535.1 Dipodomys merriami | reverse complement strand
AGTGTTATGTAGAATATTTACTATGCGCTAACGCATAATAGCAGGGGTAGGGATGAGAATGCAGATACCAAGTAGAGAAATAGGTGGCAGGATATTGGAGAGAAACGTAAGTTCAAGGATAAAGAAAAAGTATATTCAAAGGCACAGTGTTGTTTTGGAAACAAATCAGCGGTCCGAACATAGTTCTAGTGTCAAAAAGGAGTCAAAAAGGAGAGCCAGCAATCAGGTGCTACTTTATTATAAAGACCATGGACTATGAAAATTAGGAAGCTACTGAGCTACAACATGAAACTAATATCATAGAAAAGAGAAGAAGATGTGTAAAGAGGACAAAGAAAGGAAGACCTGAGGATAGAAGCAGTTTTGAATATAAAGATGTGACAAATCACCAATCACGAACTCAGCACTTGAGATAAAACCTATACCGAGCCAACAGTAGCCAAAAAAGGGCGATAGTGTTAAGTCAGGAAGGCAGGAAAGAAAGTAAGAAGGAAGTTGCGTAACCCAATAAACTGGCATTCTGATATTGTTTCTGTCTCTCATTAATGTTTCTCTTGAAGAATATCAGCATATGCACACACATAACAGTCAACAGGCAAATATTTCAAGTGATTACTCGATCTGAAATCCAGAAGGCTTACTTAAGTAGTTTCATTTAGTATGAAAATAAAACATATGCATTTTCTCGTGTCTCATCTATAGAAGTTAAATGATTAAATGTTGCAAAACATTGCTAGAAATTTCTATCATTCAAATGAAATACAGGAAAAGGAGTGTATATTGTGCACTTGTTCTCCTTATCATGATATCACACAATTATCTTTTCCTTGACAGTGCCAAATAACAGAATTAGAGAGTCAAAACACAAATTCACATTTCTGTCTATCAGTTAAGCAGATAATGAGCTAGAATAATGACTCTTTCTCCTAACTGGTTGTAAGAATGATTCAATTTAAAAATACTTAACACATGAATGAAATTACATTGTTGACAGCCAGAGAAATTGAAGATGGAACACCATATTTGAATTTCTTGCTACAGACAGAAGTCACGGTGGTGAATGTTGGAGAGACATGAGAATTTCAATAAAAAGCATTGTCTACCATTTGTTACCTTTATAAACAGGATAAAGATAACTGTGAACTTGAGAAAAGAATGCAAAATTATAAAAGGAGGTCTGTGGTATAGAAAAATGAGTCAAATCATTACAATGTATAATAGTGTGGCTATACTGAGACATTGAATCTTTTACTCCTGAGCATTCTTGACAGACTCTTTATAGAGTATGTCGGAAGTAGCCGGGTGCCGGTGGCTCAAGCCTGTAATCCTAGCTACTCAGCAGGCTGAGATCCAGGACCGACCCAAAAAAATGAATACAACAGCTAATGTGTTGTGCATCATTACAAATCTTCACATAATTAAGCTTACTTACAAGAACAGGTTGTCAATTGTGTTGCAAGAAGTGAAGCAGCCTTCCAAAGATAAATAACCGGCAAATCAATATTTCCTATGGAGAAATGCTGATGACAAATTCTAAACAATAGTTATTTCCACAATTAACATATGGTACATGACGCTGTCATTGATTTGTCAGAGTCGCATAGATAGAAAATAATCAAACAGGGCAGATGAAGATCCTCAGATAAACAACTGTATTAACAGATCTTAAAAGATCAAGAAAACAAAATGTACCAAAATCACTTTAAAAATCATTTTCCCGATTCCCAACTAAACTTGGTAGTAAAATTGCTTAGGGCAAAGAGTGTAAGACATATTTTTTTTTCTTTCTGTGGTTCTGGATATTGGACTCTAGGTACTTGGGTATTGTGATAATGGGTATTGAAATTCCTTGCGAGCCACGTGCTTAGTCACTTGGGCCACACCTTGAGTCCCTTTTGCATTGGTGATTTTCAAGGTGAAGTCATAAGTTTCATTCCAGGCTGGCCTGGATAATCCTCCTTGTCTTACTCAGTGGGAATGAGAGGCCAGTGCCACTGTACCTAGCCATTGTGCTTTGCTCATAACGGGAAAAGCAAGTACTAGACAACTTTCTTAGTTGCGATGCATATCAAGAACTTATTTGTACTAGACTGTTCTCTATTTAATATCCCTTGATTTCTACCTCCAGAATTATATGTTGGAGCCACGAAACACTTTTGGGTGTGGGTTTTATGCTGAAACAGCTTGTTTTTTATATAAAAATATACCAAACACTTAAATATATGCCATGTGTTGTACCAAATATTGGAGAGACATTTTCAAATGCTCCAAGTTATCTCAACAGAGATGGGAAAACTAGCAAGACAACCACTAGACTGACAGAGGAAAAATAGAATGCAATATAAGGCAGATGTCTCCCCCAAAGGCATATGCTGATCCTATAAGGAAAGAAAGGTGACAGACTGGACAAGGGAGGACCTTAAAGGGATATTAAATTTTTTTCACAAAATAATCGATGCCAAATTACTGAAGTTAAATAGAAAAGAAACATAATATTGTAGTTGAAAAAAAAGGTACTTCCATCTTTTTCTTTGTTACCACTCTTATTTATGATGAATTTGATAAAAATCCTTTCATCTGGCAAACAGTCATTGAAACAAAAAGGTTTATATATGAATGCTGTTCTGAAGAAAGGCTAGAGGAAAGAGTTCAAAGTACTTAATCATTTGTACTCAGGGCAGAGAGTAGAACTGGAATATGGGCTTTCCTTGGAAGGCCTCTATGACTCTGGCAGTGGGCAGATGAAGATCTTCATAGAAAGAACTACAGGAATATGTCTTAAAGATAAAGGAAGCAAAACAAGAACAAACTTAGTTGCCTTCTTTAGTTTATAATTTCCTCAATTTGTGAGTTAAAGTCCTACAAAGTGACATATATTATACCCTTGCCAAGAATTATTTTAGGTGAAAGAATTGGAAAAGGCAGTGGGGAGGTGATGAAATGAATGACAGTTAAGATAATTTAGGGAAAAAAATCCCCGCTTATACATGAAGAGTTTTTGTGTGCATTTTAATTTCCTCATCAGTATTCAATATCACTAGACATCAGTATGGATGTGAGCATTGAGAAGAAATATTTGACATCCTCTTTTGTTCCCTCATCAATTTAGACATAAGAGAATTTGTATTCCCGTTGCCTCAGAACTGAGATATTTTCAGGTCACTGATATACTCTGTTGGTTTCATTGTCCTGATCTCTGATTGCATGGATATAGACACCACTTTGTTACATATGTGAAACAATAAATGGTTATTCCCATTCAGGCTTTTTATATTCAAAAAAAATTAAAAAATGGACACTGGGTACCGGTGGTTCATGCCTGTAATCCTAGCTACTCAGAAGGCTGAGATCTGAGGATTGCAGTTCAAAGTCAGCTCAGCTAGGAAAGTACATGAGATTCTTATCTCTAATAAACCACTAGAAAACCAGAAGTGGCGCTCTGGCTCTAGTGGTAAAGTGCTCGCCTTGAGCTGAAAAGCTCAGGGGCAGCATCCAAGCCAATAGTTCAAGCCCCATGACCAACACACACACACACACACACACACACACACACACACACACAGGAAAATAATGAAAAAAATTAAAGGAACTCAGTGAAATGAATTTGGGAGTATTTGTGTAGGAGATACAATACATTTAGTTAATAATTGAAAAATGAGGACACAAGGAAACTCAGAAATCCTGAGTAGAACCTAATTTTTCAATACTCTGAGAATATTCTGCAGATTTTTTTTATTAAAATTTTATTTTATTTTATTTTATTTGAGAACATACTGTACAGAGGGGTTACAATTACATTGGCAGGATAATGCATACATTTCTTACTAAGCATTGCAGCCTCCTCCTTTGTTTGCCCTTCACCTCCCTTCCCAGCCTCCCCCCTCCCCCCCACCCAAACATACCCCCCTCCCCCCACCCACACCGACATTGTAAAGCTTGCTTTGACATGACATTTTGTAATTCTCCTTGTTGCAACAGGTCCACCTGAATCCTTAAACGACTTGATTGTCCCCATCTCCTCCACATGTTATACTGACATCAAATAAAGTGAAAGCAGGGGTTACACTGTGGGGGAGGGACATAAAAAGCAACAAAGAAATAATCTTATAAATGCGTTAGAAACACATGCATGAAAGAAACGAAAACATTAAAATACATATTTAACGGTTCGTTTTCCTAACATCACATTATCTGAACTTTTCCGCTTGACTCATACCTATAGTAGATATTGCAAATAAGGGAAACCATGGGACCTATGTTTCTTTGGGCCTGGCTTACTTCACTTAATATAATTTTTTTCCAAGCCTTTCCATTTCCTAACAAATGGGTAAATGTCATTCTTTCTGACGGAGGCATAGAATTCCATTGTGTATATATACCACATTTTCTTGATCCATTCATTTACTGAGGGGCTTCTGGGTTGGTTCCATATCTTAGCTATGGTAAATAATGCTGCAATAAACATAGTTGTGCTGGTAGCTTTAGTGTGGTCTTGTTTGTATACATTTGGGTAAATGCCCAAAAGTGCGATTGATGGATCATAGGGGAGATCTATGTGAAGTCTTTTGAGGAACCTCCATACTGCTTTCCAAAGTGGTTGAACAAGTTTACATTCCCACCAACAATGAAGTAAGGTTCCTTTCTGTCCACATCCCCTCCAGCATCTGTTACTGTTAGAGTTCTTGATTTTTGCTGTTCTAACTGGAGTGAGGTGATATCTCAATGTTGTTTTGATTTGCATTTCTTTTATGGCTAGGGATGTTGAACATTTCTTCATGTGTCTATTGGCCATCCTTCTTTCTTCTTCAGAGAAGCTTCTCTTTAAGTCTTTCGCCCACTTATTTTTTGGGCAGTTGTTTCTTTGAGGAATTGTTGTTGGGGGGTTTAATTTTTTGGGTTCCAAGTATATTTTAGATATGAGACCCTTGTCCGTTGTATGGCTAGTAAAGATCTTCTCCCAATCGGTGGGCTTTCTATTGATCTTGCTAGCTATGTCATTTGCCCTGCAGAAGCTCTGCAACCTTATGCAAACCCATTTGTCCAACCTTTCTTTGATTTGTTGTGTTTCCGGGTCTCTATTCAGAAAATTTCGGCCTGAGCCAAGGAGACCGAGGGTTTCTCTTATTCCATACTGTAATGTTTTCAGAGTGTCTGCTTTGAGTTCAAGGTCTTTGAACCATTTGCAGTTGATTCTGGTGCAGGGTGATATATAAGGATCTAGCTTTAGTTTTCTACATGTAGTTAACCAATTTTGCCAGCACCATTTACTGAAGAGGCTGTCTTTCTTCCATTCTATTGTTTTAGCTTCCTTATCGAAGATTAGATGGCTATAGGTGTGTAGGTTCATTTCTGGGTTTTCAATTCTATTCCATTGATCCTGAGGTCTGTTCTTATGCCAATACCAAGCTGTTTTGATTACTATGGCTTTATAGTAGAGTTTGAAATTTGGTATTGATATTCCTCCAGCAGTGTTCTTTCCGTTGAGGAGCGTTTTTGCTATTCGGGGTCTTTTATTGTTCCATATGAATTTTTGGATTGCCTCTTCTATTTCCTTGAAGAATGAGGTGGAATTTTGATAGGTATTGCGTTGAATTTGTAGATAGCCATGGGAAGTATTGCCATTTTCACGATGTTAATCTTGCCAATCCAGGAGCATGGGAGGTTTTGCCATTTTTTAAGTTCTGTGTTGATTTCCTTTTTCAAAATTTTAAAGTTTTCATCATAGAGGTCCTTCACTTCTTTGGTTAAGTTAATTCCTAGGTATTTTATTTTTGGGGGGGCTATTACAAATGGAGTTGCTTTCCTAATTTCAGCCACACTTTTCTCATTGTTGGCATATAGAAAAGCCCTTGATTTTTGGGGGTTAATTTTATAACCTGCTACTTTGCCAAAGTTTTGAATCAGCTTGAGTAATTTGGGAGTGGAGTCTATGGGATTCTTTAAATACAAGATCATGTCATCTGCAAAGAGGGAGAGTTTTATTTCTTCTTTCCCTATTTGGATCCCCTTTATGTCTGCATCTTGTCGTATTGCTGTAGCTAGGCATTCTAATACTAGATTGAAGAGAAGTGGAGAGAGTGGGCATCCTTGTCTTGTTCCTGAGTTAAGAGGACATGGCTTTAGTTTTTCACCATTGAGTATAATGCTGGCTGTAGGTTTGTCATATACAGGCTTTATTGTATTGAGGAATGTTCCATGGCCTCCTAATTTTTCCAAAACCTTCATCATAAAGGGGTGTTTGATCTTGTCGAATGCTCTTTCTGCGTCTATTGAGATAAGCATGTAGTTCTTGTTCTTGCTCCTGTTGATGTGATGAATAATATTAATTGATTTGCGTATATTGAACCAGCTTTGCATCCCTGAAATGAATACTGTTTGATCGTGGTGTATGATTTTTTGGATGAACTGTTGAAGTCGATTGGCCAAAATTTTGTTGAGAAGTTTTGCATCAGTGTTCATCAAAGAAATGGGTCTATAGTTCTCTTTCTTTGATGAGTCCCTGCCTGGTTTTGGGATGAGGGTTTTGATGGCTTCATAGAATGTGTTCGGTAGTGAGCTTTCTCTTTCAATTTCATTGAAGAGTTGGAGGAGTATTGGTGTGACCTCTGCTTTGAAGGCCTTGTAAAATTCCGCTGTAAAACCATCTGGTCCTGGACTTTTCTTAGCTGGGAGGTCTCTTATTGCTGTTTTTATTTCAATGCTTGATATGGGCCTGTTAAGATAGTTTAACTCATCTTGGTTTAGGTTTGGCATGTCAATTATCCTGCAGATTTAAACCCAATATTCTATGTCTTCTCGAAAATATCATTTTGTACTTATTTCATTTTGTATTTATAAAAATAGTAATACAAATGGTTTTAAACTTTTGTGCTTTAATAAAAATTGGAAAACATTTTTTTTATGTTGCAATAACTTGATATTCAATATTTTCCCTATGTTGGTAGACATTTTTGTCTTTACTAAAAAACAAAACACAAACCAACAAACAAAAAATAACTGTTCTGTATTCGGAGAATATCACTTTTTTTTAATACATAGCCTGAACATGAACTATTGTGTCTTCCTTACACTCTTTTCCATTACTCAATTATTTCAGTTAAATTTTATTTCCTTAAGTTTCCCCATCTTCTATGCATATATAGTACTGTTAAAAATAATGAAATGAAAACATTACAGGAAGGAATAGGAGAATCTCTAGGGCTCCTTGTCACAGGCCGAAATATTCTTCATAGAGACTCAGAAGCAGAACAAATCAAAGAAAGTTTGGACAAATGGGATTGTATGAAAGGACAGAGCTCCTGCAAGCAAAGGACATAGCTAGCAAGATCAACAGAAAGCCCAAAGACTTGGAGAAGATCTTCAGTAGCCATACAACTGACCAGGGACTCATATTTAAAATATACTTGGAATTCAACAAACTAAATCCCCAAACAACAAATCCTAAAGGCACAAAGGCTGAAGAGGAAATAAGAATGGCCAATAAAAACATAAAGAAATGCTCAACTGCTCTAGCCATAAAAGAAATGCAAATGAAAACTAAATTAAGATTCCACCTCACCCAAGTTAGAATGGCTATAATCAAGAAATCTAATAAAAACAGATTCAGGAGGATGTGAAAAAAGGGAACCATATGGAGTAGTTGGTGGGAGTGTAAAACTTGTTCAACCTCTTTGGAAAGCAATATGGAGTGAAAACACTCCATATAGAGCTCCCCTATGACCCAGCAATTCCAATTTTGGTTATTCACCCAAAGGATCACAAACAAAGTCATACCAAAGCTATCAGCACAGCTATGTTTATCGCAGAATTATTCACTTCAGCTAAGTTATGGAACCAAACCATATGTCCCTCAGTGAAGAATGGACCAAGAATATGCCATAGATATAATGACAGACAGACAGACAGACATTATAAATAGACAAACAGACAGAAAGACACACAGACAGCAGACAGACAGGGAGGCAGGCAGGCAGGCCGACAGACAGACAGACAGACAGACAGACAGACAGACAGAGATAATGAAATTCTATGCCTCCATAACAAAGAATTAAATTTGCCCATTTTTTAGGAAATGGAAAGACTTGGAAAAAACTATATTAAGTGAAGTCATGCTTAAAGAAACCTAGATCTCATGGTTTCCCTTATTTACAATAACTATGTATGTCTAGGCCAACTTGAAATGATCAAAAGCTATGTAAACATGACCATCTAAGATGATGCTAATAAAAATGAACCCAAGATAGGGTTTTTAAATTTACTTTTAATGTACTATGTGAATTTTTGCTTCTTTTTTATGTTCTTCCCCATGATATAATCCCTGTTTTCACTCTACTTGATTGAGGTGCCCTGTATCTACAATTTTCTAATTTGGAGAGGGGAAGGGAAATAAGAAAATGCTGAATTAAGAATACACTATGACCATTGTAACAATGAGATGTACGAGACACTATGTTTAAAATGAACTTTGTCACTTCATTGGTGGCTAGGCAAAGAGGTGGGGAGGGAAGGGATGGTAGGAGAAAAAAAACGGAGGGTAGGAGGATGAAACAATGGTTGATAGAAATGTACTCATTATATTACTCATTAACTGTAACCCCTCTGTACATTATCATGACAATAAAAATATATTTCATTTAAAATGGTGCTTGGTGAAGCTGAGTTTACCACAAATGTAATGATAAAATAGCTTGTAATGATACAACAGAGTAAGAGTGATTTACCTGATTCTAGTTGAGAAAAACAGCAGATGTGAAAATACTTCATGTTTTTGTCTCTTAAATGCTTACATATTAGACCTCGTGAAATTATCAGGAATTATATTCTATATAAGACTTATTTTTTTTCATTTAAAAGTACTTGCAGAATCCTGTCACAAGTTGATCATACCTTTAATCCTAGTTACTAAGCATGCTCAGAGCTGATGATCACCATTCAAACCATACTCATCAGACAGACCTAGAAGACAATTTTATCATTTTTATCAGAAAAAAAACTCCCAAAAATGTGATGGTGTGGCTCAAGTGATATAGTGCCAGCCTTGAAAGCAAAAACTGAAAAAGAACACAAAGCCTTGAATTCAAGCCCCAGTATTGAAAAGAAAAAACAAAGTAGCAAATGTAGTGAAAACATATCTTGGTGACAATTAATATTTAAGAGCAAAGAAACCAAAGTTGTTCCTGATTATAAGTCCAAATAAAACAAGAGACAAATTGAAAACTCAACTAGTTTCTGCTGTAACTTCCCAGTAGGATTCAAGGCAAAGCTTCCTCCAAATAAAAACTGCCTGCTTCCTGTTTCCATGATCCTTGATTACAGACAATTTAATATTAGACCAACTTTCATAAAATCAAAAAGAAATACAAAAAAGAACACTTCCCTGCACGTATCTGAACAAATTTTCATATCACACTTAATGCAGTCCAACCAATAAATATTTTCTTCACTCAACACTGCTGAAAGAATCCTCCCTTCATGGTTAATGGCAGGTGAGAATTTCTTCAGAGTACAACAATATTTTCCTTTCCCAAGGTCTACCAGTCTCCTAAGCTCCATTCTGCTTTTTTTGCTACTTTAATAGTGTGATGATTTCTCAGTCTACCCACAAGTGTAAGAGTTTACAAGTGCCAAAAGAATATTCTATCAATCCATTTGTTTACGAGAATTTAAGTAAGATAAAGGTAAAAATTCCAGAGTGGTAGTCTGATTTGGTTTTCCTTATAAACACATAAGCAATTATACAAGTGTCCATCTGGTCTGTCTTCATGAATTTAATGAATACACAAGAGGAATTAAATTTAAATTTTACAAATATCTTAAATCAAATTGCCTAAATGATAGGTTAGTTTTGTCAAAAGGAAAAAGGAAAAAGTGTCATAATCTGCATGCTAAAAAAAAAAAAAAAAAAAAAAAAAAAAAAAAAAAAAACCAATAAGTAGAACTGCGTGTTTCTTTGAAGATAAAGAGTGAAAATTATGTGGGCTCCAGTGACATTATTTGCAAATATATCTCTATTCAGTTAAGTCTATATGATATAGAAACTACTTAAAAATCAATATTGCTGTGACAATTATTAGTTTTCTTTTAAAATTGATCTGTTTAGCTTTGGTCAGCATTTCTAGAGGAAACACTCTTCCTTGGAATCCTTAATAATAAAACAACTAGCATAGAACCACTCTAATTACCATTGTTATATCACTACTTAATTCTAATATTTAAAGAAGAGAACCTTATAAGCTACTTTTTACTTTTATTATATGTTATTTTGTTATAAAGGTGTTGTACAGAAGGTTTATAGTTACATAAATAAGGTAATAATTGTAATTCTAGTCGATCATTGTTATCCACTGTATTGTACTCACACTATTCCCCCCGCTCCACAGTTGCCCCCTCCCAAACATGTAAAGTTCATGGTACTCTCTTGTGAGTACCATTGTGGAATTGGGTCACAAGGTCAAACGGTAAACTACTTTTGTAAATGGAAAAAAATTCAATAAATATGCTACAAAACCAAGAATAGTGAGGTAAGGCGTGGGCTTGGAATTATGACTGAGAATAGTAAAAGGGGTGACATTGATCAAGGCCCACTGTGTTTGTAAGCTATTTTGTTGAATGGCAACTTCTTTGTACAGCTACTTACAGATAATAGAAATAAAAATAAATAAAAAATAAAAGCAGTACCTATTGTTTACCTCAGTGCTAAAGATTGCATATGTACATATGAAAAATGCATATTCATTACAGATATTATATTGTCTTTATAAATTATGTATATATAATCATGGGTAGATTTGTAAATAGTTTACACATCTACAGAAAGCAAAATGAGTAAAGGCAAATATTCATTTTACTTATTGATTTATGTGCACAATATTCATAATTTTTGCAACTAGTGACTGGAATTTTCATGAAGTCTCTTAATGATACATATATACATGTATATACCTATATACATGTATATATATATATATATATATATATATACATATATATATATATAGAGAGAGAGAGAGAGAGAGAGAAAGTATTGTATAGAGGGGTTACAGTTACATTATTATGGTAATGTGTACATCTCATAGTGAGCATTGTTACCTCCTCTTTTTCCCCCTACCATCACTTTCCTCCCCACTTCACCAACTCTTCCCACCCCACCCCATCCCAACTTTGTAAAGTTTGTTTTCACCATAGTTTTCTGTACATCTGGTCATCACAAAGGGTCAGCTGCATCCACATTTAAGTGTTCCCCAATATCCCTTCTCCTCCTCAAATTACAACATTTTATATAAAAGGTGCAGAACACCAGCTTCAAATGCAGTGAAGACAGGGGTTATATTGTGGAGGAAGAACATACCAAAGAAACAAAAGCATCACATAGTGCATGTAAGTATATTAAAAACACTAGCAAGAAAGAAAAAAAACACTTCTGTCCCTGTCTTAGGGTATATTTTGCTTAACATCATCTCATGTCCTCATATGTACATAGACTTTGACTTAATCTACTTGTCCTAGACATGTACTAGTCATGGCAAACAAAGGAAATCATGGGATCCTTGTTCCTTTGGGTCTGCTTATTTCACTTGACATATATTTTTTTCCAAATCATTCCATTTCCTAATAAATGAGGCAATGCCATTCTTTCTGATAGAAGAATAGCATTCCATTCTTCAATTATTCATTCACTGAGGGGCATCTAGGTTAGTTCCATCTCTTAGCTATGGTAAATAATGCTGCAATAGTTGTACTGGTAGCCTTAGTATGGGCTTGTTTTTATCATTTGAGTAAATGCACAAATGTGTGATTGCTGGGTCATAGGGGAGCTCTAGGTGGAATGTTTTGAGGAAACTCCATACTGCTTTCCAGAGTGGTTGAACAAGTTTACACTCACGAAAAATGCAGTAGGTTTCCCTTTTGTCCCCATCCCCTCCAGCATCTGTTGATACTAGATTTTTTTATTATAGCCATACTAACTGGAGTGAGGTGGAATCTTAATTTTGTTTTGATTTCATGGCTAGAGAAGCTGAGCATTTCTTCTATGGCTAGAGAAGTTGAGCATTTCTTCATGTGTCTACTGGCCATTCTTATTTCCTTTTCAGAGAAGTCTCTCTTTAGCCCACTTATTCTTCTAGGACATTGGAAATCCTTATGCTAATGGAAATTGAATAACAGTATAATAGAGAAAAAACTCAATGTTGTTAAGTGCTAATTTATCTTTTCTTTCAAAGCTCAGCATATTCTGGGTAACTAATTGTAGGGAGCCGAGGCGAGACTCCGCCCACTCCCTTGCAGCTTTGAGGTAACCACCCCAGACGGTGCTTGGCGGGACGCCTGGGCTGTGCGCGTGCGCGAGCCAGGTAGAGTCCCCAGCCAATCCCATGACACCTGGTGCTGGTGAAAGGCAGGCGACCAACAATAGAAAGACCCGTGTCCCTATATAAGTGGCCATGTTTCGGGTGCATGCTCTCTCACGCCCAAGCTCTCCTATTGGAGAGCCCAAGGCTCTCCAATAAAGCATGATCTGAGAAGACTCCTGGTGTGGTGGTTGTTTTTTCTCGCTGGTCAAGTAGACGGTCGCTACAAGTGGTACCGAGACCCGGGAACGAACCAGGGACGGGACCCGCGCGAGAGGCCGAACCGGAGCCAGAACTCAACACGCGGAGAGGGGACATCGGTAAATATCCCCCGGTATGCTGTTCACTGTAGATTTAGATATTTATTGGTTGCTTGCATTGCTTCTTCCTTTGTGGCTTGTCTTTTTGATGGTGCGCACTTGCCTCGAGGAGGGAGGGTTTGATTTAATCCAGGAAGGATGCAAAATACTAACACGGCATCAGGATAGTCTATCAGAGTCAGCATACAGTAAGGGGGAGGAAAATAGGCCTAAAAGAAAAAGGGAAAAAAGACAAAAGGATCCTAAAGAATTAAAGCAGGAGGGACTGCAGCCCTCACAAAAGGAGAAGGGTTTTAGGGAGGGGGTCTCAAGGAGACCCCTATGCCCTTCTTTAAAAGCAAACCGGTTCTCAGCCCTACATGTGGAAGGGCGGGACCAAGAATATAGTAATCTTGTGAGTGACTCAGAGGAAGAAATGTTAGAGGAGGAGGGAGAGCAGCTCGATCCAGCTAATAGTGAAGAGTTAGAAGAGGCTGCGGCGGAGAACGAGGCAGACAGATATGGAGGGTGGCGCCACCTAGGGGTGGGAGTACTGCAGCAGCCAGGGAGAGGAAACAGAGCTGCCCCTCACCTGTCGGCCCCCCCGCCGTGCCCGCCGGCAGGGAAGAGTCACTTTATAAAAGAAAATACCTGGTCGCGGCTGGCAGCCGCTTTCCCAGTTTTTGAAAATCCAGTTACTAATGAAAGAGATTTTTGAGCCGGTTTCCTACTCCCAGTTAAAAGATTTAGTTGAGGCAGTCAGGACTTATGGGGTGACGGCCAATTATACCACTGCCTTGCTTCAAAGGCTAACTATTAATGCTATGATTCTGTGGGAGCAAAAACTGTTCAATATTTTCCTGAATTAGTGGCTAAACAGGAAATTTTGATCTGAGAAAAAAAAATAAAAATAAAAAAAATAAAAATAAAAAAAATTAAAAAAAATAGAGGCAATTTTGGGTATAAAGTATTGTCTGATGCACTTTGCAAAAATTCCAGATAAATTAATTATTCCATACACCCGTGAACAAGTTGAAATTTTAGCAGCCACAGTGGATATGTGGGCAATTCTTGTTTGCTCATTTCCAAATGTAATTGATAATCATTATCCTAAGCATCCTCTGCTTGCCATAGTTAACAAAAAATTTAGTGTATTTTCCTGTTGTCACTTCAAAGGAGCCCTTGGCTGATGCTCTAACCATCTTTACGGATGGATCAAAATCTGGACAAGGTGCCTTTTTTGTTCAAGGACACAAACAGCTGGTAGTCTTTAATTTTCGGCCGAATGCCCCACAGGCTGTTGAATGTTTAATTGTGCTTGAAGTTTTTAAAAGATTTGATCAACCTTTTAATTTATTTTCTGATTCATTATATGTTGTAAATGCCGTTGCTTCTCTTGAAGTTGCTGCTTCAGTTAAGCAGGCCAGTACAATTTCTAATGTTTTGTTACAGATTCAATCCCTTATCTTAAACAGAAAACATCCTTTTTATATTGGACATATTCATGCCCACTCTATGTTGCCGGGCCCGATGGCAAAGTGTAATGATTTGGTGGACCAGGCAACTTGGGCTATGGCTCTGGTTGCTGCTCATCCTGTAGAATTGGCAAAAGACTTTCATAGATTGTATCATATACCTGCTAATACCCTTAGGAAAAGATATAATTTGTCCAGGCATGTGGCAAGAGATATTGTTAAAGCCTGTAAATCTTGTGTTACCTTTCTTCATCCTCCCTATGTGGGGATAAACCCCAGGGGGTTGAGACCAAACGCCCTATGGCAAATGGATGTTACTCATCTGACGGAATTTGGTAAGTTGAAATATTTACATGTGTCTGTGGACACCTTTTCTGGTGTCATTCATGCCACACCTCTGGCAGGAGAAAAGGTGTCTCACGTCAGAATACACTGCTTAGAAGCTTGGGCAGCTTGGGGAAAGCCCCTTAGACTTAAGACGGATAATGGCCCTGCTTATACTTCCCATGGTTTTCGCGCCTTTTGCGCACAAATGCAGGTTGCCCACACCACCGGATTGCCCTACAATCCTCAAGGACAAGGTATAGTGGAAAGAGCTAATCGAAGCATAAAAGAAATGCTTCAAAAGCAAAAAGGGGGGAATTGCTGAGTCCCCGTCCCCCAGGGAAAGACTTTCTCTTGTGCTCTTTACCCTTAATTTTTTAATTCTAAATGACAACGATCAGTCTGCCGCAGATCGGCATATGACAAGAGACCCTATGGATACTAAAGACATGGTTATGTGGAAGGATGTTATTAATAATAAATGGTATGGACCGGATCTGGTAATAACGAGATCCAGGGGAGCTGTTTGTGTTTTTCCACAGAGTCAAGAAGTACCTCACTGGGTGCCAACGAGACTGACCAGGCCGGTGGAGACTGCAGAAAAACCCCCTCTTGAAGATGCCATCCACTTGTCTCTTGATACAGCTGATCTTCCTGCTGTTAGCAACAGTGCTAATAGCAATCCCTGTGATAGCTAAACCGATGATGCTGTGGGCTGTTACAATTTACTGACTGGATTGCCTCTGCGGTGTCCTTTTCCAAAGAGCGGGTGGGAGTCGGAATGTTTTTAGCCTGCTGCTTGGGAGGATGCGTGGTCTGCCTATGGTTGGTCTGTCGCCTTCGAGCCCAAACCAGAAGGGACAAGGTTGTTATCTTGCAAGCATTAGCCGCTTTGGAGAGTGGATCCTCACCCCAGATCGGGCTGTCGGCCCTGAGAGGCAGTTAAGCCTTACCATTCTGCATAGCCTTACCACCCCAGGGATCAGGGGATCCCATTGCACCGGGACAGGTATGCAACTTGTAATTTGGGACAGGGTGCAAGGCAAGTGCACTGCACTTGAGGAGATGGTTCTCATCTCCTCAAGAAGAGCATGCTGGGTTGCAAGTGGGTTGATGCCCAAGATCCCACCTCTGCAAAAAAGGCATCGGACGGGCCTGGTCATCACTGGGGAAGGCGCGCCCCTCAGGCGAAGGCCAGTGCAAGGTCCTAATGTTTTAGACAGAGGCCCAACCTCTACTCTTACCTGTTGCCATAAAACAAAGAAGGGGGAACTGTAGGGAGCCGAGGCGAGACTCCGCCCACTCCCTTGCAGCTTTGAGGTAACCACCCCAGACGGTGCTTGGCGGGACGCCTGGGCTGTGCGCGTGCGCGAGCCAGGTAGAGTCCCCAGCCAATCCCATGACACCTGGTGATGGTGAAAGGCAGGCGACCAATAATAGAAAGACCCGTGTCCCTATATAAGTGGCCATGTTTCGGGTGCACGCTCTCTCGCGCCCAAGCTCTCCTACAACTAAAAGGCTCTCCAATAAAGCGTGATCTGAGAAGACTCCTGGTGTGGTGGTCGTTTTTTCTCGCTGGTCTAGTAGACGGTCGCTACAACTAATATGCTATATATTTTAGGATACTACGCAATGTGTTTTATTTTTGTTTATTCAGAAAGTTTGGAATGCTGCAACAAGTAGATCTCATTTCAAGGTTGATGAAAGGTTAGAAGTAATGTATATTAAAAGACACAGGTGGGGCTGGGAAGGTGGCTCATTGGTAGAGTGTTTGCCTTGCATGAATTAGGCCCTGGTTTTGATTCCTCAGCACCACATAAGTAGAAAAAGCTAGAAGGGGTGCTGTGGCTCAAGTAGTAGTGTGCTAGCCTAGAGCTGAAAAGCTGAGGGACAGTGCCCAGGCCCAAATTTCAAGCCTGATGACTGACAAAAAAAATAGAGAGAGACACATATTTGAAACACGATTTTTATATGAACAATATTACCATTTTCAGAAATTGATCAGTATAATGCTACAAAGAACAAATCGAGTTGCTCTATACACTTACTAAACAATTGAGCAAGCAAAAGTCAGAATTCAATTTATTATTCATTGCATATTAGATATTAACCATACCTACAAATATAGATGAATAATGAGTATTGGGTATAAATGATAGTTGACAAGGAAAAATTTATTCTACAAACTGTTAAAACTAAATAAATTGCTTTATGCCAACACATAACAGTTATGAGAAATTTTCTTTAAAATAACAAGCATGATAACATAAAAAGTAGTATTTTTTCTAGCTGTACTTGAATATGAACTCAATGCTAAGCACCCTACTGTTTGAGACAAATTTCCAGACTATCAAATTTGTTTTCCATCCAGTGTTTCTTAGTTATGGGAGAGCTGGCTTAGTCAAATATTCCTCTACTTCCAGCTTCCACATAGCTGGGTTTATAGGCATGTATCATTAAACTCAAGCAAGAGGAATGATGTATTTTAAGTGGGAAAATTGAGATTCAAAATCATATCCAATTTTATTAGATACGATAGGAATAGAAGTTATTTAAAAGTACACATTTAAAACACAATCTTGAACCATAGTAGGATTGGTACCATATGAGGATTGCCTATTCCTGCTTACTCCTACACAGGCATTTCATTTTTTTTATTTTTTCATAGATAATATTGTAATATAAAAATGCACATTTGAATTACAGAAATTCATTAATATTGAAAAATAAAATGCATATTTTATATACATAATCCTCTGTATAGTATTTTCATAATAAAAAATTAAAAAAATATTTAAAGAAAAGTTACCACATTATTTTTATAGCTATCTATACAGCTAGCTATTTATCTATCAATAGTGAAAGGGAAACTTAAAGTCCGTCGTTAGAAAACTAAGCTCAATGTAATTACTCTCAGATATTTTTATTCTTAGAGCAGGTGTGGATATTAGCATGTGTCTTTATGCCCACAGAAGTAAACCGGGTCAGGCCTGAAAGATATTTTATAAACTATTTTCAGTTAATGGTGACTGTGGCCCTGATGCTTTGGTATCACCATCTACTTCACTGCTCCTTGATACCTTTACAGGAGAAAATAGAGATGAAGAAAAATAAAATAAGAATCAATGAAAACTTTTGAGGCTTTCTCATTTAATTTGAGATCCTATCCTTTTTATTATAAAGATACTGTACGGAACAGTTACAGTTACATGAGTAAGATAATGAGTACATTTCCTAAGGAGCACAGGGTATTCATGTCTTTAGTGCTAACTTACACAAAATGGTTTAAAGTGACATAGATATATATTTACAAAGAGGAAAGTAGTACAAATAAATATTTTCTGAATCTCAGGTATTTTTCAGATGACTCCTGGAGACACGTCTCTGTTCTCTCTAAGGTGTTTGGGAAGACATATTCAGTCTCTGAAGCAGATTGTTGAATTGAATTATGTGAGTTTATTGGGTTCCTAAAGAATACGGAATTAGCCAGTGTAATTTGAGACTATGCTATACAGACAAGATGGCTAATTTTCTTTAGTATATAAAATGATTATATTGACTGATTTTCTGAACTATGATATGGAATTAGTCACATGGAATTCATTCATAAGTAGAAGACTCTAACTCACTTTGTCCTTTCAAGTACTTAAAATATAGGAAAATTTTATCTTATAGTTCCAATAAAAGTTAGTAATTTTTGAACTCTAGAAAATGGACACAAATTTGCATCTCATGTGTATGTCTTTCCATTTTTATATCCTCATATATTCTACTACCTATAATAATAAGGGATAGAGGTGAAAGAATGTTTTTTAAGATTCATTGTATTCATGTAATATGTCATTGAATGGCAATTTTTAAACAAAAATTTAAACATAAAAACAAAAGAAAAAAGAAAATGGGCCTCAACAAAGAAATGTGTTTGAAATTAAGGGAAATGAATTCTCTTTAATAGCAAAAAAAGTAAATGAAACTGGGATGAGAAAATATAAATATGCTGGTAAATCTGATGAATGAAAAGTCGGACATATTGAGTACATATTGAGGCCAACCAGAAGCTAATAGATGACTTCCTGGTCTCCACAAATAAAAGTATCAACGAACTCTAGCAAAATGAAAAAGAATCTAATGGAAAGTTAGAAACCCAAATAAAGGAGTGGAAAGAGAATTCTGAACATCAACTGCAGGAGGTAAGGCAATCTACTTCAGACTTAAAAGAAAACCTTAAGAAAGAACTGGCCACTATTAAGAAAGACCAGAAAGAAAGAAAGGAGATAAACAGCAAAATATAAAGCCTTGAAAGCAGAATGGAGAAGGTGGAAGAAGGAATACTGGAGGCAAAAGACCGTTTAGCGGGGCTGCAACGGTGTCTCATTAGTAGAGATTTTGCCTCGCATGTATGAGGCCTAGGTTTGATTCCTTAGCACCACTAGAAAAAGCCAGAAGTAGGTTTTGAGCTGAAGAGATGAGGAACAGAGCTCAGGCCTAGAGTTCAAGTCCCACAACCAAGAAGAAGAAGAAGAAGAAGAAGAAGAAGAAGAAGAAGAAGAAGAAGAAGAAGAAGAAGAAGAAGAAGAAGAAGAAGAAGAAGAAGAAGAAGAAGAAGAAGAAGAAAGAAGAAATTTTAGACTCCCTAGAGAAACATCACACACATTCAAAACAAACTAAGAAGCATGACAGATCACTGCAGGAAATAGAAGATATATTTACAAAACCTAATTTGAGACACATAGGTACATAAGAGGCCGGGGAGAGGGAAGCCAAAGCATTAGAAAATATATTCCTCAGAATCCTAGTGCAGAACTTCCCAAATATAAAAAAAAGACAGACCCATCCATATACAAGAAGCTTTTAGCACCCCAAGTAGACCAGACCAGAACAGGTCTTCACACCATCACATTATAATCCATAGCTACTAAGGAATCAATAGCCACTAAGGAAAGAATTCTTAAATCTTCCAGGCAGAAGAGATCAATTACATATAAAAGTAACCCAATCAGAATTACTTCAGACTTCTCAGTAGACAAATAAAAGCAAAGATGGCCTGGAAAGAGGTATGCCCTGTCCTCAAGTCAAATCATTACCAACCAACAATAATCTGCCCAGCTAAGCTCTTATTCATAGGAGAAGAAAAAATAAAAACCTTACACAACAAGGAAAATCTGAAGCAATATATCGCTCTCAAACCAGCTCTTCAAAACATCCTCAAAGACGTTCTACATATAGGAAACCAACAAGAACAGAATATAGGCAATGAAACAGGCCACAAACAGAGAACTACCTAATCACAAAAAGAACAGCCAAGACACAGCACTCTCTCACCCGCCCCCCAACCCAGCACATGGATAAAAAGTAAGGACAGATAAATATCGCTCATTCTTAACCCTGAATATTAATGGACTTAACACTACACTTAAGTGACACAGATTGTCCACTTGGATCAAAAAGTAAGATTTTTCTATTTTCTCTCTTCAAGAGACATGCCTTGCCCACAAACATGAAATTAATCTCACAATGAAAGGCTGGATACCAAGTAAAAGGCCCCCATAAACAGGCGGAAGTTGCAATCCTAATATCAGATAAAATAGACTTCAAATTAAAATCAATGAGCAGAAATAAATATTTTACTTGAAGAAAATGTATGCAAATATATTGAGACATCACTTTTTCTCATTTATTTTTCTTCCCCATACATATTACTACCTATACTACCTAATGTATTTAGCATGTTTGTGTATTTTCTTTCTCCACTTAGAATGCAAGATCCATTATGCAACAACACATCATATTTGAGCTTTCTTTGTTGAATAACCATATGAAAATATAAAATATATGAATATGTGTTTAAGGTATAGAAGCAGATCTTATGAAGCAATATCAGAAAAATAAATACAGAGAGTCCAACAGAAACAGAATATTACATTTAAGACTAGCAGTGAAAACCTGGAGAACTAAATTAACATGAGTCTGTAGAGGGTCAAGTTCAACAGGATAAAAATTTATTGCTTATTTATTTTGAAAAAATGGTCTATCACAGAGCAAAGACAAAATGAGTACAGATGATTATCGCAACTCTACTCAAAAAAAGAGAAATCTTTTAGAGAAATCGGGTTATAAGGCAAGTATTTCTCAAAAGTACCTGATTACTAGTATTGTTAGTATTAACATGGGTAAAAGGAAACACTTATTCAGGAATTAAATACTTTTTTTTATATTCTAAACTCTGAGATATACCTGGAAAGTTGAGTTCCCAGTATCCCTACAGATGATTATGGTCCAAAATAAAGCTAGAAAACAATGTCCTAAATTGTTGAAATCTCTAAAATGTGAAGTTTGTTTAAAAAATGATTTGATTAATTCCACACGAACTGGAATTATTGGACTAGATGTGATGATATTTCAATGGTTAGACTAAATAATAATTAAATTATTACAATCAAATACCTCCCAGCAGGCAGCATTGTGATGCAGCTCCTGGCCCATAAGACAAACTCTTTTCCTACACAATTGCAATGGGAGACTAATAGCATTTCTGCATAATTTTTCCTTTTTAATGAACATCTGCCACATAACTAGAATGGAATTAATATTTAGGTAATTGTGTGTAGGCATTGAAAGTTACAGATTAGAGCATTATTATAAAAAAGAAAACTAGCTAGAATTGTAAAAGTGTTAGAGGTATCTATTTGGTAGCCAAATAAAATCTTCACAGAGGCAGCGATGGACAAGTCAAGATGAGGAGGAAATAGTTATGAAATATGTCAAAATTATCTGTGAACTCTCCAACCCGGTCTCAAATTGCCTTTGCTTCAGTTTTCTTACCAAGAATTTCACTCTTGAGATCCATCTAATGACTCAACCCATTTTATGCATATGTATGAAGGATTCTGAAGAGTTAGTGTCTTCTCTCATTCTTATCCATTGGAAACTAGACAGGAACTCATTTGTTTAATCTTCGGATATCTGAGTAGTGTAGTTGAATAATAGACCAAAGAATGCATCCACAGTGCAATATTTTATTGTGAGGTAATATAAGATTGAATTTAACCTTCCAGAGAATAGCATTCTCCATTATTGTTTTCATCTATGGTGAAATCTTCCCCTCTGATATACAGGATACATAAATTAAAATAAAAATGTATGAATCTCAAACTCATCAAATTCATATTAGAATAGATAGAAATTTATTTTAACAAAATGAAGTAAAGAATCTGAATAGCAAGAAAGAAGAAGCTAAGAACATGAAGTATGAATGCATTTAAAATGTGGTAAAATAAGCTGCATCTAGGTGGTTCACATCTCTATTTCTATCTAATCAGAAGGCTGAAATCTGCAGGTTGAGATTCGGAGCCAGCCTGAGCTGAAAACATCATGAGGCTTTTATTACCAATTAACCAGCAAAAATCTAGAAGGCCTAGTTTGGCTCAAGTGATATGGAATGATAGCCATGGGAAACAGCTAAGCAAGAGTGCAAAACCCAGGGTTCAAGCTTCAGTACTAAAACCAAAAGAATAAATTATAAATAAATAAATAAATGTGTTATGAATATAGCATGATATAATTTATATTATAATTATTAATAATTGATATAGAAAATTTATATATCTTAACAAGTTCTGTGATATAATTGTGCCAAATCAAAAGCTAGGGGAAATTCTCATTCAAGGGTAACAATAAGCTGATGGTTATTGACAAAAAGGCAGCGATGACCTGACAGTTGATTCCTGTGTTGATTATGTTGATCAGCTACACCTTGGCACTATCTAGTCTAGACAGATTTTTAGTTGTAGTCTTTTAGAGCATCATAAAATCAGGGAAATCCCATTGCTGAGATCTTTTCAGGTGAATTAACAACAATAACAAAATCATTACAGAATTAGCTCTCTTCAGTAGTAGAAGTATCATGTAATGATTATTCAGAATAACAAGCCAATAATTGAGTTAAGCTGTAGACCTTTACTCATAATTCCTTTTAATAAACCATAGTGAAAGAAATAGAAACAACTAATGATGCTTTAAAATAAATACACAATAACAATAACAGGTTTTTCAAATTGATATAACTAACTATATAAGGATAATAATATTGCAGATTATGCAAGTGATTATTAAAATATTTCATTGCTGATTTAGTTTGTTTTAAAAACTCATTTTAAATTTAATTCATTGTATTTTAAGTTCTTGTTGATAAAACATATTGAGATAACCTAATTTGTCTAAGATTGGTCAGACATTCTCAAAAATGTGACTGATATAATAAGCATTCATTATATTCCTAAAAAGTTAGGTTCAAAATACTTCTGAACCCGGAGCCAGTGGCTCACGCCTGTAATCCTAGCTACTCAGGAGGCTGAGATCTGAAGATCTTAGTTCAAAGCCAGCCTGGGCAGGAAGGTCCGTGAAACACTTATGTCCAATAAACAACTATAAAACCTGAAGTGGCATTGTAGCTTATGCGGTAGAGTGCTCACCTTGTGCTGAAGAGCTGATGGATAGTTCCCAAGCCCAGAGTTCAAGCCCCACAACCGACAAAACAAACAGACAAATTACTTTTGAAATGGCATTCATAAGTGATAACATAATAATAAGAATTAGTTCCATGCTCCTTGTGTTCTAAAAGTGTAAATTACTTTATGCAAATTTGTATTTTCATAAAGTAGAAATTTGGAATAAATTTAGACTTGAAATGGCTTTAAAATGCCATAATCTTTTGTCACCAGAGATTAAAGGGGACACATATCATGCAGCGAAACAAAAGCTCAACTCAGCGAGAATAATTAAGTGTTCCCTCACCCTTATGAAAAAATACATAGTATCTATTTCTGCTATTTTCCACAAGATGAAGCTTATGAGGACTTCATAGATTTTTAATGTATTCCAAATTCTCAGTTAAATAATATTGCATATTCCATAAGACTTCTATTTTAAATAAGTAAATTTTCGTAGCTGAGGTACTTTATAGTATGTGTCATAGGAAGTTAAGTTCCAATTAAGACTAGCACCAAATTATAAGTAAAAAAAATACATAAAACTTCTCCTTGACATGGGAGAAAACGCTAGGATGAGATTTTTCTTATGATTATCATTTGTCACTGTGATATTTACAAATCATATGCAGTTCATTGACATATTTGTAAAATGCTAACAGAAGAGTTAGAAAATTAGTGTTTTCAATGACTTTTTAAGATTATTATAAAGTCAAGTAATAATGTCATGAGTCTTTTTTCTCTTCGCATGATACAAGAGAATTACCAAAAAAACAGAGATAAACAAACGTTAGGAAAATTTAAAATGCTGCAAATAATATTGCTTTATCATTTGTAATAATCACTGAATGAATTCTGCCTCCAGATTAAAAGTTAATATGGATGCCAAGTAATAGAGACTTTTTTCTGATTTGTGTAAAGTATGTTTGCTTTACTGAAATTAGTGTGTCTAGAAGTTATTAAAATGCTAATATCCCTTCATATTTTACAGAAATTAAATGAAAAAATTTGGTGTTCTGATGACATAGGTGTCTGCTGTAACTTCTTACAGCAGGAAATGGCAACTTTGTAATTGCCAACTAAAATGGACATTTACTAGCTGCTTTGCTTTTGTGGCAACAACCAAAAAAACAAAAAAGTAAATTTGAACTGAACTTACAGGAGAATTCAAATGTTTAAATCCAGTAATTAATTAGAAGATGTATGACCAACCTTGATCTTGATTCTAATCCAAATCTGAATAACTTCCAGAACAAACCAAGAATTCACACATGAAAGGCTTATTTAATTTATTTTTTAGTCTTTTCTTACTTTATTTTATTCACAGGCTGAAAATAATTCTAATTAAGTTGTTAGTCATTAAATATTCACAGTGGTTAAGGAATGCCTTTCCCCAAACTGTGATACACAAGCAAGCATATGCAGTTCTGTGGAGAAATATGTTCCAGATAACAGGAGAGTCAAGGAAAGGCTTTATGTGGAAGAGTAAGTAGAGCAGAATATTCTAAAAGGGGAAGTAATTTGATATTAAGGAGTGTTTCTATGTCATCATAACAGCACCCTTGTTTTTAATGTAGCATGTTGAAAGCGAATAGTAAAGTTTGAGAAGAGTAATATCAATGCCTGACACAGGGCTGAAGAAACACTCCTTAGGTTTTGTTGAGGGTTTGGCCTAGTGGGGAAATATAGAGCTGAAAATCACATGGATGTCAATGATAACAAGTAGGCAGTTACAATAGGGACTGGAGGAGAGTAGATGGTGGTGATTAAAAAATAAAATATAAGGTCCATAAGATTATTTTTCTTTTCTTTTTTTCTTTGCTGGTCGTGGGGCTTGAATTCAGGGCCTGGAGATTCTCCCTGAGCTTTTGTCTCAAGGATAGCACTCTAAAACTTTGACCTACTACCCTACTTCCAGTTTTCTGGTGGTTAAATGGGAATAAAAACCTCACATTTTTTGCTGCTCTGGCTGTCTTTGAACCCGGACCCTCATATCTCTGTCTCTTGAGTTGCTAAAATTACAGGCATGAGCCACCAGAACCTGACTCAACTCCTACACATTTTTTTTGAAACTGAATGTGTGCTTTCAGAGGGAAATATCAAAGAAAGTCCAAGGCCACTTCATTATATAACTAGCAACCATCATATTTTCCCTTCTACACACAATTATTGAAATAACCACTTTCTTCTCAATAACTTAAAAGAACTAGTGGTTAATTTCTTATGGATTGTGGGAAGTAAAAATAAAATGAAAGTTAGTACTAATTAAAAGATTTGAAAAGGCTAAATATTTTTGTAATTTTCAAGTAAATGTAATTATGCTTGGGGTAGGTTAGAGGAGACCTGTAAGTGATAATGTAAACTTTCATTAGTTTTACTTTGAAGACTTAATAAATTATTTTCATTGAGCAGTGAAAAACCAGGGATGGGAATGCTGTAATGTTGCAAGGAATATGTCATCTAAAATTATCAAAAATAAATTTGAATTTTTCTGTGCTTTTCAATAAAGTTGCAGATTTTCTCACAAAATTTCAGTATATGTGTAAGATACATAAAATATATCAATCAAAAACTGATGTGCCTTGGAGGAAAATTTGTGTGTTTTTTTCCTTGGCAGTGAAAGCTCTAGATAGTTTTAGTGGGGAAAACAATATTTTGTGTGTGTGCTTCAGGCTTAGAATTTCATTCTCTCTCTCTCTCTATATATATACTAATTTAGCCATTTTAAAATGCTACTTTGAGCTAAATATGTACAAATATATGCAATTTTTTATGATTTTAGAAATCCAATTCATGTAGACTTTTTTTGACTGACAATCAGAAACAGTTCTTTTAGGATTATGGATGTTTTCTAAACTGAAATTATGTATGGACTGTTTCATATTTCTGTAGGAGCTAATTATTTTAATGTCACCTGCTTGAATTGTTCTTTTACTAATTGCTTGTAGAGTGGCATTATTGAATCCATATTAATTGTTAAACAATCACCTTTTGTTATGCTTCCAGTTTAGATCTTTTCCAACCCCACAGGCGAACGGTTGGATTAGAACAAGCCCCAACTCTCAACTCTGAAGTGGCAAAGACTGCTATTCCATCCTTGACTAATGTTAAAGGACTGATAATGACATTTCCTGGCCTGTTCATGCTTTTGCTGAAGGTTTTTTTATGCCTTCCTTGCATTATATGTGCACTGCAAAACTCTTATGAGCTTAGTCAGCCAGTTACATAAGATCAAGCTCCAAGTGAATCAATTTCCCCAGAGAGGAATTGTAGCCAGAGATGGGTAAGAGGGGGTGTCAGTCTGACCAACCTAAGACAGGGCCTTCAGCTTTGCTCTGAAGAAGTTCCTAATGACGGGTAAGTCAGACAAGGCGATCCACCCAACCCAAGACAGGTGGGTTCACATCTTTAAGCAACGACGGGGGAGATGTTGGGAGCCATTTGGAGCTCACAGTAAAGCTCAAAGGTCTTCTTTTCCCCTGTGCTAGCTTAAAGGCATGTACAAGAACTGGCTTATTTAAAAGACACCAGGTGCCCAGGATTGCTTTGTTCTGTCTGCAGTTTGTTTTAAAATTTCCTTGTTTTTCTGTACTATAGTAGAACAGCCAGAGTGTGGGAGCCCACAAGGATTCACCATGCCGCATATGTGGAACTCCCAATACCCAGGCTGCTCCCATGTTCTGAAGAGGACGACCTTAGGAGATACTGACTTTATATATGCCCAGGAATCAATTGAACTGCTTCAGATATTTCTAACTGTGGTGGGACTGATGTTTATTACTGTGCTATGTGGGGATGTGAGGTAACTAGGACAGGCTCTTGGATCATGCACAAGGGCCCTGCCTATCCTTGTCTGGCGAATCCCGACCCTCAGACTTGTCTCGAATCCCCTGCATAACCAATGCTATCCTTACCAATGTAATCCTGCTAAAGCAACCTTTACAGAGGAGGTAAAAGGATAACTAACTGGGAGACTGGTCTGCCATTAAAACCAAAAAAGGGGGAATCTGCAGAGCACATGGGTAGCAAAGATGGTGCTGAGAGAGAGTTGAGTGGGCAGAACCTGATTTACTGTAGAGCACATGGGCAGCAAAGATGGTGCTGAGAGGGAGTTGAGTGTGTGGGCAGAGCCCAATTTGCTTTACGTTCAGTGCATAACCATCCCATGGAAGCTTAGGTGCATGATAGGGTCTGCCCTTGACAGTGATTGTTTCCTCTTCCTCTCCTGCCATACCACCCACTCCTTTTTGTCTAAAAAGGGCTGCTTTCTGTTAATAAATGAGTTTCTTCCTGCTTGACTTGACTCCCTATTGTGTCTGATTGTCTCCAGGGCTGAGGGAGGCAGGGGAACGGGCGAGTGCACACTTAACCTTTCTTTGGACCCCGTCCATCTTTCGTGGGACAGACGAAGACCCAACACGTACCATGGTCAACCTCATTGTAATAACTGGAATATGACCTTTAAAACTTGGAAAAGGATTGTAATAGCTGAACAGCTATGGAAATAGGAACCCAGAAGATTAGGCTAAGCAAAATGATCTGAGATATGAAAAGCAAAGGTTTATCAATGTTGGTGTTTGTCTTTAAATACTAAGAGCAGCTTTTTGTTGCCTTCTTGCTATGTTCTTTATTTTCCAAATGGCTTCTCCCTTTAGGTCCCTCTGTTTGATTTTGTTAGCCTTTGGGTTGAGTACACGTTTTTCTGAATTAGGGCAAGGAACGGGAACAATAACATTTTAAGCCAGAGGACATAGGGTGAACCAATACTCCAACTTTCATGTCAAGACAACATGTAGGAAATAAAATTGACATCCTTGCAGGCATTTCAGGAATAATAATGTGTAAGAAAAATGAGGGACAAAATCAACTCACTGTCTTATATACATAACTGTAATTGCTCTGTATATCACTTTGAAAATAAAATTAAAATAAAAAGTTGATGATTCATACTTATACTTATCCTGGTTTTTTATGTTTACACATGCATAACTATGTTGATTAATGTGATGTCAATATACATACATGTGGAGATAGTCCTGTTCTCTTTAAAAACCTACATGAATAGAAAAGAAGGTTTCCCTGAGTATACAAGTTCCCAATCAAAGGAATTGTAACCCCTCTGTACAGTATTTTCACAATAAGAAAATATATATTAAGTGAATTAAGCCAGGCCCAAAGAGACACAGTTCCCATTGTTTCCCTTATATTCAATAACTAGTATATGTCTGAGACAAGCATAAACGGTTAGATAAATTGATGTTAGGTGAAATGAACCCCAAGATATGGATTCAATTTTTTTCATCCTCATAATTGTTTGTAACATATTTATAAGATGATTTCTTTATTGCTTTGTAGGTCCCTCCTCCACGGCACAACCCCTGTTTTCACTGTTTTTGATGTTTGCATATTTTGTGGAGGGGAAGGGTAAAGCAATTGTTTAAATAGGGGTACAGGTGGACCCATTGCAACAATGAGATGTACAAGATGTTATGTCGAAAACTGAACTTTATAACTTTGGTTCACGTGGTGGGGGGAAGGGTTAAGGGAGACGGAAGGGGCAAGGGGGAAATTGGAGAATGGTGGAGGAAGATGCGAAGGGATAGTAAGGGGAAACAAAGGAGGAAGCAACAATATTTGATAAGAAATGTGCACTTTACCTTGATCAAGTAATTGTAACCCACTGTATGTCATTTTTGGGGGGTGGAAGGTCGGTCGTGGGACCTGAACTCTGGGCCTGGACACTGTCCCTCAGCTCTTAAGCTCAGGGATACCTCTCTACCACTTGAAACACAGCATCACTTCCGGCTTTTTTCTTTTTTCTTATGTGGTGCTGAGGAATTGAACCCAGGGCCTCATGCACGCAAGACAAGTGCTCTACTACTGAGCCACCTTCCCAGTCCCCCCATATGTTATTGTCACAATAAAATAAAATAATTAAATTCAATCCTGCAGTAAATCCAAAAACTATTTGAAATTAGAAACTAAAAGGAACCTGCTGCTCTAATATGTCCATAATCAGAAACTCTGCTATTTTACCACTAATAATAAATATGGGTAATAGGCTCATATCTTTAACTTTCTTATCGGTACCCAATTATTTCAAATCTATTCATTTTATAGGAATCTTACCAATAATGTTGACAGGTTGGATCGTTTTAAAATACACTTCAAAGACTACTGTGTATCACAGTCCCAAATCAACATGGGGGGAGGGGAGCAAATTTCACACGTGTAAACGTAAATGGAGTCATCGAATATTGTTTTCTGAAAATATCTTGTGTTACACTAGAGATTACATTCTTCTCTTCTTTCAAACTTATAGAAATATGTTGAGAAGTATAAATATCAGAATCTAGGCAAAATATAAGGTAACTTCACAAAGTTCATGCTTTCCAGAAACTATATTTTGGATGATATTTTGTGTCTACATACTAAACCTGGTTTTTCCCCACCAGGGCTTTAGGAAAGAATTCACAGTGTCCTTCTGCAGATAAGATTAAACATGGAAATAATTGAGATGGAAGAGAATCTTACATAGTACTAAATATGTTTCAGATTTTTTAGTTGAAAAAACCGTCAAAGGTTTCAGGGCCATTTCTATGGAATAGATAAGTTGATGTAAAATTTGTATCACCAGTCAAATTCATTGCACTTTTTTTTAATACATTTATTAGGCTCTACAAATATAAGAGAAAATGAAAAGGAAAATATTCACAGGAAAGCAACTACAGGGGAAATATGAAGTGTGATTTGTTCTCCATAGGGAACTATATGTATGTTTGGATATGATTGAGAATTTCTTATTCTGAACTCATCACGTGTACATAGAAATTGACTTGGTTAATTCCAAAGAAGATATAAAAGCATGAGTTTATTTCTATATTCAAGGAAAAATATCTATAATCTAATAAAATATTTGTCAGTGTGTTTCACAATATATTTATTAATGTAAGATATACCTAAAAAAAGGACAAATGCTTTGAACTCATGTTGTGTCCCCTGAATGATTCTGGCTAATAATTTTTTTGCGGAAATGATCTGATCAGATATTTCTAGTATTCTACCTGTGATCCAAAAGAAACTCCACTCATTGGCCAAGAAAAAAACAAAAATTAACAATAGCTAGCCACTTCCTCCTCTATTGAAACTTGCTGTTTACACACCTTCACAGAAATTACGCTTGGACACTCTTTCATCACATTCGAAGTTCATTGAATATTTGAAATGTTACACTACTCATTTTATTACTTTAAGGTTTATGGTCCAATTCCTCAAAACTTACTATCTTACACAATATTCATGAAAATATTATGCATAAAGGAAAATAGGAATTTTTCTTAACTTCGTTATATAGGAAAGAAAACAATAGTGCATTTAATACATAATATTATTCCAAAGAATTTAAAATAATATGATAGTTTTGATCTCCATTTCAATTTGTGTAAGAATGCATATCAACAAAGCACAAATATTTTCTCATGAGAGGTACCCTATTAAAGGATAGATGCATAACGTAATGCATGGCAAAACCATGAAAGGAGAAATACAATTAACAGATAGGTGCATTGGCCCACTCTGAACAAAAGCTAAATAAAACAAACTGCTTTTCCTTTTTTATGTGTGGGCCAAACTAATGTCATAGTGAAGTGACAATCACATTGTGAAGTGATATCTACTAAATATGTTCAGCGATCTGGAAATATAATTAACAACAAGAGACATATGCAATATCACCTGTCAATATGAACATTGATATGAACATTGAGAAGGTTGCCAATAATTTAGGTTAACATATGTAACATATGTATCTCTTCGAGAATTCTACCCAAAGGCACACCAACATTGGGAATACATGCCTGGGATTGAGCCATAGGAAGATGCTTTAATATCATTGGCAAAATCCTGATTTCAATCCTCATGACCAAGGAAGATATATAAGAAATAAGATCCTGAACAACCTGTTATTAAAATTTATCAAAATTGAATAAAGTATAGAATTTATGAAGGCAAAAAAAAATCTCAGTTATAAATTCAAAAACACATAATGTGCCCTAATGCACTTTATGAGATTTGAAATGGAGTAGGGAAAAATTATAACACAATTTTAGTTTGTTCACAAACTCACAAACACAAATTATTGCATCTACAAATGGATAGGTAACAGATATATATGATACCCCACACAAATCTGCTCATATGTGTATCATGACAAACATACAGTTTGCTAAAGCTTAGCATAGTACAAGAGACAAATCAGGATAGAATAGTATGGTGTCCTCTAATGTCACAAACTAATCAATTCACAGCTTCTTTAGTACCATGCTGTTCTTAGTAGCCAAATTACTTATGATTCTATAAGTAAGACATAAAAGAACAAGATTAGTATTACCACATAGTCACATTAAGTGGTCTAACAATTGTTGAAGTTAGGGAAATATCACTGCTATTTCATACATTACTTTAATGATTTCAAAGAGAAAATGCAAGATGTTCCTTATAGGGAGTGAATAAAATCTAAATGGCTGTTATGTGGAGAAAAATAATTCAGACACTTTTTTCAAAGTGAGTATAAGAGTCAGTATGGGGCATAGATTATGAATATTGAATTACTTTTGTGTCTATTTTTCCAGTTGTTGTTAGTCATTGGCCTTCAACTGAGCTTGGGTGCAGGCCTTGAGTTCTTCAGCTCTAGGATAATCCTCTACACTTAAGCAACAGTGACACTTCCAGTTTTGAGGTTGTTATTTGGTAATCAGAACCTCATGGAGACTCCTTATGGGCTGCCTTGAAACCTGATCCTCATATCACAGCCTTCTGAGTTGGGAAGATGATAAGTTTTTAATCCATACACATTAGGTTGTTTTTCCTCTTTCCTTAGTGTGCTGATGGTTTCTTGTGTTTATTCAGGACTGTCATCCACACTGGAGTTTCGTTAAGGAAATTTTCCTCTATAGTATTGGATTTTTAGGGGATTCATTCTAGAAATGAATCTCAGAAAAATCCTTCAGTTTATGAATCTGTATGGAAATCAACATATGTCAAATCCCTGAGATTCTAGAATTATAAGCATGACCACCAGGCCTGGCTCAAATATGATTTCCACACCTTAAAATAATTTCAAATGTCCTATTCATTCATGGAGGATGAGACACTAACCACAAGAATAAACATACATTGTTGATCAAATGCTGCAGTAATCCATATAGTTTGGAAGCAGTATGAGTTTTAGTTTTTCCTATAATCTTTATGAATTAGACTATCTATGAATGACCAATTACTCATAGGATGGAAGAATGAATTTCCCATTATTCCTAGTGAAACTATACTTGACTTTTGCCACCAGTCACAGGTTACCAGGTCCAAGAGCAATCCAAATCTTCATTTGCAGTGAGCAAAATTTATGGATATGTAGAACAGAAAGTTCATTGTTCATTTATACTATTTCTTTACCTTCAATTTTGAAAGGTAATAGTTTGTTATAGGTACACAGAATTTTCTTTACTGTTGTCGCCATAGGATTTGATTGTGCCTCAAACAAAACTGGGGCTAGGATGTTCCAAAGATTCTGCCAATGGGAGAAATACATACTTGGTGCTGGATTATACTGGCTCTAACATTATACATCAATTAAAAAAAAAAAAGACTGACTGAAGGGCCTGGAAGTTGTTTATGTTCAGTGCTATTGAATCCTATTTCTGTGGTCTAGCACTCTAAGAATTTGGTCATAGCATATCTTCTGTCTTTTCTCATTTGTGGACATAAGGTCCCTAAGACTCTTAAGCCCTGGCTAGCATAAAACAATTACATAGATATGATTTCTTGCATGAAGAAAGAGCTCTAGGCCTATGAAATATTTTTTTTATCAAAGTTTAGAAACATATATATTCAAAAATTTGGCCTCTGTTTGCTCAAATATTGATTACTAATATAGAATTGATGAATATATACAAGGCATGACTGAAAAGGATAGTTGAAATCATCCAAAATGTTGGGTCATCATATGTATTTATAAAAAATAAAAATAAAAAGCAGAAACAGTCTCTCCTACACTGCTAAAACTTATGGGATTAAATTAGGAGAAACAATTTTCTACCCACAATTCTGTCAACCTTCAAATATTGTGAAGTTTTTCATCAAAATTAGAGGAACAATTTTGTAATCAATACCCTAAATTTAAAATCTCTCCCTGTTATTACCATGGTATAAAAGTTAAAATATTCAAGCTGAATTCCATATCATAACATAATAGAGTAGATGTGTTAATAAATTAAGTTAATGTTTAATCATACAATTAATATACATTTTGTCCATTAGGCAATAGTGAGTAACAGGAAGCCACCTTTAATATATGGTGGCTGCTGAGAATTCAGAAGGAATACAAAACCTGTCCATGACATTTTTGCCCACACACTCTCTCTCATCATTTGCATAAAATGATTTCAAAAAATTTACCTTGCAAACCATACAGAAATTTATCAATGAATAATAGAAGTTTTGTAGTACCAACATTTTCCAATGAAACATTTTTCACCATAGTTTTGGGAACCTGCATTATATGATCTTGTGATTTTTATCATAGGGATATTGCAATAACCTCTCAGAACCCACAGAATTCTGAAAAAGGAATTACCTCTGCAAGAAGCAATATACGAGGGAATATATGACCAATACATTAACTTAGGAATCCATACTGGGAGAATGAGGACATAAAATCTGAGATTATTACTATGGAAGTTACCTTCTGAAATACTTCTAGTTCCTTTTAGATGGTTGTATTTTTTATTATAAAAATGTTCCTACTAATTAAATAATTTTTAATCTGGTTACATTTTAACACATACTGTATGTTATCAGAGGTAACATCCATTGAAGGTACATGAGTTACCTGCTTTCTGACATTTCAATCTAAAAAGAGCACATGATTTACTTGCAGGATTACATATCAATCTCGCATTTCTAAACTCAGGAGTTGGGAAGGTAGCTCAGTACTAGATTGATTAAATAGATTTCATGAGGCTCTGCATTCAATTCCTCAGCACCCCATAAACAAAAGAACCCATAAATGGCACTATGTCTCAAGTGGTAGAGCACTAGCCATGAGCTGAGGAGTTGAGGGACACCACCCAATCCCAGATTTCAGGACCCAAGAACAAAACCCACCACTCTTACAACAACAACAACAACAACAACAATCAATATTATCAACATGTCTAAATTCAGACTCAATCAAGAGAAATCCTGTCTACCCTAGTCTGTGTGCTCTTGTCAATATCAAATAAGGTAAACTAGAAGAGTTCTCAAAACAAAGGTTTAACATGTGTATGTTCTTCCATTGTGAGAGCAGGTAAATATCACCATTCTTGTTGGGAGAAAACCTCTCAGAAAAAAGATGATTACACATTTCAACATCAGATGTCTTAGATATTGTGATTTCTTCAGTGAAATGAAAAGCAACCGGGTAGAAAATATTAATCTCTACATCTGTTTTTTAGCCAGATACCCTTGAATAAAATACATTGATTTCTCTATCTAATTCACAGATTACAGGTACTTATTGAAAGCAAAAAATGTATAGATTTGAGCTCAAACAATTACATAATTTTTAAGCATTTTTTTCTTCCTCATGAACAACTAATAGAGGATGGTTTGTCATGAAAATTATTAAGTGAATTTGGAAAAGTTTTTTCTATTGTGGAAGATTTTACAACATCAAACACCTACTGGAAGTATAAACTCTTCTAGAGGATGTGTCATTCTCATAAATATGATTCGATTTTTACTAGAAGAATAAGATCAATAGGAAGACTCATGCAGGAAACTGATTGAATAGTTAGTACATTTTAGTAGAACATTACCTAGTGGCCATGAGGCAGAGATAGAAGATCTTAAATATATGATTGCTTTGGCACACATCAAAGGACTGAGAATAAAGTAAATTCCAAGTTCACAAGAATGGAAAGAATGGAGAAGTTAAGTATTTTAATTCTTTTTTTTTAATTTAATTTTATTTTATTTGTGAACATACTGTACAGAGGAGTTCCAATTACATGGGCAGGATAATGCATACATTTCTTACCAAGCATTGCAGCCTCCTCCTTTGTTTACCCTTCACATCCCTTCCCAGCCTCCCCCCTCCCCCCATCCCAATCCTTCTCCTTCCCTCCCTTTCCCCCCTTCCCCCCCCCCGCACGAACGTTGTAAATCTCGTTTTGGACATAACAACTTGTATTTCTCATTGTTGCAACAGGTCCACCTGTATCCTTAAACAACTGGTTTTTCTCCATCTCCTCCACAAGTTATACTGACATCAAATATAGTGAAAGCAGGGGTTATACTGTGGGGGAGGGACATACAAAGCAACAAAGAGGTAATCTTATAAATGCGTTAGAAACACATGCATGAAAGAGAAAAAAACATTGAAATACATATATAAGGGTTCATTTTCCTGACATCATCTTTTCTGACCTTTTCCGCTTGACTCATACATCTACTGGACATTACAAATAAGGGAAACCATGGGACCTATGTTTCTTTGGGCCTGGCTTACTTCACTTAATATAATTTTTTCCAAGTTTTTCTATTTCCTAACCAATGGGGAAATGTCATTCTTTCTGATGGAGGCATAGAATTCCATTGTGTATATACCACATTTTCTTGATCCATTCATCTACTGAGGGGCATCTGGGTTGGTTCCATATCTTAGCTATGGTAAATAATGCTGCAATAAACATAGTTGTGCTGGTAGCTTTAGTGTGGTCTTGTTTGTAAACATTTGGGTAAATGCCCAAAAGTGGGATTGCTGGGTCATAGGGGAGTTCTATGTGAAGTCTTTTGAGGAACCTCCTTACTGCTATCCAAAGTGGTTGAACAAGTTTACATTCCCACCAACAATGAAGTAAGGTTCCTTTCTGTCCACATCCCCTCCAGCATCTGTTGGTGTTAGAGTTCTTGATTTTTGCCGTTCTAACTGGAGTGAGGTGATATCTCAATAGTATTTTAATTCTTTTATCCATTGAACAATAGTCTAACTTGAAGAACATTTTAGGAAATACTCCCTGGGATGTCAGTGATACAAATAAAAAACAAACAAACAAAGAAAAAACATTAGGAGAGAAAGGCCCTTGTCTTATCTAAGGGCCAAATAGAAAATCTGCATATATAAAAGATAGAGGAAGAAAAAACATTACAGGAGAATGTCTCCTACACTTAACTGGATTCACCAAACAAGTTTACGATCACTTCTTTCCCTATCTTGGAAGACATCCCACTTGTAGGTTTTTTAGAGGAACAGCTATTGCTCTGTAGTATCCTCTCAGGGGTTGGGGCACCATCTTTGTAAAGTAGCCAATAGTCCTTACCTCTTTTTACCTGAGGTCACTCAGCCCCAATTCTGCATATGACAAGGCAAATGCTCACAGTCAGAATGAAAATGGAGGACAATTTTCGACTTTCTCTTCCTATCCTTTTTGGCCTACAATTCAGTCCATGAGGTAAGTGTGAATATTCAGGGAACGGATACTTTATATAGATTTTTCCACAGTATTCCTAGAGACATCAAGTACTGATTTTTACTACTTCTGCCTAGACACAAGTATTTTTCCTAGAGTCTAAGCAGGCATAATAACTCATGTCATTCTTCCTAGCAATTAGCACACTTTCTCTGGTCTATGTAATAAATCAATCTTTTATATTGGTGGTCCTGGGACCTGAACCCTGGGCCTGAGGGCTGTTACTCAGCTCTCCAGCTCAAGATTACTGCTCTATCATTTGAGCCACAGCACAACTTCTCTATCTTTTCCTGCTTATGTGGTGCTAAGGAATCCAACTCAGGGTGTCATGCATACAAGGCAAGCACTGTAACGCTGAGTCACCTTCACAGTTTCTAAATCAATCTTTAATTATTATTATTTTCTTCATTACTTTTCTATTTATAATTTCTTAGTGATAGCTATGAAAAAGTTGAAAATGCTATTTTTGGGAAAGAAACAGGCTGAATTATTTGGGCATTAGGAAAATTCCATGGTAATAAATGATGCCGACTTAACAATGACACTAGCACATCTGAAAAATTAATCTTACTAGTGTAACTTTACTAATGAAAATAGAATTATATTGTATAGTAGGCTGTTTCTACATAAAAATTCCATGTATATCCTCTTTCTCCATTCTGACAACATATTGGTAACGGAGTTGGATAGAGATTGCCTAAGAATGACAGTGTTTGTTTTCATAGACGAGAATGTCAAGTACCAATACGTTTATTAGAGGGTAGTTGCAAATCAAGATATCTTAGACCTTATTCAACTTCTGCAAAAATATTACTTTGCCTTCCGTGTAGATAAACTTGATGTTTGTAATTATCTTTTCAATTCACATCGTAGATTCATATTCAGAGAAAGTAAGAATAAATGGCCTAGGATTTTTTCAAAGCAACTAGTTGCTTTGAAATTAAATAAAAACAGCAAGAGAGAAAACAGTTCTCAGAACATTTTTTACTTCATATAAAATGTACTATTATTTATACAAATATTACTATTACTTTATAATATAACAAATAAATATAGAATATAGAGGGAAATAATTTGTGAATGTCGGGGTTTATAACATATAATTATATATAACATTAAATATATATATAATTATGTATTGTGCATATATGATTCTATATGTATTTAGAATTATAATATAATAGAATTTATATATATATATATATATATAATTATATAGAAATAGAGAATGTCGTTTGAAAGAATTATAACCAAACAATATGGGAAAGAAATATTAGAAGACCCTGATTTATTTACAAATGGAAAATCTCACAACATCTCAGTGATACCAGGAACATGGACACTTATTTACTGAAAATAAGAGGATGCTACGGGAGGCTTGATGTCTCAAGATATGGATCAGACACAACAAAGCAGTTCAGGAACTCTTTGTGATGTATATAGGAACGATGCCCATCATAAGGCTTTTTAGAAGCAATGACCAGGTTTTGTATGTGTCTATTGTGGGTGTGATCATCCTTTCTTTGATATGGCAAATATATCTCATGTAAGAATCAGGAAATTAGGACTTCAGTCCAACTTTTGCTTCCTTCAATTGAGTCAAAATATAGGACAATATCTGACTTCTACCTATACTTACATGAATTATATTTCATTTCAATAGTACTAAAATTCAGTACATTTGTTCTCTACATGGAATTCTCCTTGTTACAGACCAGCATGCAATCTGATCCTCAATCTCATTATTTCTGATAAGCCAGCACATTTTCTATTTCTTTCCTTGTTTCCATTGGCAACTTCACACAAATTACTTTTGTTAACAACAGTTTTCAGTGCAAATAATAGAGATAGTACATTTGAAAGAATTAAGCAAATTGTCCACATGGAGAATACTTTTATTTTCTTCTTACTTGCTGCTTAATGAAAGTGACAATTACAAATAGTAAACAATGTATGTATTGGGAAAATAGAACTTGATATGACTCATAAAGAAATAGGAAATAGGAATTAGAAATAGGAAAAAAAATCATTGAAGTTTTATTCTAGACAATGATATTGAAGGATTTATGAACAGTTGAAATTTGTAGTAAGAACATTCAGCCAAAATGGGCACAGAGGTTTAGCAGCAAGAGGCTAAAAGAAAAACAAATTAAAATCAGTACACACCATTCCTAAGAATGGCTCCAGTCTGGGCCATTTGTGTTCCTCAGGAAAAGCTACTGATTGTTGAGAGGTCTCCACCCTACCCACAACCTTACCTCATCACAGCTACTCCCAGTTAGAGGAAACTGCCCTCTCCCTCTTTCGTGATATTCAAAATATCTCTCTTCCATTGAACTAGACTGGAATGAGTATCACAAAGTCCTGGGTAAGGCAGAGCTGTCTACCTGCTCAAGCAAACTGAATTAAGAAACCAATCAAGCGACTGGAAATCCAAACACCACAAGCAAACCAGAGACTCCACCAAGACACTGGTTAAACACCAAGAAGAGATACAAGCTCTCCTCCCCGCCACATGCAAACAAAAGAAAAATCAAAGAACACTTTTTTCCATCGTTTTTTTTAAATTATTTTACATTTTTTTTCTATTTTTTTCTTTCACAAATTTTACTTTAGGTGTCTGTGTGCATACTTTTGGTTTTGTATTTACTTTTTAAAAATATCTTTTAACATTTTACTTCTTTTATTCATGTTTACCAAACCCCTCTCATACTTACCCTCAATATTAATAATTGCAAGTCTCCAAATAAGCGACCTAGACCATCTAGAAGGATTTAAAAGCAACATCCTTCAATTTTCTGCTTTCAAGAGTCACACTTTGCCCATAAAAGTGAATGGCTGAAAGAAAATTTACCAAGCAAACAGACCCCATAAATAGCGGGGAGTTCCAATACTCATATCAGATAGACTTCAAATTAAAAATAGTGAGAAGAGATAAAGAAGATCGCTACTTACTAATTTGGAGATTTCCCCTTCAGCAGGACATTACATTATAATTATTCACCAAACAACTGAGCACCCAAATTGATCCAAGTAACACTACTGTCCCTGAAATCTCATAGATCAAAAGACATTAATTACTGGGGACTTTAACACACCACTATCAACGCTAGATACATAAACCTGAGAAAAATTAAAGAGAAAAACCACATGTCTAAAAAATTGCATAGATCAAACAGATTTAAGAGACTTGTACCAAATATTTCACCCAGCAGCATCAGAATATATGTTCTTATCAGCAGCCTATGGAACATTTTCCATATTTTACATCACAAAGCAAATGTCCAAAACCAGAAACCATAAAATTATGCCCTAATTACTCTCAGACCACAAGGGAATAAAATTAGAACTCAGCACCAAAAGCCAGCAAAGAAAGTAATGTATCACATGAGGCTGAATCATTCACTGTTGAACCACCATTGGGTCAATGAAGTTGAAATGGTTATGATATTCAGCAAAAATGAACACAAAAATTACCAGCTCCTTTGTGACACAGCAAAGATATTACTCAGAGACAAGTTTATAGCTCTTTTGTCCAACATTAAAAACTTGAAGAGATCGGAAAAAAACAATAAAGTGTGACATCTGAATCTCCTTCAAAAAGAGCAAAAAGCTAAACCCCAACCCAGTGGATGGAAAGAAATAATTAAAATAAAATCATTATTGAATGAATTAGAATCTAATAAAAAACTATAGAAAGAATAAACAAAAGAAAGAGTTGATTCTTCAAAAAAAATTAAATTACAGAACCTTAGCAAACCTTATCAGGAAAAGAAGAGAACACACCCAAGTAACTAACTCAAAGATGAAAATGGAAAGACCACCACAGAAAAAAACAAGATTCAGAAGAAAAACCATTTTTAGAATCTATGAAGAAATAGACATATCCTAGCAAGTATCGACATGCTGAAACTCAACCAAGATGAAGTAAAAAACAACAAAAAACAAAAACAAAAAACTGAACACACTAATATCAATGATCAAAATAGAAACAACAGTAAGAGACCTCCCACCTATGAAAACAACAGGATTGGATGGATTTATAGCAGAATTCTGAAAGGCCTTCAAAGCAGAATTCACACCAATATTCCTCCAACTCTCCACTTCTCCAACGCTCCAATGAATTGAAAGAGAAAGTCCACTACCATATTCTTTCTAAGAAGCAATCATAACTCTCACCCCAAAACCAAGCAGGGATTCATCAAATAAAAAGAACAAGAGACCCATTTCTTTGATGAAATCGATGCAAAACTTCTCAACATAATTTTGGCTAATCGACTACAACAATTCATAAAAAATACCATACATCACGATCAAGCAGGATTCATTCCAGGATTGAAAACTTGGTTGAATATACCCAAAACAAACAATATAATTCATCACACTACCAATATTAAGTAGAAGAGCTGCTTGATTATCTCAAGAGTTGGAAAATAGAATTTGACAAGATCCAACATCCCTGTATGATGAGGGCTCTGAAAAAATTAGGAATCCTTGGAACATTCCTAATAATAACAAAGAATGTATATGACAAAGCAAGATCTAGCATTATAATTAATGGTGAAACGTTGAAGCCATTTCTTCTAACCTCAGGATGAAACAAGGATGTCCACTCTCTCCATTTCTCTTCAATTTGTATTAGAATGACTAGCTATAGTAATAAGACAACTAAACATTAACAAGGATCCCAATCGCAAAAAAAAAGAAAGTAAAACTCCCCCTCTTTACAGATGAAATGATATCTTTTTTAAAGATTCTCAGGACTGTACTACCAAATTCTTGAGCTGATCTGAAATTTTGGCAAAAGAAGGATATAAAATTAACCCTCAAAAATCATTGGATTTTCTGTATGCCTACAATGAAAAGAGTGCAACTAAAATCAGAAAAGCAAATCCTTTTCTAATAGCCACACAAAAATGAAAATAACAAAGAGTTCACTAAATAAATGAAGGACCTCTAAGATAAAAAATTTAAAATCCCATTGTTGCAATAGGTCCACCTGTATCCCTATTTAAACGATTTGTTTTTCCCCTTCCCCTCCACAATATACGGACATCAATTACAGTGAAAGCAGGGGTTTTACTGTGGGGGAGGGACATACAAAGCAACAAAGAAATAATCTTATGAATGTGTTAGAAACAATCGCATGAAAAACAAAAACATTTGAATGCACATCTTAGGGATCATTTCACTAACATCACCTTATCTGACCTTTTCTGCTTGTCTCAGATATATACTAGATATTTCAAATAAGGGAAACCATGGGACCTATGTTTCTTTGGGCCTGGCTTACTTCACTTAATATGATTTTTTCCAAGCCTTTCCATTTTCTAACAAACGGGGCCATGCCATTCTTTCTGATGGAGGCATAGAATTCCATTGTGTATATATACCACGTTTTCTTGATCCATTCATCTACTGAGGGGCATCTAGGTTGGTTACATATCTTAGCTCTAGTAAATAGTACTGCAATAAACATAGTCGTCCTGGTAGCTTTAGTGTGGTGTTCTTTGTAAACATTTGGGTAAATGCCAAAAAAGTGGGATTGCTGGGTCATAGGGGAGCTGTATGGGGAATCTTTTGAAGAACCTCCATACTACTTTCCAGAGTGGTTGAACAAGTTTACACTCCAACCAACAATGAAGTAAGGTTCCCTTCTGTCCCCATCCCTTCCAGCATCTGTTTTTAGAGTTCTTGATTTTAGCCCTTATAACACGTGAGGTGGTATCTCAATGTATTTTTCATTTGCATTTATTTTATGGCTAGGGATGTGGAGCATTTCTTTATGTGTCTATTGGCCATCCTTTTTTCCTCTTTAGAGAAGTTTCTCTAAATCGTTAGCACTCTTATTTGTTGGGCATTTGTTTCTTTGAAAATTTGTTGTTGAGGGATTTAATTGTTTAAGTTCCAGGTATCTTTTAGATATGAGACCCTTGTCAGTTGTATGGCTAGTGAAGATCTTCTCTCAATCCGTGGGCTTTCTATTGATCTTGCTAGCTATGTCCTTTGCCATGCAGAAGCTCTGCAACTTCATGCAATCCCATTTGTCCAACCTTTCTTTGATTTGTTGTGTTTCTGCGTCTCTATTAAGAAAATTTTGGCCTGTGCCAACAAGACCTAGGGTTTCTCCTAATCCATCCTTTAATGTTTTCAGAGTGTCTGCTTTAACTCTGAGGTCTTTGATCCATTTGGAGTTGATTCTGGTGCAGGGTGATATTTAAGGATCTACTTTTAGTTTTCTACAAGTAGTTAGCCAATTTTGCCAGCACCATTTACTGAAGATGCTGTCATTCTTCCATTCTACTGTTGTACCTCCCTTATCAAAGATTAGATATCTATAGGTCTGTAGGTCCATTTCTGGGTTTTCAATTCTATTCCATTGGTCCTGAGGTCTGTTCTTGTGCCAGTACCAAGCTGTTTTGATTTCTATGGCTTTATATTAGAGCTTGAAATTTGGTATTGATATTTCTCCAGCACTGTTCTTTCTGTTGAGGATCTTATACAATTCCTACATCAACTATTTATTCTATACAGAATGGTCTTGAAAATTTCAATGTAATTGTATGCCTCCATCAGAAATAGTGACATTGCCCTATTTGTTAGGAAATGGAAAGACTTGGAAAAAATTATATTAAGTCAAGTAAGCCAGTCCCAAAGAAACGTTGGTCCCATGGTTTCCCTTATTTGCAAAAACTAGTATATGTGAGAGTCAAGCAGAAAAGGTCAGATAATTTGAGGTTAGGGGAATGAACAAAATCATAAATATTCAAATGCTTTTTTTGTCTTTTCATGAAATTGTTTCTATCACATTTATAAGAATATTTCGATGTTGCTTTGCATATCCCTCCCCTACAGTACAACCCGTACTTTCATTGTATGTGATGTTGGTACAATTTATGGAGGGGAAGGGAAATAAACAAATCATTTAACTAGAGATACAGGTGGACCCATTGCAACAGTGAGATGTACAAGTCATTATGTCCAAATATGAACTTTACAACTTTGGTGCGGGGTGGGGGAGAGGTAACGGGGAGGATTTGGTGGGGGAATGGAGGGAGTATGGGAAGAGATGGGAAGGGGAAACAAAGGACAAGACTACAATGCTTGATAAGAAATGTACTCATTATCTTGCCCATGTAACTGTAACTATTTTCACAATACAGAAATATAAAAAAATAAAATAAAATAATAAAATTTCAAATCCAACAAAGGACATCAATGCAGGATTTAGGAATTGGAAAACCTCCCATGATCCTGGATAGGAAAGGTCAACATTGTGAAAATGGCAATACTTCCTCAAGCTATCTACATATTGAATGTGATACCGATCAATACTCCAACCTCATTCTTCCATGAAATAGAGGATGCAATCCAAAATTTCATGTAACAATTAAAGACCCCAAATAGCAAAATGATCCTTAAGAGAATGAATAATGCTGGAGGAATATCAATACCAAATTTCAAACTCTACTATAAAGCCATATAATCTAAACAGCTTGGTATTTGCTCAAGAACAGATATGAGGACAGTGGAGAAGAACTGAAAACCCAGAAATGAACCTAAAGACCAAAAGCCAGCTAATCTTTGATAAGAGACCTAAAAATAAAAATAGAAAGGAAGAAAGACAGCCTCTTCAGTAAATGGTGCTGGCAAAATTGGTTAATTACCTGTACAAAACTAAAGCTAGACCCTGATATATCACCCTGTAACCGAATCAACTCCAAGGATCAAAGTCCTTGGAGTCAAAGTGGACACCCTGAACGTTACAGGAAGGAATAGGAGAAACTCTAGGGCTCCTTGAAAGAAGGCAAAATTTTCTTAATGGAGACCTAGAAATCAAAGACAGTTTGGACAAATTAGATTGTATGAAGCTGCAGAGCTTCTGTATGGCAAATGACATAGCTAGCAAGATCAATAGAAAGTCCAAGGAGTGGGATAAGATCTTCACTAGCCATACAATGGACAAGGGTCTCATATCTAAAATATACTTGGAACTCAAAAAAGCAAATCCCCCAAAAACAAAGCCTCAAAGAAATATCTGCTAGATAAACAAGTGGACTGTTACAGACTTACAGAGAAACTTCCAGAAGAGGAAATAAGAATGGCCAATAAATACAGGAAGAAATACTCAACCTCTCTAGCCATGAAAGAAATGCAAGTCAAAACATTGAGATTATACCTCATCCCCATTAGAATGGTTATAAACATGAAATCTAATATCAACACATAGTGGAGTGGATGTGGAACAAAAGAAACCCTGCTGCATAGTTGCTGGGAGTGTAAACTTGCTTATCCCCTTTGGAAAACAATATGGAGGTTCCTCATAAAGGAATAGTAATATAAATTTTTGTCTTTCTAGTTCCAATAGACTTTTTCCCAATAGACTCTATGTAAAGCTCTACTATGACCCAGAAATCCCACTTTTGGGCATTTACCCAAACAACCACAAACAAGGCCATACTAAGGCTACCAGCACAGTTTTGTTTATTGCAGCATTTTTTTTTTACCATAGCTAAGATACGGAACCATCCCAGATGCCCTCAGTAGAAAAATGGATAAAGAAAATGTGGTATATATAATACATGGAATTTTATGCCACATCAGAAAAAATGGCATTATTCCATTTGTTAGGAAATGGAAAGACTTATATTAAGTGAATTAAGCCATGCTGTAAATAACATAGGTCACAGGGTTTTCCTTACTTGCAATAACTAGTACTTGTTTAGGACAAGAAGAAAATGCAAAGAGCTATGTACATATAACAATATAAGATGATGTTAAACTAAATGAACCCCAAATTGGGACACAAATATGGTTTTCTTTTTTGCTATTGTTTCTAAAGTATTTATAATATACTACGAATTTTTTGTGGTTCGGTTTGTTCGTCCCCTATGGTTCAACCCCTATTTTCACTCTATTTGATGTGGTTGCCCTGCTTCTTGTATACATACTTCTCTAATACTGGGAGGGTAAAGGAAAAAAATGCCATTAAAATAATGGGACCAGCGACAATTCCCTAATTCATATAAGAATTTTTTTTTGTTTTTGCAAGTGAGGAGGTTATAAGTTGAAACAAGATTGCACTCTGTCAAAACATATATGTCAGACACATCCATAAAAGAGACTTACATAAATAAATTGGCATGAACCTAGAAAGGCTTAAGCATAAACACATTTAGACAGTTCAAAACTAAGAAACACAATAGTCATTTAAACATTATTTGGACAGAAAACAGAGAGGATTAATTTGACCTGTATGTTTTCAAATGTTCTCTCAACACAAATCTCTAGATTATTGTTATTCTTCCCTCCCAGAGAAATAATAGCTTAAACAGCAAACCATTTTCAGTATGACTTTTAAAGCTTTGAGTTATCATGGAGTAAGTAAAGGGTGTTGCCTAAGTTTATAACTTGGAAATACCTATGTTGACATGAAGAAAACTGCAATGTTATCTGAGAATAAAGTACATGAGTATAACTATTAATTTATTTGAAGTCCTATTTTAGATATGAAGATTTCCCAGAATATCAGGAATATAAATTTTGACCAGCATTAATCCCATGACGTTAATTGGGTATATGAACGAGAAGCAGACAAATTCACATAAATATACAGGTGACATTTACAACATTTTTTACTACAAATTATATATATATATGTATATATATATATATATGTCATGAAATTTCATAGATCTTTTATTCATTGTGGATCACAGTTCAAAATTATGCCTGAACATTCTCTGGAAGCCACTGAAATTATACTGTATTAGGAAAGTTCATCTGACCAGATAATGTCAATTTTCCAAAGTATAATTTAATAATTTCATGCCTTCTATTAATCACTGATAAGAAATATAGCTAAAGAGCTTCCTAGCAAATATTACAACGTAAATTTGGGAAGTTGAAGAATATTGGGTAGAAATTTAGTGTTTCATACTATCATTCCATGATTGAAACAATGCATCAGCGTGTAGTGTTCTGCACTTCAGTTAAACCTAGAAAAGTTGACATGAACCAGAACTTGTGGGAAGACACACGCTGATATTTGGAAAAGCTCTGAATATGAGTAGTGTTTAGATCTAAGAATAAAAGAGAGTGACAAACTGTTACAGTCGGGAAAAGTGAAAAGTAATATGTGCACATTAAGTTATTTACTAAAGTTAAGTAGACTCAACAAAGACAACAGGAAGCCCTTTCATCAAATAGCCATTTAATTTACAGTGGTCACTTCCAATATCTCCTCTATTTGGGACTTTACTTAATGTAACAATAACATAATAATTTCGCGTTCAGGAGTTTGGGTCCTTCATCACTACACAAGTTGTGTCAATTGAAATGCTGCTTCTGGCCAAAAGACCGAAGGGAAGATTTTCTTCCTGAGTGGATTCACTGGAACTTTGCTAGGCTTTGGTATAAGTGTGCTGCGGGTGTCTTCTCTGCATCTAACTCACCTGAACTACATTCCCACAGATTACATAGAAGTTACTACATAGAAGTTATATTGTATATCACTTTTGTTTCGATGGTCTGTTTTATCTAGGGAATTATTTATCTCTGCACTGGAAATATTCCCAGAAAAAATATTCACTGGATTATAATTCAGCCACTGAAATGGGGTTATTGGAGAGTAGTGTACTTTTATCCTCAATGGAGTTTATATAGCAAGAATAACGTAATTGCATGCAAATAGAACTATCTTAATAAACTATCCTTTAATAACCAAATATTTTACAGCATGTAATATATAAAACTAAATATGTAAAACCTGTGTTTTAGGAATATAACATGAGGAAAATTATATCAGACTTGTGGATGTAAAACTGTGTTCTGAAACAATGCTAACCTCTCGGATTTTCTGAAAGCTCCTAAGGAATAAGAATATTTAAAAACAGCAAAATGTGGGAAGTCCGAATTATAGATTGTTATAATATAGCAAATTGAACAAAAATAGATATGTCATGGCAGTTACTTTTTATATATTTCCAGGCCTACAATGTGTTACCCATATCATTTAGACCTTCCCTTGATAACATATTACAGAAGGAATCAATTCACAATCTCAAATTGTTGGAAACACAATTTGTCAAAATATTTACTGTTGTGTAATAGCTGTTAGCAGTGAATGTTATCTTTTATTATTCCTGTTTTTGCAACTAGAATCTGCTGATAAATACCAGAAAGAAATTTGGATAGGTCATTTTTAATGAACTCATGGCCCTTTCTCTATCTGCAATGACTTTTTGCTCAAAGCCAGCTCTCTAGTAGTTTTAACCACTGTGACGTTTCTGGTGTTCTAAAGGTTAGTTACAGAGAAGATTTTTAAATACTTCACCTCCCTTGGCTGAGAACCAACAGTCTTAGCCTCCTCAGTAGCTAGGATTAGAGGTTTCAGGCACCAACACTCAGCGATGAAATTTGTCACAAGAAAATCATAATGGAAATTGTTCAAGGAACAAAAAGCAAACTTTGGGAACAGTAAGATTGAAAACAGTTCTTAGAAATCTGTTTTAAATGGAAGCAAAATTCCTAATACACATGTGTACTGATTCTGAACCACAAAAGTTAGACATATGAATATTTGCTTGTGTTCAAAACTATAACATGAATATCAGTGCCTTTTGTATTTAAAGTTGCTTGAGAATGTACTTTTCTAAACTGATAGTAACAGTACGATGCTGATGCTGCTTCTCATATGATCAAACTAGCAATTTTAAGAAAATATGAGGTAAGCAGACATGGAAAATTGAGATAGAATGATAATACATGTTCATTATTTCATAATCTAGAAGTATCGAAAGGCTACAAAAATAACGTACAGAAATAATTTAAGAAGGTAGGAAAACATGGTATATCTTGGTTGATATCTCATAAAGTAAGTTGGAGTCCTAAAAGTAAAGCAGGAGCTCTTCCATAAAAAGGAAGAAATTATCCTCACTAGTTGAGTTTTTAACCAAAACTTGTCACCTTTTAGAACGTCTCCCTTGAGAGATATCTTTGTTATTGTTATAGGGCAAAGAAAGTGCAATTCCAGTTCCTGACACCAGTACTTTAAGATCAACTCAAGCTAGTGTCAACTGAAACTTACCAAGGGCACGGAATACATGACAGGGTTTAATATCCTTCTAGTATTCTTTTTTTTTAAATTTTTATATTTATTTTTTGTGAACATACTGTACAGAGGGGTTACAATTACATGGACAAGATAATGAGTACATTTCTTATCCAGCATTGCAGCCACCAGTATTCTTTTATATGATAAATTTTATGATAATTACGCTAGTATTAGAATACATGTGACTTTGTATAATTTTCTGTTTTCTGCAAACTCTCCAAATGGATATTGTATCTTTCTTCTGATGATTCATATTTTATGGGCAAAAAACACTCTTTTATTCTCTTCCATTTTATTTGTAGTAATAAAATCGGAGGAAATTGTTCAGTCTGTTAAAAGTACTTCTCACAGCAACAAATATAAAATAAGTTTGAACATATAGTTTGGAGCCCAAAAGTGTGTATAGAGATTGATAATCAATATATAGGTCTTTTTATGGGAATTCTCAAATGACAGTGTCAAAATATATTAGGCCCTAAAGTTTTAGTTACTCTGGATGTTGTTTGAAGTCATGAAATTCTCTAATGTGACTGCAAATTTAATTGGTTCAATTCCAATTAACTAAAGGGACAAAACATTGTTTCATTGATTGCAGTAAGAAATAATGAATTCAACAATGTAATTATAGGCAGGAATTGGAATACAACCATCTATATTAATATTTCAAATTCGTATTACAGATTTTTTCTTTATGCTTAATTTGAGGTGAAAGTAATCAGGGCAAATACTCTGAAATTTTTTTCAAAAATGGTAATAAAATCATAAAGAAAGAATGGAAATTGCTTATTTAATATTAACAAAATATGCCTACACACAAAAAAATGATGATGCATGAAGGAGAAAGGGAGTTAGGGAAGGCTCTCTATCTTTCTATGTCTTTTAGAGTGGGACTGGAAACAAAAATATATGATATGATTTTACTTGATTTAAATGCAATGATACATTTCCAAAAATCCTTCATCATGAGACCTTTTTTGGTCAATTAGTCAACAGAAATGAAAAAAAAAACTTTTCTTTTAATTTCTACATTTTTCCAAACGGGTTCATTGCAGAAAAATGGGAATCTATATATCATGAGTAGAGGAATTATCAATGAATACATTTTGTGACTCTGTGCTATGTTCTTGTTCAGGCACAAAACTACAAGAAACAATGTAAGTAGAGTTATTGAGAATTATAAACACACCTCGATTTTAGCGGCACCATCATTTCTCTATCATGAATCAATTCATGGATGTTTATCTCAGAAAACTGTGATTTGTGAGAATAGTTTGAGACAGTGTCATAGAGAGTTCTCTGTCATTCTCAGTATGGTATTGCCACGAAGGTAAAAGTTCGTTAAATTATTGTCCCTGTTTCTAGGCATGTGAGCATATTTTGCCCTAATGTTCTTTGTTCAAAAAGTAAATGTTCATAAATGTTTAAATGTCACCTACTACAATAGAACTTCAGTGACATTTTCTTATTTCTTGATGAGCCATACTACAATATCAAGTTATATTTTGCAAATGTATGCAATGTTTATGAAACCAGCTAAAGTCTACTCCATCTGTTCTAAGAACTTAATTCCTTCATGTCTCATGTCTACATTTATCTCTATCACTTGTGCTTGAATATGTTGCTATGAAGAGTATCTTTCATTTAGTAGCCTACTGGAACTCAATGGAAGCAGAGAAAACACTGCTCTTTTAATAGAAGGAATGTAAATCAGAATCACTATGAATGCTGAGGAATAACAGGAAGAATTCCAAGTAGAAATCAAATGTACTGAATATTAGTATAATTAAAATGAAATGTAGTTCATTTAGGTGTCAGAAGGAGTTGGATAGTATCCTATAGTTTGATTCAATTGACAGAAAAACAAGTTGTCCTAGGAGTCCTAAGGTCGTGATTCTTACATGAGCATTATTTGTCATTTCCCAAGTGTGATGAGCACACACATAATAGCACTTAAAAAACCAGATCATTAATTTTCATAAGCCTTCTGATGGGAATCATTTCTACTGCTTCAGATAGGGTTCTTGCTCTGCTTTCATGTGCCTGGTTAACTTCATGAGATAGCGAGCGAGCACTCCCATATTATAGTTTCTTTTATCTGTACCTAAGTGTCCATATTCTCTGTTTCACTTGGAGATGTTGCCAGATAGTCCATTTAAAGACAAATTATGGAATTTTATTTGTTCTTTCCCATGTCAGTTTGATGCAAGTTTCTCAAACCACGTTCTAATATTCTATCCATAGAAACGTTAAAATGCTCCAACTCTTCAGGATTCATAAATCAGCAACTTAAAGTAAACAAAATTGTAAATACAAAGTATCCTGTACTTTATTGTTGTATCACTAGATACTTAATTTTCAGTTTTGTTTTTATACACTAGTTACAGAAGAAGAATGTTGCCAGTGAGATTACACAATTTCAGCATCCATATTTAAGTCTCAATAATCTATGTCCTGAATGTATACCCAAAAATCGTTGGTATTTTTTGAATTTACTTTGTATTTCTGAAAAATAATGATACACACTATACATAATACTAGAAAAGGGACAGATAGTATGCACCACATTTTAAATATCAGAAGACACCAATTAAGCTTCTTAAAAGATTGCATAATTACTTCATATTTCATTAAAACCTAATTGAATTTCATGTTCTACATAAACTTGTCAAATTCTTAAGTTGAAAATTATATAATCATGTTATATTCGAGGAAATTTGCATATAGTTTATATTTTTGTTTATTAAATAATTCTTAGGTGTGTATCATATCATTAAATAATGCATATACATATATACCTGAACCCACAGATTTCTGTATATCTTTTATGATTGTATTTTATAATATATTGTAAAGTTAATATTTGTATAAGTAGAAATGTATGATATATAAATTTTAAAAAATCCTTCTGGGAACTTGTCTCTCTCTTGCTCTTTTTTAATATTGTGACTAGTTGCTTTGAGAAATTATAATGTTAGTTTGTATGATATTAGTCAAAAATGTGAATTAAAAGACATATACAAAGATCAAGCATATGTACAAGGAAAGCAAAGTTACATTTTGGGCAGAAGGTGAATAACTTCTAGAAATGTCTTTGTTAAACTCTTTCCTAATCATAATACTTAAAGATTGAATTATTTTGGCTCTATAGACCATAGAAAATATCTTGCTGTCTAGGAAGAACAGCTTACAAAGAATCAGTAGTTGTTGACAATAGGAAAAATGTGAGAGATCCATAAAAATTATTCCCCTACTGAATAGTTGCACATTTCTGATCTACTGAATTGTAGTTCACCAATGAATATTAAAAGAAAGTGGGACTTTGTCTTCCTGTTTCATCCCGGAAGTAGCATTTCCATTGTCATATGCGAAAGTGTGGCTGAGTTTCCTCAGTTCGTAAAGTGGAAGTTAGGTTTATGGGCTACATCAAAATAATGGTGGGCCCACCCAGAGAAGACACTATACAGAAGGCGCTGTTGAAGCAGAAAACCTACTACTGGGACCTCGTCCATTGTGGGGAGGAAGGGATCTGGAATTGTTTGGTGAATCCAGTTAACTAACAGAGACAGGTAACAGTCCCTTGTGCTCGTTTCCTTCTTCTACGTCTTATTCATGTAAATTATCTATTTGGCTCTTGTATATGACTGGGACATTTCTACCCCCTACATCCCAAGATGTAGTTCTTATCATGTTCTCCAAGTAGGCAGTATTGTTCCATGGGTAAAAAATGAATTTCTTTAATTCCTCAGACTTGAGGAAGTAGCTAGTTCCATTCTGGCCAACATGAAATTCACTTCACTTCCTTTCAATATTATGTAGGTCAAAGCAATCATATGTTTAATGTCTTCTGGCTCTCCTTCTTGGCCACTAGACACTCTACTACTTAAATGTACTACCTATTGAACTACTGCCTTAATGTCAAACATTGATTCTTATGGGTTTCAGTGATTCTTTTTCTTTGTGATATATACCTTCCCAACACATATCTATAAGCAGGGCAAATCCTACTTCAGATGACTCTATATTTTAACTAGGCATAGGACATTTGTAAAGGGGAATTCAAAATTTTTTAATTCAGACATCCATAATTTAGCAAACCTTTTCCAAACTCTCTCAAAACTTGTCAGGATGCATGATGCTCTAATTGTTTTTTTTATGGTGAGAAACAAATGCCTGAAAAAATATTCAGTTTGTTGAGTTCCAAAGTTATACATTTCTATTGCTTTCTATAATGACTCTAATGTGTGATATAGAGAGATATATCAATGTCTTTCATTTCACCTGTGTCTAGCAATAAAAGTATTAGAGATAAATAGGTTCTACTGGCTTGTTTTCATACCATTGAGGAAATCACATTTAAGGCATGCAATTTTTATGTATATAGTCATGTTTTCTCAGAGAAGTTTTCTGTCTGCAGGACCTGGTGATATTTACCTGCCAGTCACAATGTAAGAAGGTTAAGATGTTTATTCATTAGTTTGGGGAGCTAATTGAAATCGTCGAGTTCATGTTTTTTTTTTTTATTTTTTGAATCACAAAAGATATATTGACAGGAGCAGCGAGAAAAGGATAGCAAGATTTCTCCTGATGGACTCTGAAATTTTAGACTTGATAGTAAGTATATCTTTCACTTTTGATATGCTAGATTGAAAGGTAAAAAGCATGTAAATTATAGGCACTTTCTAAATTGATATGTAAGGAAGGAATTAAATGAGACCCTGAGAGCCCTCAATGTATGTGTGTTCTCAGAAGAAAACACAATCTAGCAGTTTCATTTGACTCACATCAATAATTATTTAACTAGAATAAATAGTTTCCAAAATACTAAAATGTAAAAACTACCTAATAGGAACTGAGAATAGATCAGAAATTATATTCCATATTAACAGTCATGGTTTGAATCTACACACTCCAAATAAAGTTTCCTGTCTTAAGGTATAGTTCATCAGTAAGTAACACTGAAGGTTTGTATTTTTCCCAACATATTGATTTTTCCTGAGGTATTTTTTTCTTTTTCAGAGGAATCTGTGGTTCCTGAGAGGTTTTTGCAATGTCCCTATGTTAAATATCACAAAATCAGGTCATGCAGGTTACAATACCATCTGGTGAAATGTAGCAAGATTTGTATTACATAACTTCTTTAATTCATAGTTAAATTTGCATATTGTTTTTAAGATAAATTGGAAATATATGTGAAAGATGTGAGAGAGAATGTGGGCAGAAATTTCATGGAGAGCATTTTATATTTTCTGAAATTTCTGCAGCTTGTAATAGAAAAAAAAGACAATGGAAATCCAACTTGTGTATTTCTAGATTTCTATTCAAAGCAGAACATAGGAAAGATGTTTAGTGTGGGCCAAATTGTGTGCCACATTTCACAAACATTACAGGTGGTTGCCTTTTCCTCCCCATTGCCTACTGGCCAAATGTAAATTAATCACATTCTTAAATATTAAATTCTTTTGTTAAGACACACACTGTATGATTATGTGTCCTAGAATTCAGTTTGGATATCTCAGTGTTCAGTTCGTGTTCATAAAATGCTAACATAGGAGAGGCATTGTGTCTCTTTTTTTATTTTATGTATTGGATACCCTCTTCTTAGTTTAAAAATTTTTCACAATATTTGAAATTTGACAGAATTATTAGTAGTGAATTATTATTTTCTTTTTTTTTGGGGGGGGGTCCTGTTGTGGGGCCTGAACTTTGAGTCTGGGCGCTATCCTTCAGCTCTTCAACTCAAGGCTAGCACTCTACCACTTGAGCCACAGCACCACTTCTGGCTTTTTTTCTTTTTGTTTATGTGGTGCTGAGGAATCGAACCCAGGGACTCGTGCATGCAAGGCAAGCACTGAGCCACCTTCCCAGCCCTAAATTATTGTTTTCTTAAAGTAAGATTGTTACATTAAGTTCCAAAGCTGTATTGGCCAGTTTCTGATGCTGTGCCTTGTAAAGAAAACCAATGTGATGTCCCATTATTTTGGATATTTTAAAATATTGTTTTTATCACTGTTTCTATGCCTTTATAAATTCTATATAATAATCCATTTTTGAGTCAGCATAGGCCAACATTAAGTATGTGTACCTTAATTAATTTTGATATAAAATTTTATGGAGAATGGCAGTGGTTCCTCATAAATGAATTCATGTCAAACCGAAAGTTTGAGATCTCTGAATCACTTTTTTATACCAGTCCAGGCAGGGAATCACAGAGACTCTTAGCTTCACTATCAAATGAGAACAGAGAGGAGGTGCTATAACTGAAATTGCAGAAGTATAGTGTTCTGCAAAAGGATGCAGTAGCATAGCATGCAAACCATGGTGAACAGCCCTAAATTAGGCATCCTTCCTAACGTAATATAAAAAATAAAATTTGAAAATATTTTTCACATTTGAAATTTTGTTACATTCGAATCATCCTGATATTGCTTCCAAATTCTCCACATTGAATCTCAACTTATATCTTGCTGATGTATGATATCTTCCTTTAGGAGTGAAATTAAAGATCTGTGTTCAACTTGGATTGTGTTGTATTCTAATATCAATAACATGTATGAAGATATGCAGCCCTAAATGAGTAAAAACTATGTCAAACCTCTAAATGATTTGTTTTTTGCACAATTGCTAAGAATCCTTTTTTTCAATGTTTATTATCCACATAAATGCTTCTTGTAAGATTCTTAAGTCCTTGAATCTTGTTGCTATTCTTTATTAATGGACAGTGTTACAGACCATCTAATGTAGCACATCAACCAAGTATGTGTTTCTCCCTTTGGAAGAATCGTTGGAATATCCTAGCCCAAGTTTTGTTTGGGGCACAATCAAATCCTCTAGGACCAACAGGTAAAGAAAATGGTGTTTTCTTATGATGCACTCTTCTCTGTCAAAATTAAAAGTTATAAAATAGGATAAATGAATAACAATCTCACTACAAATGAAGTTTGGATTGTTCTCTGACCTGGTGACACTGTGATTGGTGACAAAAGTCAAGTAGAGTTTCTCAAAGCTCAATAGTATATGCAATCACCCAAACTACTTCAAATCATAATTCCTCATCTCAATGTTCTCCTTCTCTTAAGATCAATTTAAATCAGGTAATACATATATGATAGAGTTTGGGTAGACCCAACCATTTATTTCCATTTTCAGTGTTTAAGGATTTACTTGTCTCATCAGTTATGATAGTGTAAATTGGAGTATCTTGGACACTAATACTTGATAAATGTATACACTTGTGGGTGGGTATCATATCTTCATTCTGAAATTGATGAATGAATATTGTAGGAATACCACCTGGTTTGAATTTTCTCTTTGAAATGAATTGCACTTAGCATTTTGGGAAGATATACATTAATGAAATATATTATACTGCTCTATTTTAATGAGCAATACATACATGGATTTCAAATTTCACATTCCTGTATAAAGTATAAAAACACATTAGATATGGTATAGATAGGAAAATGAAAATAAGATGTGTAATTACAAAAATTATTGTATCACTTAGTGAGTTTTTTCAGGTTTTTGAAAGAATTATATGAAATTGTCCTTCTATCATCACAAAATAGATTGTACATTTGTTTTTATGAAATGGGAAAACAAGTCTCTCTTACTGACATTGTAAGGTGGCAAATAAGAGAACACATGAACAGCAATTAGGATTGCTTGGAAATGTTCCTAAGCCTTTATTCCTTTTGGAATTATGTAATTTGTGTTGCTTGTTAACATGGGACTTCATCCCTTTTATAAGTAAGACAATGGATTCTAGATGAATCAAATATTTTCAAGTATTTTCATCACTCTTCATTCCTGACAAAAACAAGCTCATTTAACACAAGAGCAAGTTGTATTTACCTGAGCCTCTCATTACTGTTGAACCTTATATATCCTTCCTGTGAAAAGGTAGTAAGCATACTTCGAATTTCTATTGTCTGCTGTATGTTAAACATATTACAATGTTATGTGGAGGATGTATTGGCAGTTTATATAGTGAAGATAGTCTGATGACAATTTTCTAATTAATAAAGATTATAGAGAGGGCTAAAACTCATACTGCTTTCAAACTGAACAGTATTTGATCAACAGAATACGTTTATTCTTGTGGTTAGGGGGTTTCCCATTCTCTGTCATGCAGAGGAAAAGGAACAGGTCATAATCATTTTGGGGGTTGAAAATCACACTTGAGCCAGGCCAGGTGTTAATGCTGTTAATTTTAGCATATCACAAGTTTCACAGATGAGGGTCTATCTTATTACAGAATAGTAAAGTCAAGGATTTTTCTCAGATTTATTTCTGGAATTAATTCCCTCAAAATTGAATCGTATGTAGCAGTATCTTTAATGAAAATTATGGTTACTCAGAGACATGAAATGTGCATGATTGGCAGGAACAAAACAGCAGAAAAATAGTCAACACACTCTAGATAACAGAAAAGATTCTTATTACATTCACTTAGGAACTTGTCAGAGACTGAGGTCTTAGAAGAAGGTTCAAGCAGCCCCACAGGAACCACTGTCACACTTTCTTCACCAATTAATCTCGTTAAAACAAGAAGAAACAGTGTTGATCAAGTGGTAGAGCATTAGAGCTCTGAAGTAAGCAGTGATGTTTCTAATCCCAGCGTTCAAGCCCGGAGACCAACAACAATAACCAAAGACAGGGATGTAATGCAATATTCATCAATAATGTCCCATATTCACGGGTATTTCCAAAATCTCTGAGCTATTTTCATCCACATAATAGCTAGTTAGATTTTATTCACCCCTACTTGTACTATCTTGCATATTCTCTTTGAAATTCAGAGAGTAATCCCATTTGTCCAACCTTTCTTTGATTTGTTGTGCTTCCGGGTCTCTATTCAGAAAATTTCGACCTGAGTCAAGGAGACCTAGGGTTTCTCCTATTCCATCCTGTAATGTTTTCAGAGTGTCTGCTTTGAGTTCAAGGTCTTTGATCCATTTGGAGTTGATTCTGGTGCAGGGTGATATATAAGGATCTAGCTTTAGTTTTCTACATGTAGTTAACCAATTTTGCCAGCAACATTTACTGAAGAGGCTGTCTTTCTTCCATTCTATTGTTTTAGCTTCCTTATCGAAGATTAGATGGCTATAGGTCTGTAGGTGCATTTCTGGGTTTTCAATTCTATTCCATTGGTCCTGAGGTCTGTTCTTATGCCAATACCAAGCTGTTTTGATTACTATGGCTTTATAGTAGAGTTTGAAATTTGGTATTGATATTCCTCCAGCAGTGTTCTTTCCGTTGAGGAGCGTTTTTGCTATTCGGGGTCTTTTATTGTTGCATATGAATTTTTGGATTGCCTCCTCTATTTTCTTTCATGCATGTGTTTCTAATGCATTTATAAGATTATTTCTTTGTTGCTTTGTATGTCCCTCCCCCACAGTGTAACCCCCGCTTTCACTATATTTGATGTCAGTATAACATGTGGAGGAAATGGGGACAAACAAGTCGTTTAAGGATTCAGGTGGACCTGTTGCAACAATGAGAAGTACAAAATGTCATGTCAAAACCAGCTTTACAATTTCGGTGTGGGGGGGGAGGAGGGTATAATTGGGTGGGGGGAGTGGGGTAAAATTGGGTGGGGTGAGGGGGGAGGCGGGGAAGGGAAGTGAAGTGTAAACAAAGGAGGAGGCTGCAATGCTTGGGAAGAAATGTATGCATTATCCTGCCCATGTAATTGTAGCCCCTCTGTACAGTATGTTCTCAAATAAAATAAAATGCAATTTAAAAAAAAAAATTCAGAGAGTAATGTTTAATGAGTCAGTGATATTTTCCTAACTTCATTGGTTATTTGAATATTTAATGTGATTCCATGGTATCACTAATCCTTTTCCTTTATGCTATTATGATCCAGTTATGGAATAATAATTTTTCTGGCTTCTAAATGTGGACGGTAGTAGAGAACTTATGAATTGATGAGAGAATCTGTGACAAATTAGGAAAACAGGTTATTGCTGATTTCTCTCTTAAAATTTATCCAACCCTACCTTTCTCATTCTGTGTGTATGTGTGTGTGTGTGTGTTTGTGTGTGTGTGTGTGTGTGTGTGTGTGTGTGATAGAAAGAGGGAGAGAAAGAGAGAGAGAGAGAGAGCAGATTTGTATGTGTGATAAGGTATTTCTGTAGATCCAAATTTTGTGTTTGTGAGTGTACAAACTGAAATGGTGTTACGGTTTCAACAGCACTAAGGTGAATTAGGGCCAATTACTATAATTTTTGGAATGTAAAAATGGAGATTTTTGCCTACCTTAAATTCTGGATTTTACTCAATCATGATAAATATTAATCACAGGCCCTCCTTGGTAATGAGGATTGCATTCCTGATTGGATCATTGATTCTGTCACCATGGGCTCTATCCTAGGCATGTATTATAAATGTTTCTGTGTCTCTGGCATACAATTCTCATAGCAATATAAATTTGAGAAAGTAAGTTAGTGGCAATTTTAAATGTTCATTTAAATTGCAATATTACAGTGTTCTTACTGACAGGTGACAAGCATATGTTTCTAAAATTATAATTATTTCCCTGGACTGCTGAATACATTTAACAGAAACCACTTCACAATGTGACTATCAATACGAAATGGCATTTGTTCCATGCACACATAATAAAGGAAAAGCAGTTTATTTGTTTGAGATATGGCACAGTTCTTGTAATTGTACCTGAAGGTATTTGCATTTGAAACCTTCATACCTTACTTGGTTACCATAAACCATGTGTCCTTTGGTAGAATACATCTCATGAAATAATTTCTCTTAGTGATTTGTTTTTATGCATCCTTCACAAATTGAGAAATGGAGATCAATATAACATTACATACTAATAACGTTATATACTAAGACTAGATGATTTCACAGTGGAATTTTACAAAGGCTTCAAAGCAGATCTCACACCAATACTCCTCCAATTTTTCAATGAAATTGAAAGAGAAAGTTCACTACAGAACAGATTCTATGAATCCTTCATAACATCATCCCAAAACCATGCAGGGACTCATCAAAGAAAGAGAACTATACACCCATTACTTTGATGAACATAATGTAAAACTTCTCAACACAGTTTTGGCCAATCGACTTCAACAATTCATCAAAAAATACATACACCACGATCAAACATGATTCATTTCAGAGTTGTAAATCTGGTTAAATATATACAAATCAATTAATATTATTCATCCTATCAGCAGGATAAAGAATAAGAAAGACATGGTTATCTCAATAGATGCAGAAAAAGCATTCAACAAGATCCAACACCCCTTTATGATGAAGGTTTTGGAAAAATTAGGAATCCATGGATCATTCCTCAATACAATAAAGGCTGTATGTGACAAACTTACGGCCAGCATTATACTTGATGGTGAAAAACTAAAGCCATTTCCTCTTGACTCAGGAACAAGACAAGGATGTCCACTCTATCCACTTCTCTTCAATCTAGTATTAGAATGTCTACCTACAGCAATAAGACAAGATGCAGACATAAAGGGGATCCAAATAGGGAAAGAAGAAATAAAACTCTCCATCTTTGCAAATGACATGATCTTGTAGTTAAAGAATCCCATAGGCAGCACTCCCAAATTACTGAAGCTGATTCAAAACTTTGGCAAAGTAGCAGGGTATAAAATTAACCCCCCAACATCAATGGCTTTTCTGTATGCCAACAATGAGTAAAGGGTTGCTGAAATTAGGAAAGCAACTCCATTTGTAATAGCCCCACAAAAAATAAAATACCTAGGAATTAACTTAACCAAAGAAGTGCAGGACCTCTAAGATGAAAACTTTAAATCTTGAAAATGGAAATCAAAACAGAACTTAGAAAATGGCAAAACCTCCTATGCTCCTAGATTGGAAAGATTAACATCGTGAAAATGGCAATACTTCCCAAGGCTATCTACAAATTCAACGCAATACCTATCAAAATTCCAACCTCATTCTTCAAGGAAATAGAAGAGGCAATCCAAAAATTCATATGGAACAATAAAAGACCCCGAATAGCAAAAACGCTCCTCAACGGAAAGAACACTGCTGGAGGAATATCAATACCAAATTTCAAACTCTACTATAATGCCATAGTAATCAAAACAGCTTAGTATTGGAATAAGAACAGACCTCAGGACAAATGGAATAGAATTGAAAACCCAGAAATGAACTTACAGACCTACAGCCATCGAATCTTCGATAAGGGAGCTAAAACAATAGAATGGAAGAAAGATATCCTCTTCCGTAAATGGTCTTGGCAAAACTCGTTAACAAATTGTAGAAAACTAAAGCTAGATCCTTATATATCACCCTGCACCAGAATCAACTCCAAATGGATCAAAGACCTCGGAGTCAAAACAGACACTCTGAAAACATTAGAGAATGGAATAGGAGAAACCCTAGGTATCCTTGGCTCAGGCCGAAATTTTGTGATCGGAGACCCGGAAACACAACAAATCAAAGAAAGGGTGTACAAATGGGATTGCATGAAGTTGCAGAGCTTCTGCATGGCAAAGGACATGGCTAGCAAGATCAATAGAAAGCCCACGGATTGGGAGAAGATGTTCACTAGCCATACAATGGACAAGGCTCTCATAAAATTAAATCCCCCAACAAGAAATCCTCAAAGAAACAACTGCCCAATAAATAAGTGGGCTAAAGACTTAAAGAGAAACTTCTCTGAAGAAGAAAGAAGGATGGCCAATAGACACATGAAGAAATGCTCAACATCCCTAGCCATAAAAGAAATGCAAATCAAAACAACATTGAGATACCACCTCACTCCAGTTAGAATGGCAAAAATCAAGAACTCTAAAAACAACAGATGCTGGAGGGAATATGGACAGAAAGGAACCTTACTTCATTGTTGGTGGGAATGTAAACTTGTTCAACCACTTTGGAACGCAGTATGGAAGTTCCTCAAAAGACTTCACATAGAGCTGCCCTATGACCCAGCAATCCCACTTTTGGGCATTTACCCAAATGTTTACAAACAAGACCACACTAAATCTACCAGCACAACTATGTTAATTGCAGCATTATTTACCATAGCTATGATATGGAACCAACCTAGATGCCCCTCAGTATATGAATGGACCAAGAAAATGTGGTATATATACACAATGGAATTCTATGCCTCCATCAGAAAGAATGACATTGCCCCATTTGTTAGGAAATGGAATAACTTGGGGAAAAATCATATTAAGTGCAGTAAGCCAGGCCCAAAGAAACATAGGTCCCATGGTTTCCCTTATTTGCAATATCTATGAGTCAAGCAGAAAAGGTCAGATAAGGTGATGTTAGGAAAATGAACCCTTAGATATGTATTTTAATGTTTTTTTCTTTCATGCATTTGTTTCTAACGCATTTATAAGATTATTTTTTGTTGCTTTGTATGTCCCTCCCCCACAGTATAACCCCTGCTTTCCCTATATTTGATGTCAGTATAACTGGTAGAGGAGATTGGGAAAAACAAGTTGTTTAAGGATACAGGTGGATCTGTTGCAACAATGAGAAGTACAAGTCGTCATGTCAAATACGAGGTTTACAACGTTGTTGTGGGGAGGGGAGGGGGGAAGGATTGGGTGGAGGGGGAGGTGGCTGGGAAGGGATGTGAAGGGTAAACAAAGGAGGAGACTGCAATGTTTGATAAGAAATATACGCATTATCCTGCCCAAGTAATTTTAACCCCTCTGTACAGTATGTTCACAAAAAATAAAATAAATTATATATGGAAAAAAAAGAAAAAAAGAAAAAATATAATAACACCAAAAAGAATGAGAAGAACATTCAGATATGATAATTCTGATTTGAAGTAGTTTTGGTGATGACTTTTTTATTGGTTCTAGTAAAATCATACTTGAATCTTGTCACGAATAACGGGGTTATCAGGTCAGAGAGCAGTACAAAACATACTTTGTATTGAGGAAAATTTATTGGTTTGGAGATCAGAAATTAAATCTTTTACCCTATTTCTTTACCTTTGATTTTGACAGACTATAGTGTCATAGCAAAAGAGCACATGTTTATAGAGCACACATGTGAATCAGGAGCACCTTGTGCCTCAGCAGGTTCACTGGTACTAACAGACTCAAGAATTCCAGAGTACATATGCACAGTACTAGGACTTTGAGGACAAATGCTGCATATGCAGTAGCAGGATCCCTGCACTGACAAACACATGGCTCCAGGATAAGCATGCACAGTGACAGGTGCCCCGAGTACAGATGATGCATATGGTGCGCAGGCCAGTCCAAGCTGACAGACCCGAGGACTCCAGAGCAAAAATCCCAGCTTTGTACTTCAGGTTGCTGGCCCTAAGTTCAAGGCCCAAGCCCTGATTTCATTTCTCAGATGCAAATTTAAAGGACCCGAGCCCCAGTTAAACTACCAGCCCATGAGTTCATTCCCTAGCTTGTGAGTTCAAGGCTCAGGCCCAGTTTCAGGACCAGCTATGGATTCAAGTCCTAGGCACCTAGTTCAAGGTCCAATCATCCAGTTTGAGGCCTGGGTTTTTTTGAGTTTGAAGTCCAAGTCTTTAGTTCAAGTCACAGCCCCAACTTCAAGGTCCAGGGTCTCAGTTCAAATGCCACATTCAGAGTCCCTAGCTCAGTCTCTGAGTGTAATTCCCAGACTTTGAGTTCAAAGTCCAGGCACCAAGTTCAAAACCAAGAACACAAATTCAATATTCAGGTCCCAATGTTTAATCCCAAGCTTTGAGTTCCATGCTCAGAAGGTGATATGAAAGTCTATGAGTTTAAGGCCCAGCTCATCAGTTTAAGGCCCCATCCCCAATTTGAAGCCCCATTGCTCCCTTACCCACTGAGTTCAAGTACCAGTCTCTGAATTCAAGGCCCATGTTTTGAGTTCTAGGCCAAATCTGTGAATTCAATGCTCATGTCCAGTGTGTCAGGATCAGGCTATATTTTTAAGACCCAGGTCTCCATTTCTAGGCTTAGATGGTTAGTTCAAGGCCCATTTCCTGAATTCAAGTCCCAGTCCCTGAGTTCAAGGCCCTGCCCCAGTTCAAGTGCGAGGATGAATGTTCAAGACACAGGGACCAATTTCAAGCCTCAGGCTACAATGCAATTTTCAAAGCCTGGGTCCATCTTTAATGACCAGGCTGTGAGTTTAAGTCCTGGGGCCCATGTTGAAGCCCCAGGTCCCCTCTTCTTCCTGTAGCTCAACATTTTGAGATCATGGCCCAAGCTGTTAGTTAAAGGCCAACTCTGTGAGTTCAAGACCCAGGCCCACAGTTTCAGGCCTGTCTATTAGTACAAGTTCCAGGTCCCATTTCAAGGCTGAGGCATCCAGTTTGAGTTCCAGGTTACAAATTAAATGCCAAGGCATCAAATTCAAGGTCCAGGCCTAGAGTTCAAATCCCAGGCTTTCAGTTCAAGAAGCAAACCAGGACTTCTAAGGCCCAGACTCAGATCATGAGTTGAAGGCCCAAGCCCCAAATTAAAGTCCCAGTACCCCCTTGTTGCTGATTTCAATGTCCACGAACCCAATTCAAGAACCAGGACATAAGATCAAATCACAGACTGCGAGTTATAAGCCCAGGCTGTGAATTCATGGCCCAGGTTGTGTGTTCAAGGCCCAGACCTAGAGTTTAAGCAACAAATTGCAAGGACAAGGCCCAGATTATCACTTCAAGGCCCAGGTTGTGAGTTCAAGGCCCAGGACAAGAGTTTCAGCCCCAAATATAAATTCTATTCCCAACCCCCAATTTCAAAATCCAAGCAGTTATTTCAAGTCTTGGGTTGTTAGTTCAAAGCTCAGATAGGTGTTCAAATTTCATGCTGTGAGTTCAAGGTCCAGGGCAACATTTCAAGTACCACCCCATGAGTTCAAGCCTCAGCCTGTGAGTTCAAGTCCCAGGCATCGAGGTTAGGCTTAGGTCAAGTTCCAGATCCGGATTTCACAGCTCAGGTGGAGCTCATGTCCCAGACTTTCATACTGCACACTGTGAGTTCAAAGTCTGGACAATGAATACAAGGTCCAGGCAGGGGCTCGTTTAAGTCCCAGGTTGGAAGTTCAAGTCCCAGCATGAGAGTTCCAGTCCCAAATCTGAGTTCAACTATACAAAGCTCCAAGTTCAAATTCCAGGTCCCAAGTTCAAGGTCGAGTCCTCAAGTTAAATGCCAGGGACATGAGTTTAAATCTCTGGCCCTGAATGCAAGTCCCAGGCTGATAGTTCAAGGCCCAAGCCCAGAGTTCAATGCTCATGATGCAAATCCAACATCCAAGCACTGAGTTCAAGGCCAAGTTTCTGAGTTCAAGAACCAGGTCAGAATTTCAAGGTTCAGGCTGGGAACTCAAGCCCCAGTTGCCGAATTCAAGGCTCAGGCCCTGAGTTCAAGGACCAGATCAAAAGCTGAAGGCTCAGTACCTGAGTTAAAGGCTCAAGGTGAGAATTCAAGTCCCAGGTGCTGAATTCAATGCTCAGGCCCTGAGTTCAGGTGTCATGCTAAAAGCTCAAGTGCTTGGACCAAATTCAAAGCCAGGCAGAAAATTTAAGGCCCTACCCCGAGTTCATAGCTCAGGCTGTAAATCCAAATCCCAGGCCTTGAATGCAAGGCCTAGGTCCTGAGTTCAATGCTTAGGGTCAAAGTTTAAGTCCCGGGCCCTGAATTCAAGTCCCAAATATGATTTCAAGGGTCAAGCTATGAGTTTAAATCTTAGGTCCCCTCTTCCACCTGTAGTTCAAGGTCCAGGGACCAATTCAAATAACATACTTTGAGATAAAAGCCCAACAAGTGAGTTCAAGGTTGAATGTGTCAATTCAATGCCCAAAACTATAGTTTTAGTCCCACATCATAATTTCAAATTCCAGACCCAGTTCAAGGCTCAGCATACTAGTTCAAATACAAGGTATTGAATGCTAGGCCAAGGGCATGAATTTAGGCCCTGGCAAAGAGTTCAAGTCCCAGGCCATGAGCAAAAAACCCTTGTTCCCAAATTAAAGTTGTAGGATCATACTTCAAGGCCAAGGGCCCAATTTGAATTCCGAGCCAACAAATTCAAGGTCCAGGGGCCAGTTCAAGTACCAGGCACTGTGTTCAAGATCCAGTGTTCCAGTTCAACTCCGAGATCCTGACTTTAAGACCCAGGCCAAGACTTAATGGGCAGAGCCCAATTTTACTTACGTTCAGTGTGTAAAAACTAGCCAGTGGAAGCTTAGGTGCATGATAGGGTGTGACATTGACAGTGATTGTTTCCTCTTACTCCCCTGCCATGCCGCCTGCTCCTTTTTGCTTTAAAAAGGGCTGCTCTGTATTAATAAATGAGTTTATTTCCTGCTTGACTTGACATCCCACTTTGATTGTCTTCTGCGCTGAAGTAGACTGGGGAATAGGCAAGCGCCACACTTACCTTTCCTCAGACCCTGTCCATCTTTTGTGAGAAGGATGAAGACCCAACACCAAGCCAGGAGTTCAAGTCTCAGGACTGCAGTTCAAAGACCAGGCCCCAAGTTAAATGCCCAGGGCTAACATTCAAGGCCTATTTGTTAGATTTTCTGTGTAGACAGCAGGATACTTTCTATGGTTCATACAGCCACAATAAATCAATCTTCAATTTTTATTATTTTCTTCCCTTCTTACTTTATTTTCTTACTGATACCTTGGAAAAAGTTGAAAATGCCATCTTTGGTAAACAAACATGATGAATCAGTTGAACATTAGGAAAATTCTCATGGTCATAAACGGTGCCTACTGAGCAATGATAATAATGTGTCACTAAAATAAACCTTCCTTGTGCAAATTTACTAAAGCGAATTGATTTGGGTTAAGTTTGAATGCTGTTTATACATAAAACATTCAGATTCATTCTCTGCTCCATCCTGACACATTGTTGACCATATTATTGTGAGGATAGAGTTTGTCTTAGAATGACAGTGTTTATTTATTTTGATAAACATGAATACATATTATCAATATGTTTATTAGAAGGTAGTTTCAAAAGAAGACATTTTTCAGAACATAATCAACTTATGCCAAAAACCTTCATGTTTCTTCCTTGATGTGTTTTTTTTCTATGTATCTTTTTAATTCACACCTTAGATTAATATTCATATAAAGTATAAATTAAATGGGCTAAGATTTCTCAAAACAACTACTTATTAGTACTTGAACTCATGTGAAAAATTGTTAAACTTGGTCTGACCATGTGTAGCATTTGCTTTAGTACTTCCAAAATAAGCAGGTAATAGAGTTTCTAGCATTTTCCCTAAATGTATATTAGAAGACTGTAATTTTTTGCTGACTCAAGTAAGAAAAAAATGATTAAAAGCATTTTTCTAAAATTCTCATGAAGAAACATTTTGAAAAATCATGATTGCATTGATCTCAAGCAAATAATATCTAATATTTTTCCATTTGCTATCTGAAAACCCTCCTTAACTAACATTTTTCTTCATATTTCATGCATTTTGTTTGTTGGCATAGTCTGTAAATATTCAATAATCAAACTCCATTCCTTCTTTATGCATTCATTACTAGGGTATTAGAAATCGCAGAGTATTGTCTCTGATGACTGTCTCTTGAAATTAGGCAAAAGCAAGTGTATTTGAAATGAGGCTTTGAACTTTTAAAATGGATTGTTAGATCAAATTTCCTACCAGTAATTACATTGTCCATACTTTATATCAGAATACAATCCATCAGTCAACTGATGTTTGTGTCTCTTTAGTTTTTGTACACAACTCCAGATCTCTAATTTTAATCATGGCAAAATGACAGGAAAAAATTGATATCAAAGATAATGAAAGTATGTTGAAATATGATTTTGCAGTTGTCAACAAAATTATATGTTGGTTGTAATTGGGCAGGTAGTAATTTTAACTCACTATACCTGAGCAGTATCTAATGATTATTTTTCAAGACTAATTTTATCTCTTTTTGATGTGTCTGGTATAGGAAATTTCAAAATCCTGTTAGAGTCCCTTGTGTTCAGACTCATTTGGATTGTCTCTTCCAAATGACCAACACAAAACAGATAATGGGCAGTAATTAGCATGAATATGGTAATTTTATCAGATGAGCAGAAAAAGCTTAAAAGTTGTATAGATTTATAGGTTATTGATAGATAGATTTAGATATATACTTAATTTATTACTATAGACTCAAGATACTCAAGATATGGATGGAAGATTTTTTTCATGATTTTAATATACTACATGATTAGGGTTATTTTTGTTTCTACGATATGTTATTCCTCCTATGGTATATTTCTGTTAAAACTGCATTTGATTTGAGTATGCATTTTCTATATAAATTGTTCTAATTTGTGAGGGGAAGTAGAAAAACAAAATCATGAAACAAGAACAAAATATGACCCATTTGAATAATGATAGTCACAGGCCACTCTGTTCGAATTGAACGTTAACTCATTGGGATGGAGGAGAAGTAGATGGAGGAGGAAAATGTTAGTGGGAAAAAACAAAGGATGGGGGTAACATTGCTCCACAAGAAATGTAACCATTATGGACATAAATGTAACTCCTCTGTACAGCGTCTTTTCAAGAAAAGACCCATTACTTAACATGCCTAGGATTTTGGGTGAAGAAAGATAACTGAGGAAAAGACTGTTTCCTAAATTCTAAATGTAAGTGGATCCATCACAATATTTATGTTTGTCTTGGAATAATATGTTCCATTTCACTTCTTATTCCTGTAGAATAAATAAAAATATAAGGAAAGTATATTGGTATCTGGTCCCTTATACAAATTTCAGATCAACTTCTGTGTTCTAAACAAAAGAATGGATAGGAAAAAATTATGAGTGTATTAAACTTCCTGATTTTGCAACGTATTTGCCAAGACAAGAGATTCTAAACCTTCACAATATTTGCTGTAACTAGGCATTCAAATGTTAGGTTGAAGAGGAGTTGGGAGGATGGACATCCTTGCCTTGCTCCTTTGTTTAGAGGAAATGGCTTTCAGTTTTTGACATTAAGTATGATGCTGGCTGTATGTTTGTCATATACAGCCCTTATTATATTGAGGAATGTTCCATGGATTCCTAATTTTTCCAGAGTCGTCTTCATGAAGGGATGTTGGATCTTGTCAAATGCTTTTTCTGCATATACTATCCATGTGGCTCTTATCATACTTATCCTTGCTCTTTTAGATGTGATCAATTATATTAATAGTTCTGCATATATTGAATCATCTTTGCACGCCTGATATGAATCCTGTTTGATCGTGGTATATGATTCTTTTGATGGGTTATTGAAGTCGATTAGCTAAGATTTTGTTGAAGTTTTGTATCAATATTCATCAAAGAAATGGTTCTACAGTTCTCTGCTTTAGGAGTAAGCATGCTTCATTTGTCATCTAATCTACAGAACAACTCTGTGACTTCTTCCCACTGCCTGTCGCAGGGAAAAAATAGATTCTTGCAGGGGTACATGCAATATCAGCCAACATTTATTAGTTTTGGCGGTCAATGTGCACTTTTTGAAGATCCCATATTTTGTAGAGAGAATCTGATTTATCAGAAAAGAATATATGTATCATTTGAAAATTTTCTGCTATATTTCTAAAGTGTTGAAGAAAGATTAATCTGTAACTTTGGATAGTAATTCAAGTCCAGTTCTCAAAACCATATCCAATGAATGTAAGTTTTCAATTTGTGTATAAATTGCCCTCATATTTATGTACCCCCATCACCATTTTATCTTTCATTTGGTATTCTTGTTCTACAACATTCCTATTGCTAAATGGAATAGGCTTTGAAGCATATTTTAGTAAGATCTCCCTTGCCAAAAAAATGTATTAGTGGTTAGGATGACTTTGTAATCAACAGACTTGAAATATTTGACTACAGAAGAGGAACTTTCACATGTGAGAATATTACTTACTCTTATGATAGGTGTGAAAATGTGAGGGTTTCTGATTTGGGGCATATTTGAGCATCAGGATCTCTCCTGATTTGCAATTAAAAATGATTACTAGGATTCCAACAGAAATATTTGAACAAAAACATTTCAACATTAATTTATTAATGTTGACTTGGAACCTGGTGACTTAGGGAAACCTATGTCTTTTCTATGCTTTCTGGAATGTCAAGAGAACAGAACTCTTTCCATATGGGTGTACATGTAATACAAATCCAGTGACTTAATTACCTACATGTAAATTATCAGAATTGAGAAAATAGTACGTATCAATATTCTTTTTTTAAAAAAGTGTCTTGTTAAGGTGATGTACAGAGGGACTAGATTTATATATGTAAGGCAGTGAATGAGTACCTTTCTCATCATATGTTCTTACTCACTCTTTATTTTTCCCACACTGTTCTTTAGTGTAAAATCCCCATCCTTTCCCACTTGGTGTAATGTTTGTTTCCAACCCGGTATTTTTATTGTGATTGTTCTTATTTGGTTCGCCCTCTCTTCTTTGTCTCAGATTTTGATATTCCTCAGCCGGTTCCTAATTCTGATTAACTTAAACGTAATACACAGTGTACCAAAATCAAATACATTGATGACATTGCATAATACCTAGGAAGATAAAGAAAAAACGCAAGTAAAAAAACTCCCCACAGAGAACTTTAAAAAAAGTAAAGTATCAAGAAAGAGAAACCAATTTATTTTGTATCTCCATTTTGCTTAGCCTAATCATCTATGGTTTTATGTATTATTACCATTAAGCTATTGTGATCATCTTCTAGGACTAAAATGTATATGTACCATATTTTACAAATAAGAGAAACCATGGAGCCTATATTTGTTTGGGTCTGGACCCAATCAATTCATTCAATTCATTTTTTAAAACTGGTTCCGTTTATTTACAAATGAGACTATGACATTCTTTATAATGGAAAAAGGAATTCCATTGTGTATATATGCCACATTTTCTTGATTCGTTTATCCACTCTCAGCATCAGGGGTCCTTCCTTGTTTTCTGTATGGTAAATAATGTTGCAGTGAACATGACTTTGCCATTCTAATGGAATGCAGTGGAATTTCAATATTGACTTTATTTGCCTTGATTTTATTGCCAAAGATGTTGAGCATTATTTCACAAATCCTTTGTCATTCTCATTTCCTCATGACTGAAGTCTTTCTTTAAATATTTAGACTTCTTACCATAGAGTGTCTTTATCATTAGGATTTCTTTTGGGGGCGGAGATCTGACTGGTTGAATTTTCATTATATTTCAGCTCTAAGATCCTTTTCTATTTCTTGGCTTGTGCAGAACTTCCCCCTGTTTTCTGGCTTTCTATTTACCTTTTTAGCTATGTCTGTGATCATGAAGAAGTTCTGCAGCTTCAAGCAACACCGTTTGTCTAAGCTTTCTTTGACTTAATGTATTTATGCATAAGAAAGTTACAAACTGTCCTAATGAGACTTTTATTACTCTATTCATTCCATTCACATTATTTTCTACTACCACGAGGTTTTTGATTCATTTGGAATTGTTCTGATGCAGGGTGATGTATAAAGTAATTTTTAAGTATTTATAGGCATTTAACCAGTATTACAAAAACTATTTATTGAATTGTTTTCATGTTTCTGCATTTATCCTGCTTCAATTTCAACTTACTTAGTGAAGAATCCTAATTTTTTCTTTAGAAGTATATTTAAAATATAGGTGCCCTGGTTTATTTTCTGGTATTATTTGGTATATGTCAACTTTCTTCCTAGAAGAGAACTGGAAGAGCTTAATTGCTATGTACATATAAACAAGAAGATTGGGGTAAGCAAAATGAACTCCAAAATACCAAGAAACAAGTGGTTTATCATTGTTTATGTTTTCTGTTAATATGCTATGAAAAACAATTTATTTTTATTTTTTATCCGTCATTTTTTATAGGTTTTCTCCATATAGTTGAATTGTGTAGCCTGTGGATTGTATGAACTTTAATATTAATATGGCAAGGAAGTAGGACAAGAACATTTTGAGATGGAGGACAAAGGATGAACCAATTCCACAATATTCCTCACAAGACAACGTTTTGGAAATGTTATTTACAACTGATATAGAATGAAGTTTAAGAAAAATGAGGGATAGGACAACATATGACAATGAAATGATTCACTGCCTTGCATACATAATTATAATCACCTTGTACTTCAACTTGGCAAGTTGAATTGAAGAGTATCCATACACTTATTTTAATTTTTATAAGTATACAAATGGATATACCCTATACCCGTAGATTGGTTTGTTGTCTATACACAGACATGTGTTGATGGATCTGTTCTCTTCACATCAGGACTAGACTAGAAAAGGAACAGGTTTCCCTGAGTCTACAAGTTCCAAATTATGCCTCACAAGTAAATGTTAATTTCATTCCTGCTCACTATTTCTTCAGGAAAACCAACAAACAGTGGAAATTACACACTAGGTGCACAAATATGCCCATAAACAGAAACTATCCCATTTCACACTGATAATAATTATGATCCACATTCTCATCTTTAACTTCCTCATCTGTACACAAATAAAATTCAACTGAAATGATTTAGGAGGAATACTACTAACAATTATTGACAAATGTATTATGCTAAAATCTACCTCAGGAATGTTGTAAACCACAGTGCCAAATCATGCATGAATATGCGGGCCATATATGGGGCAAATTACACACAAGTTGAAAATGAATATAGTCATCAAATATGTTTCCATGAAAGAGTTATTGTTATACTCGACAGTTACAGTCTAATCTTCTTGAAACATTTTAGAAATATATTGATAAATTACCAAAAGATGCATATCCTCCTGTCAGAAAAAATTAACATTTTCTGCATAAAATCATGGTTTTTTCACAAAATGCATTATCCCCCTAAAAAGAATACGTTTTGATTGATACTTTGTGTACACAAACAAGAACCTGGTTTTTCCCTGCCACAGGTTTTGGAAAGAGCTACCAGAATCCTTGTTCAGATGAAATGATACATGGAAATTATTTAGATGGATGGGAAACTTCTATAGTAAGAAATATACTTCAGAGTGTTGGTTGAAGAATCCCGTTGAAATTTTCATGGGCTATCAGTATGGAATAGATAATTGTTATAAGTTTGTATATAAGATCTAATATCATTACATTTTGTTATGTGTTTATTAATCTCTACAACTATAACAATATATGTAATTGAAGGTGATATTCATAAAGAAGTTTAAAGAAAGTAAAAACAATGAAGTATTTATTTTCTGTCGGGGAAAAAAAGGAAATTTGGACTTTATGATTGAAGTTTCCATAATCCAACCTTAATATGTGTACGTGGAAACTGAAATGATGAATTCAAATAAACATAACAAATGGGTTTATTTCTGGGTTCAAGTATTAGTGAATAGTTTGAAGAAATCAAAATGAATTAATTTGGTTGAGTAACTGTCACTATATATATTATATATACACACACACACACATATATATATATATATATATATATATATAATACATATGACATAGCTAAAACAATGAGAAATTGTTTGAACACATGGTTTGTTAACAATGATTCCTGCTAAGAAATTACAGAAAACAATATTATTTTACTTTCTGAGGAAAAGACTAGTATATATATTTCTGTATTGTGCTTATGAACAAGAACCTCACTAGTAGTTTTAGAAATATTCATCAACTATTTCAAGCCAGAAAAATTATGAGTCCATAAGTAAGAAATATTAGAATAAGGGAACGGGATTAGTAATACGATGGAGTCACACTAAATGTTCTAATAACAAAAGAAGTTGAGAGAGTTCCAGGAAGATGGTGGATGAGAAGCTGGAGCCTAAATAAGCTCTCACATAGAAAGTAGTTTTAGTGCTCTAGTGAACAGTCCTAAGCCAGATAATCACACCAAGTGTGCCATCATAGTACAGAGAGTTAGGCCAGAGAGAGAAAATCCAGCCAAGGAGACAGATCTGAGCATTTGCTCGCAGCATTGGCTGTGGCAGTGGGGGCTGAAGTCTTAGCCACCATACCTGCAACACAGATTCCAGACAAAGGTGCCAGACACAGCGGGTGAGCGGATTCTACCCAACATCAGCAAGAACTGACAAGGAGCAGACATCTTCATCCAACAAATCATAGACCAGAGATGACTCAGTAGAAACCTGGTGAGTAGAAGCATTATATCCTCACTCCTTCTCAGGGAGCAGAGAATGGAAGGCCACCACTCCACCCCCAACTACCAGAGATCTCCATCTTTGATACTGACAAAGGCCTGGATGAGCAGTTGGCTCCAACTCAGGCCTTGTAAGAAAACAAAAGAATCATTTAGCAGGTCACAGGAACGTAACCTGTTCTACCAGGCTCAGCTCCACCCAGGGAAAAGTCACTGAGTCCAGGCCGAGCAAGTTCTACCAGCTCCAGGAATGGTTTGCTTCACTGGGTAAACAGAGACAGAGGCTGCCTCTCCCTACAACAGCCTTGACATTCAATTGAAATTCAACAAACATAAACCCTGAGAATGGCTCCAAGCTGGGCTCTGTGAGTGTCTTAGAAGCTAGCCCCTCAGGGAAAATCAACAGTTTGCTGAAAGGCCTCGACTCTACCCAAAACCTAGCCTCATCACAGCATTTCCAAACTAAAGGAAACAGCCATCTCCCTCTTTTGTGATACTCACTAGCAGATCTCCCTCCCATTGAACTAGCCTTGGAGGAGGTTCACAAAATCCTGGGAAAAGCAGAACATTTTTCTTCATGCACAAATAAATTGACTTAAGAAACCAACCAAACCACAGGAAAATCAAACACCAGAAGCAGATCAGACTTCAACAAGAGACTGGTTACAGACACAAAAAAATCGAAGAATTCTTTTTTTGTACCTTTCATTTTAAATTTTTTTTAACTTAAAAAAATTTTTTCTATAAACTTTTTTTCCTTCCTCTTATAATTTTTATTTTTTTGGTCCAGCCGTGTGGCCTGAACACTGGGTCTGGGCTCTGTCCTTCAGCTCTTCAGCTCAAGGCTAGCACTCTATCACTTGAACTACAGCACCACTTCTGGCTTTTTTTCTGCTTATGTGGTGCTGAGGAATCGAACCCAGCACCTAAAGCTTGCAAGGCAAGCCCTCTACCTCTGAGCAACCTTCCTGACCCCTTCTTATAATTTTTATTTTTAGGGTATATATGTGTGTGTGTGTGTGTGTGTGTTTTCCCCTTTTTTTTGATTTTGATTTTTTGGTATAGCTTTACTGATGTTTTGATCCCCCCCCCCCTTTTTTTTTTTGCTTCCTTACTCTTTTCACTTTCTTCTCTATTGATCTTCTTTCTATGAATTAATTGCTGTTCTACTCATTCTCAGATATACCTTAGTGGATTATTAGGCCTTATCCTCAATTATGTACACATTTAATCCAGATATTTATTACTCAATTCAAAACCTCCTAGACTTAAATTATTTAATAACAGTACTACATCTTTATACCTATTATCATATTTTAAGCTTTTTTATTTTTAAGTTTTCACATCTCCTCTCTCCCTCCCCTTCTCTTATCCTATCCCCTTTATTCTCTGAATATTACTTCTTTAAATTTGAATAATTTTTAGTGTTTATCTTTGTAATTTATAATTTTTCTTTTTCTTTTTTATCTTATCTGTTTTTTCTTTCTCTTTCTGATTTTTCTCTCTATCTCTACTATCATTCTATCTAACCTATTTCCCGCTTTGAGATTAGGACTTAGTTCAGATAACTCTCCCTCTACCTTTCCACATCCCTTTATGCCTATTTTTACCCACATCTCTCCCTAAACCTACTAATTTCTGGTTTGCCAAACTCTTCTTTGCAGTTGGTAGCCCATTAATACATTGTTGTATAGATATAACTGTTGAACTAGATTGTATCTGCAGACTTTTGACTGTGCAACAACAGACTTGATTGATGGTTGCCTTAAGATAGTGTTCTAGCACAAAACTTGTGTTACTTTCATCCCAAATGGGCATAACAAGACTGAAAAACACACAAAAAAGGCAAGTCTGGGTATCTCAACTCCCAATCATGATAATCAGTGGAGATAACAGATAATGAATAATCCAGAGGAGAGTTCCCAAAAAGCTCTTCAAACATTTTGTGTAAACATAGTAAATGAAAAGATTGAAAACTTGCAAAGGACTCTGTGTGAGTGTGATGGGGAGAGAGAGGAGGCAAACCAAAGCTCAGTACAGGGAAACTACTAAATATTGATACAGGAATTGCAGGAGACGCCTGAGAACAAACAGAAAGTCAGGACTGGTGTGAGCAAGCTGAGAACAGACAAAGAGAAAGTCAGGAATGGCGTGAGCAGGTTGAGAACACTCAAAGAGAACTACAAGAATTGCCTGAAAATGACGAAGCTAATCAAAGAGTAATACAGGAATTGAGAGAGCACGATGAGAACAAAGATGACTAAAGGCATTCATGGAAAACATAAACAGAGACCTGAAAGAAGACAGAGAGACCACAAAGGAAATGCTGAATGGAACCCAACAGAAGGTATGAGTCCAAGTTAACCATAACCAGTCAACTAAGTGATTTGAGAATAAACACTGAACACCAAATTATGGAAGTAAACAATTTCATACAAGATCTAAAACAAAGCTCCAACAAACAATTGGAAACCATCAAAGCTGACCAACTAGAAGGAAAAGAAATAAATAACAAAGTAGAAAGTCTTGACAGAAGGTTAGACCATGCAAAAGGTCGAATCTCAGGGATTGAAGACAGCCTAGATATTATAAAGAAAGAACATACCACCAGCCAAGACAAATCCAAGAAATATGATAAATCTGTTCAATGCTTGGAAGACACCATCAGAAGGCCTAAAGTGAGAATAAAGGGTGTAGAGGAGCACCTAGAGAAAAAAGTTAATGGTCTAGGAAATTTGTTTAACAGGATCCTAGTAGAGAACTTCCCAAACATTAAAAAGATAGTCCTATTCAGCTACAAGATGCTTTTAGAACTCCAAATAGACCGCACCAGAACAGAACATCCCACCGTCATATTATAATGTGCACAGGATCAATTCATACCAAGGAAAAAAACCTGAAAGCTGTCAAGGAGAAAAAAATCAATCATATATAAAGGGAAACTAATTAGAATCACCTCATATTTCTCAGCAGAGACAATCAAAGCAAGAAGAGCCTGGAATGATGTATATCATGCCTTAGGACAAACAACTAGCAACCAAGAATACTGAACCCAGTTAAATGCTCCTTCATAACCGAAGGTCAATTAAAAAAACATAAATAAGTGGGCAAAAGACTTAAAGAGAAGCTTCTCTGAAGAAGAAAGAAGGATGGCCAATAGACACGTGAAGAAATGTTCAACATCCCTAGCCATAAAAGAAATGCAAATCAAAACAACATTGAGATATCACCTCACTCCAGTTAGAACAGCAAAAATCAAGAACTCTAACAACAACAGATGCTGGAGGGGATGTGGACAGAAAGGAACCTTACTTCATTGTTGGTGGGAATGTAAACTTGTTCAACCACTTTGGAAAGCAGTATGGAGGTTCCTCAAAAGACTTCACATAGATCTCCCCTATGATGCAGCAATCCCACTTTTGGGCATTTACCCAAATGTTTACAAACAAGACCACACTAAATCTACCAGCACAACTATGTTTATTGCAGCATTATTTACCATAGCTATGATATGGAACCAACCCAGATGCCCCTCAGTAGATGAATGGATCAAGAAAATGTGGTGTATATAAACAATGAAATTCTATGCCTCCATCAGAAAGAATGACATTTCCCCATTTGTTAAGAAATGGAAAGGTTTGGAAAAAATTATATTAAGTGAAGTAAGCCAGGCCCAAAGAAGCATAGGTCCCATGGTTTCCCTTATTTGCAATATCTAGTATATGTATGAGTCAAGCGGAAAAGGTCAGATAATGTGATGTTAGGAAAATGAACCCTTAAATATGTATTTTAATGTTTTCGTTTCTTTCATGCATGTGTTTCTAACGCATTTATAAGATTATTTCTTTGTTGCTTTGTATGTCCCTCCCCCACAGTGTAACCCCCGCTTTCACTATATTTGATGTCAGTATAACATGTGGAGGAGATGGGGACAAACAAGTGGTTTAAGGATTCAGGTGGACCTGTTGCAACAATGAGAAGTACAAAATGTCATGTCAAAACCAGCTTTACAATGTCGGTGTGGGGGGGAGGGGGGTATAAATGGGTGGGGGGAGGGGGGTAAAATTGGGTGGGGTGAGGGGGGAGGCGGGGAAGGGAAGTGAAGGGTAAACAAAGGAGGAGGCTGCAATGCTTGGTAAGAAATGTATGCATTATCCTGCCCATGTAATTGTAGCCCCTCTGTACAGTATGTTCTGAAATAAAATAAAATACAATTAAAAAGAAATAAAAAAAACTTCCATAGAAAAGAAAAATTGAAAGGATATATATCAACAAAATCAGCTCTACAAAAGATATTTAAAGCTGTCCTACACATAGAAAACCAACAAGATGAAAATAAAGGGCAAGAAACCACACCCAAACTGAGAATCCAAGAACCATAGAAAGAACCCAGTTGCCTCAGCCCACAAGAAGGTGGATAAAATGGCAGGAACTCCGAAATACCTCTCAGTCCTATCTCTCAACATTAATAGACTTAACTCTCCAATTAAGAGAAATAGACTTTCTCCTTGGATTAAAAAGCAAGATCCATCTCTCTGCTGCCTTCAGGAGTCACACGTTCCAATGAAAAGAAACGTTTTGAAAATGAAAGGCTGGAACAAGGGCCTGTGAAGGTGATTCAGTGGTAGAATGCTTGCCTTACATGCATGAGGCCCTGGATTTGATTCCTCAGCACCACATAAGCAAAAAGTAAAAAAAGCGGAAGTTGTGCTGTGGCTCAAGTGGCAGAGTGTTAGCCTTGAGCTGAAGAGCTGAGGGACAGCATCCAGGCCCAGAGTTCAGGGCCCACCACCAGACCAACTCCCCCCCCTAAAAAAAAAAAAGAAAGGATGGAGTAAAAGTAAATTGTCCCCATAAACAGATGGGAGTTGCAATCCTAATATCAGATAATATAGACTTCTAACTAAAATTAGAGAGAAGAGATAAACAATGTGGCTACATATTAATTAAGGAATATATTGTTCAGGAGAATATTACAATTCTCAATATCTATGTGCCAAAAAATGGAGTACTCAAATTTACCAAGAAATACTACTTTCCCTCAAATCTCAAATAGATCCAATGACATTAATTGTTGTGGACTTTAACACACCAATTTCTGCGCTAGATAGTTTTGCTCAGCAAAACTCAACAGAGAAACCGCAGGTCTAATCGACTGCATAGATCAACTAGATTTAACAGATATCTACCCAATATTTCACCCAGCAGCATGAGAATACATGTTTTTCTCAGCATCACATGGAACATTTTTCAAAATAGACCATATTTTAGGACACAAAGCATACTATTCCAAATTCAGAAACATTGAAATTATACCTTGCATTTTCTCAGGCCACAAGGGAATAAAATTAGAACTCAACACCAAAAGCCACCAAAGAACATCCTGGAAAAAATGGGCAACACAATATTGAATCACCAGTGGGTCATGGAAGAAATTATGAAGGAAATTCAAATGTTCATGTTATTCAACAAAAATGAACACACAAATTACCAGTTCCCCTGGGACACAACAAAGGCAATACTCAGAGGCTAGTTTATTGCTCTGAGTTCCTACATCAATAAATTGGAGAGATCTGAAACCAACAATTTAATGAGACAGCCGAACCTCCTTGAAAAACACCAGCAAGATAAACCCCACTCCAGTAGATGGAAACAAATAATTAAGATTGAATCACAATTAAATTAAGTAGAATCGAAAAAAAAATCTAGAATCAACAAAACAAAGAGTTGATTCTTTGAAAAAATTGAAAAAAATTACAAACGCTTTGTAAATCTTATCAGAATAAGAAGAAACACATCCAAATAAACAAACTCAGAGATGAGAATGGAAATATCACCACAGAAACAACCAAGATTCAGAACATTATAAGGGAATTTTTCTCAAACCTTTATGCTAATAAGTTTGAGAACTTCAAAGAAATGGACCTTTTCCTAGTAAATATCAGAATCCAGAAACTAAACCAAGATGAATTAAACCGTCTTAACAGGCCCATATCAAGCACTGAAATAGAAACAGCAATAAGAGCCCTTCCATCTAAAAAAAACCCAGGACCGGATGGATTTTCAGAGGAATGCTACAAAGCCTTCAAATAGAGCTCAAACCAATACTCCTTCAACTTTTCAATGAAATTGAAGGATAAATTTCACTATGGAATTCATTCTATGAAGCCATCAAAACCCTCATCCCAAAACCAGGTGGGAACTCATCAAAGAAAGAGAACTATAGACCAATTTCTTTGATGAACATTAATGCAAAACTTCTCAACAAAATTTTGGCTAATCGACTTTAACTATTCATCCAAAAAATCATACACCTTGATCACACAGGATTCATATCAGGGATGCCAAGCTGGTTCAATATATGCAAAACAATTAATATAATTCGTCACATCATCAAGAGCAAAGATAAGAACCACAAATTACAACACCCCTTTATGATGAAAGTTCTGGAAAAATTAGGAATCCATGGAACCTTCCTCAATACAATAAAGGCTGCATATGGCAAACCTACAGCCACTATTATATTCAATTTTAAAAAACTAAAGCCATTTCCTCTAAACTCAGGAACCAGAAAAGAATGCCCTTCTCTCCACTGCTCTTCAATCTAGTATTAGAATGCCTAGCTACATCAATAAGACAAGGTGCAAATATAAAGGGGATCCAAATACGGAAAGAAGAAGTAAAACTCTCCCTTTTTGCAGATGACATGATCTGGTATTTAAAGAACCCCATGGACTCTGCTCCCCAATTACTCAAGGAGATTCAAAACTTTGGCAAAGTAGAAGGGTATAAAATTAACCTTCAAAAATAAATGGCTTTTCTATATGCCAACAATGAGAAAGGTGTGGCTGAAATTAGGATTGCAACTCCATTCGTAATAGCCCCTCAAAAAATAAAATACCTAGGAATTAACTTAACCAAAGAAGTGAAGGACCTCTATGATGAAAATTTAAAAACTTGAAAAAGGAAATCAAAACAGAACTTAGAAAGTGGCAAAAACTCCCATGCTCCTGGATTGACTCCCATGCTCCTGGATTGGAAAGATCAACATCTTGAAAATGGCAATACTTCCCAAGGCCATCTACAAATTCAATGATATACCTATCAATTTTGCAACCTCATTCTTCAAGGAAATAGAAAAGGCAATCCAACAATTCACATGGAACAATAAAAGACCCTGAATAGCAAAAACGCTCCTCAACAGAAAGAACAGTGCTGGAGGAATATCAATACCAAATTTCAAACTTTACTACAAAGCCATAGTAATCAAAACAGATTGGTACTGGCACAAGAACAGATCTTAGGACCAATGGAATAGAATTGAAACTCTGAAATGAACCCAAAGACCTATAGCCATCTAATATTCAATAAGGTAGCTAAAAAATAGGATTGAAGAAAGAGAGCCTTTTCAGTAATTGGTGCTTGCAAAATTGGTTAACTACTTGTACAAAACTAAAGATAGATCCTTATCTATCACCCTGCACCAGAATCAGCTCCAAATGGATCATAGACCTCTGAGTCAAAGGAGACAATCTGAAAACATTACACGAGGGAATAGGAGAAACCCTAGGTCTCCTTGTCACGTGCCGAAATTTTCTTAATAGTGACCCACAAACACTAGAAATCAAAGAAAATTTAGGCAAATGGGATTTCATGAAATTTCAGAGCTTCTCCATGGCTAGGACATAGCTAGCAAGATCAAGGGAAAGCCCACAAATTGGTAGAAGATCTTCACTAGCTATAATACAGACAGGGGTCTCATATCTAAAATGTACCTGGATCTCAAAAATTAAATCCCCCAACAACAAATCTTCAAAGAAACAACTTCCCAATAAATAAGTGGGCTAAAGACTTAAAGAGAAAGTTCTCTGAAGAGGAAAGAAGGATGGCCAATAGACCCATGAAGAAAAGCTCAACCTTCCTAGCCATAAAAGAAATGCAAATCAAAACAACATTGAGACACCACCTCACCCCAGTTAGAATGGCAAAAATCAAGGGAATGTGGAAAGACGGGAACCTTACTGCATTTTTGTTTGGAGTTCAACCACTTTGGAAAGCAGTATGGAGGTTCCTCAAAAGACACCACATAGAGCCCTATGGCCCAGCAATACCACTTATGGGCATTTACACAAATGTTCACAAACAAGTCCACACTAAAGCTAACAGCATGTCTACGTTTATTGCAGCATTATTTACCATAGCTAAGATATGGGACCAACCCACATGCCCCTCAGTAGATGAATGGATCAAGAAAATGTAGTATATATACACAATGGAATTCTCTGCCTCCATCAGAAACAATCGCATTGCCCCATTTGTTAGGAAATGGAAAGACTTGGAAAAAATTATATTAAATGAAGTAATACAGGCCCAAAGAAATATAGATCCCATGGTTTCCCTTATTTACAATAACTAACATATGTCTGAGACAAGGAGAATCGGTCAGATAAGATGATGTTAGGGAAATGAATCCCAAGATATGTATTCAAATGTTTTTTTTTTCTTTCATAAGATCGTTTCTAACACAGTTATAAGATTATTTCCTTGTTGCTTTGTATGTCCCTCCTCCATGGTATAACCCCTGCTTTCACTGTCTTTGATGTCAGTATAATTTGTGGAGGGGAAAGGAAAAAACAAATCGTTTAAATAGGGATACAGGTGGACCCATTGCAACAATAAGATATACAAACCATTATGTCCAAAAGGAACTTTACAACCTTAGTGAGCTGGGCGAGGGGTGGGGGGAGGAGTACAGGGCAGCGAGCGAGGAGAGGATAGAAAGGGATGGGAAGGGGAAACAAAGGAGGTGGCTACAATGCTTGATAACAAATGTACTCATTATCTTGCTCATGAACTAATTGTAACCCCTCTGTACAGTAGTTTCACAAAAGAAGTTAAGTAATAATATCACTGCATTAAACACTACTCTGAATTTCAAAGAGAAAATACAAGACAGTACAAATAGGGAATGAATAAAATCTAACTGGGTCTTATGTGGATGAAAGTAATTCAGAGATTTTGGAAATTCCAGAAATACCAGTGATCAAAATTGCATTATATTCCTGTGTTCAGTTTGCGTTGTTGTTCGCTGGACTTGAACTCTGGGTTTGGGCACAGTCCCTGAGCTCTTCAGAGCTCTAATGCTCTACAGTGCTACTTCCATTTATGAGGTGATTAATTGAGTGTGACAATGGGTCCTGTTTGGCTGCCTTGTAACCTGTTTCTCAGATCTCAGCCTCCTACATTTTCCTAAGCAACATTTGCCAGTCTTCCTTCTTCTGTTATCTAGAGTGTGTTGATGCGGTTTCTGCTTGTTTTATCACAATATTCATGCACATTGCAGGTCCACGAGTAACCACGATTTTCCTAAAGGATAATGCTCTATAGTTTTGATTTTGAGGGGATTAATTCCAGAAATGGATCTGAGAAAACTCCTTGATTTTATTAATCTGCTATAAGAGCCTCATGTTTCAAATATGAGAGATACTAGAATGAACAGCATAATCACTTGGCCTTGCCCAAATGGTTTTATGACCCCAAAAGTCATTTCCCATGACATATTCTTTCCTCTGCATCACAGAGGATAAGAAATTCCCTAATCACAAGAAAAAAAAGTATTCTGTTGATCAAATACTCAATTGACCCATTCTGTGTGAAAGCAGAATGTGTTTTCATCCTCTATAATCTTCATGAATTAGAAAATTGTCATCTGATGCAAGGATAAACTTATCTATTTAACCTATATAAACTGCCAATTCATCCTTCACATAACCTTGTCATATGTTTGACACACAGCAGAAAATGAATACAAATTCCTAGTATGCTTACTACCTTTTCTCACAAGAATATATGAGTCCCAGTTGTGATGACAGGCTCACATAAATACAAATTGCTCTTAAGTGGACTAAGCTTGTTTTAAACAGGAGGACTGATTGGAAAAGAAATTTTTTTGAAAATATCAATACATCTAAAATCCACTCTCCCACTTATAAAAAGTATGATGATTCCTATTGGCAAGCAACACAAATTACATGATTCCACCTGGAATAAATGCTTAGAAACAATTCCATGTAAGCCCAATTACTGTTCATTTGTTCCTTTATTTGCCACCTTATATCAGGAAGAGAGTGTTGTTGTTTTGACATTGTATAAAATAAAAAAGTACAATTTATTTTGTGACCCTAGAAAGACAAGTTTAGTCTAGCAATCACAATTCTTTAAACAATCTCATAAATACTCAATAAGAGATACAATAATTTTGTAGTTACATGTTTTATTTTGATTTTCCTATCTATACCACATCCAATGTGTTTCAAACTTTATTCAGGAATGTGACATGTGAACTCCATGTATATATTGCTGGTTAAAGAATAGCTCTAAATATATTTCATTAATATATATCAATGCAAATTGCATATTGTAAGTCATCTCAAGACTTTCCTCAAATAATTTTATAATAATGCAAGGAGACAATTCAAACCAAGTAGTTCTTACTACACTATTCATTAATCAATTTCAGAATGAAGACATGACATCCACACACAATTATATACATTGATCAATTACCATTTGAAGATAGTCCCATTTGCCCTTTCATAATTGATGAGATGAGTGAATCCTGAAACAATGAAAATGAGAAAAAAAGTACTGGTCAAAAATAACAATGTTATCTCTGCATTTAAATTGAATATAAAAGAATGAGAAGATCTTTCAGATATGGTAATTCTGATCTGCAATACTTTATTTGATTGCATTTCTTACTGGTCTCCATGATACTATACTTGTATTTTGCCACCAATCATAGGGTCACCAGGTCAGACAGCAATCCAAAACTTTGTTTGTAGTGAACAAAATATATGTGTATGCAGAACAGGAAGTTTGTTATTCATTTATCCTATTTATTTACTTTCAATATTGACAGAAAATATTATCTTAAAACAGAATTTTCTTTACCTGTTGTTGCCAGAAGATTTGATTGTGCCCCCAACAAAACTTGGGCTAGGATCTTATGAATCTGCCAAAGGTTGGAATACATACTTTGTTGAGATGCTTATTAGATTGGTGCTAACATTATACATTGATTAAAAAAAATCAAGTTTGATGGCCTTAAGAACCTTACAAGAAACATTTAAGTAGATAATAAACATTGGAAAGAAAAAGTTCTTAGCCATTGTGAAAAAAAAAACCGAAAATCAGTTAGATATTTGACATGGTTTTTGATTATTTAGGACTGCATATCTTCATATATGTTATTGATATTAGCATAGGAGACAAACCAAGCTGAACAAAGAATTTTAATTTCACGCCTAAAGGAACAATTCATGCATTAGCATAAGCTGAGATTCAATCACAGAAAATGGAGAAAAAACAACACACTTTTTACCTTCATCCCAGTATTTTTTGAACTCTTGTCTTGTTTCTGGTTCCAAATGATGGTGACTACAAACAAAGAGAAATCTACCATCAGAGTAGGATTCTGGTGCAATTTCCCTACATTGATTTGGATTGTGTTTTAAATACCAGGCTTAACTATATCATCTTCAAGGAAAGTTTTGTCCATACAAGTTGCAACATGTTTACTGATTTGATCTCGTGGAACCAGTTGGAGAGCATTGAAGGGACAAGTAGCCACTTTGGCAGCAATATTAGGATGATTCTGTGTAACGAAAGTTCAAATGTGAAAAAAATCAAATTTCTTCTTTTGAGATTTATTTGTACACGATGACTATCATGGGGCTTGACACTATAGTTTGAGTGCTATGCTATTGCATCCTATTTCAGTGGCCTAGACTTCTGTAATTTTTGCCTTAGCACCTCTTCTCTCTGTTCTCATTTGTGTCAATGGAGATGAGTCAATTGACTGCCTTGTATGAGCTGGCATAAAAAAAATGATACAGAGATCTCAAAATCTCGGATTGATATGATTTCAATATGAGGAACTAGTGATAGGCTCCATAAAATATTATATCGAACTTTAGAAACATACATGTATACTCAATTTTGGTGTATGTGTACTATGTTTACCAATGGATTACTTATACACAAGTTATAAATGAATAGAAAGTGTGACTGAAAATATATTTGAAAATATCCAAAATGGAGGGTCATCAAATGTGTCTTCTTTACAAACACAATAGCAGAAATTGTGTTTCCCCTAGTGTTCTGAAATTTACTTCAGCATTGTTACATTTAAAAAATAATTTTCTAGCCGGGCGCTGGTGGCTCACGCCTGTAATCCTAGCTACTCAGGAGGCTGAGATCTGAGGATCGCGGTTCAAAGCCAGCCCGGGCAGGAATAGACCGTGAGACTCCTATCTCCAATAAACCACCAGAAAACCGGAAGTGGCGCTGTAGCTCAAGTGGTAGAGCGCTCGCCTTGAGCTGAAGAGCTGAGGGACAGCGCCCAGGCCCAGAGTTCAAGCCCCACGAACGACAAAAAAAAAAAAATAATAATAATAATTTTCTACCCACAATTCTGTCAAACTTCAATTATTCTGAAATATTGATCAAAATAAGAAGAGCAATTTTGTATTCAGTACCCTAAGTATAGAAAAGAGGTACAATGCATCTCCTAGGCTATCAACTGATGACCATGGCCTGAAAACTAAAGTATCCAAACTGAATTGTAGGCCTTATGATAATACAGTGGTGTCTTAACAAAATATTTTATTGTTTAAGAAGGACATCGATTTACATTTTGGCCATTAGGCAATGGGGGGACTAATAAAACCTCCTCTAATATCTAATGAAAAATGTCACACACATTTTGACATAATTGCCACATTAAACATTTTGCCTATGTCCTGATTTGAATAGAGATCTAGAAATACAACTTGAGAAGTACATAAGTAAAACTTCCATTGTCTTACTTTCCATTACATGCTGCAGAGATTTCAGAAGGAATACAAAAATCTCTCCATTATATTTCTGCCCCACAGAGTCTCTCACATGTTTCACATACATTTTCAATAATTTATCTTAAAAATAATCAAATTTATCAATGAACCAAAGAAGTTAGGTAATATCTACATGTTCCAAGGAAACATTACCTTTCTGCATGATCTATTTTGTGATCTTTTTTTAATCAGAGGGACACTGCAATAACCTCTCAGGATCCACAGATTCCTTTGAAAATGAAAAATATCTCAGGAAAAATAATATGTTGGGGGAAAATACAAATCTTCACTGTTATTTCCCTTTTGAATTATACCTTAACTGAGAAATCCCTATTTGGAGAATGTAGATTCAAAATATGACCAAGAGTATTATTTGGAATTTAACTTCTGATGTACTCTCAGTTCCTATTAGGTAGTTGTTACTTTTTAGTATTATGAAAAAGTATTCATTCTAAGTAAATAATTATTGCTGCTTTGAGTCAAATGGAAGTCTTAGCTTGTGTTATCTTCTGAGAACATACATCCAATGAGTGTCCCTGATTTAATTGTGTCCTTACATTTCAATATAGAAAGTGCCCCAAATTAACATTCTCTTTTACCTTTCAACCTACCATACAAAAAGTAATAATTAAAATTACAAGCACATCTAATATTTGAAACAAAATGAGGAGAAATCCTACTATCATTTTCCCTGTTCCTGTCAATATACCTTCTGTGATTCCCAAAAAGAAAACAAAATAATGTGAACTTGACCAAAAGAAATGGGTACACATGTTTACCTTCTTCCATTGTGACAGGGAGGTAAATTTCAGCAAGTCCTGCAGATAGAAAAATTCTCTGTGGAAAACCATGATTAAATGCTTCAAAATCACATGTTTTAAATATTGTGATTTCCGCAGTTACATGACAAACAACCTGGTAGGACCTATTCATCTCTAATACTTGTCGTTGCTAGCTAGACACATGTGAAATGAGATACGTTGATATCTCTGTCTACTTCACTCATTAGGGTCACTTATAACAAGCAATAGAAATGTATAACTCATGAACTCAACAAATTGCATATTTTTCAGGCACTAATTTCATCATACTAAACAATTACAGAATGACGTATCATGACAATTTTCAAAAAGTTTTCTAAATTATGGATGTCGAATTAACAAATTCAAATGCCTTTTACAAATATCCAATACCTATTGAAAATAAACACTCATCTTAAGGTATATGTCTTGCTTTCTCTTCAGATTATATGGTGAGTTGGCATCATTATACAGGAAACTGCTTCTTGGAAATGATACATATCAGAGAGGAAAGAAATCAGTGATACTTGTGAGAGTCAAAGTTCGAGATTGGTCCTGAGGTTCAATAGGTAGTAAATTTCAGTAGTACAGTGTCTAGTGGCTATGAAGCAGAGCCAGAAGACATTAAATCTCTGATTACTTTGACGCACATAAAAGTGACGGGAATAAAAGTAAATTTCCAGTTCGCCAGTATGGAAATAGCTACTTTCTCAAGTCTAAGGAAGTGAAGAATTTTCGTTCTTTTACCCATGCAACAATCATGCCTAGTTGGAGAAAATTATAAGAACTACGTTTGGGATGTCAGGGATAGAAAGCAAGAAAGGGTCCAGTCACATACAAGAGCCAAAGAGATAATTTATAAGACATAGAAGAAGGAAAAGAGGCTAAGAGACTGTTACTTGTCTCCTTCAATTAACTGTATTCCCCAAACAATTCAGGATCTCTTACTCCCAAAGACAGATGATGTCCCACTAGTAGGTCTTCCACAGCAACATCTTCTTTATAGTGACTTCTCTTAGTGGTGCCACCATTATTGCAATGGAGCCCATAAACCTCACTTTCATTTTGCGAATTGAGAAAACTCAGTCACACTTCTGCACTTGACAATGGAATTTCTCACTTCTGGACTGAAGCTGAAATACAAAGTCCCACTTCCCTTTGATGTGCATTGGTGGACTCTAATTCACTAGAATAGAAATCTTTGTAAGTTGTTTTGCCTAGACATAAGTACACTTTTATGGTCAATATAGCCACAATAAATCAATCTTTACATATTATTCTTTCCTTGTTTAGTTTTTTATTCATCAATATTTTTATTAGGAGACGATTTCACAAAATGGTACTTCTAGAACTTATCCAACTTCTGCTAAAATCATTCTTTGACTTCCTTATAGATAAGGCTGATTTTGTATATTTTTTAATTCACTTTTTTGATTAAATAAAAACAGCAAGAGAGAGAAAAGTTCCCAGAAGAATTTTTTTATTTATATATCACATATTTTTACTTATACACATATTGTTACCATATATTACAAAATAAAAACATAACAGATATAGAGAAAATCTGTGAATGTATGGGTTTATGTATATTCTATATAGGCTGTTGCATCATTCAACAATAATATAAACCATAGGCAAATTTTCTGAAATACAATTTTCGATGATAGAATTTTCAACTCTAGTTTATTGATAGGTTTATGTAGAACAAATGAAATTCAATTAAGTTTTAAAAATATATGATGTTATGCAAATTTTTGAAAAGCTGGATTGAAGTTTGTACTCATATATAAAAGGTGGTTCGTGGTATATGTCACTTGTCTAGTATTATGTTGATTGCATATCAATACTTTTCATAAATACCAAGTAATTTACCAAAGATTTGGGGATATACAAAATTTGAGAATATTGAGACATAAATATGTATACTGGAATTATGTATTATCAGTGGCAAGATTCTTCTTTAAATAACTACTATATATGTATATATGTATATATATATACATATATATATATGTATATATATATATATAAAACTACTGAAAAATGAAGTATTTGGTGACACAATAATGAGGAGAGGATATTTTGTGTTTACACATTTATCTGGAATTGCTGTTTTATGAATCCTGAGGAACTGAAGCATTTCTATATTTCTATGAGTAGAACAATTTATCTTGTTTTCAGACAATTCAAGCAAACTAATATTGGAGAGAAGAAATAGAAGGCTATGTTTTGCCTTTAAATGTATAATCTAGGCCCATCCCTAAGTGCAACAAACATATGGAAACCTATGAAAAAATAAAGGAAAGGATGATATGTCAATGCTTGATATCTCATGAAGTTAATCAGAAACATCAAAGCAGAACAAGGACCCTCTCTGAAGTAGATAGAAATGATTCACATCAGAAATGTTTATTTGAATGGTTCTGCTTTACTTTAGGAGATATCAACAAAGACAAACCATTTTTTCACCTTCCAAACACTATTTCTATAGATTATTTGTTCAGCTGTTCGATGTGTCTAGATTATGCAATAATGAACAGATATTATTCTGTCTCGTTTTTCCCTTGTCTATTTTTATCAAATTTTCTTAAAAATTGCAAGTTTCATCATATGTGCAGTAGCAGAATGTTTCTGGTCATATCAGTTTAGAAAACTACATTATCAAGCAAGTATAAATCCAAAAGTTTCTGATATTCATATTATAGTTTTATTCTAGAGACTTGTCTTGAGTGAACATTTGAAACGCAAGGTCAAATCAATACTTTCCGTTTTGTTTCCAAATACTGTTTAAATATTTGTTTTCTTCATATTGATGAACTGTGTTAATGTATGTATGTTTAAGCCTTTCTTTGTTCATGCCAATTTATTTGTCTAAGTCTCTCTAAAGCATGTGTCTGAAATGTTTGTTTTGACATGATGCAATTTTGTTTCATCTTATACTTCATCACTTGCAAAAACTAAAATTTTCTTAGAATATTTAGGGACCATCAATGGTCCCATTATTTCAACAAGATTAAACCAAACTCAGATTAAGTGCAATATGAAATCTTGCATTAATATATAAAATTAATGATATATTAACTGACTCTCTCCTACACTCCATCTTTTGCATGTTTGGCAAATACTGATGTCCCCCTTCACTAGATTTCTCAAGATACACATATGATAAGTCAATTTTTAGCAGGAGTCACTCTTTAGAAACTCCTAAGATTGACCTGTAGAATTAAACTATTCACACAGATATGTGACATACATATATTTATGAAAATATAGCTAAATATTAAACATCATTCTGAATATTTCCCTAATAAAACTACATACTGTGACTGTTATTACTTTGCATACATTTGCAGTTTTCAAACTTCCTAATGGAATCAAAACTATTCTCTGAACACAGGGCTACATTATGCATGACACTTTTGTGTAATTATATTGAAGATTATGATTACATTACTTTTATATTTTGCATATGTGGCTATAATTCTTGAGTCAATTCATTTAGTCTTCTCATCAGAATAATGGATATTGCTTCATACTGTGATATATAGAAAAGGAGCAACACAAAAAGAATGTTTAATGAATTCATATAAAATCATGAAGAAACTACTTACAAAGTTAGTAATTTTATTGTATTTTTACATCAAATCCTGTCACAGTTTTAGAATGTCTGTCATTCCTAATAGTACATTCAGGTTAGTAAATGAGATGTATTTTCAAAAGTGTTATAAAAATTTTCAGAGACTGCTCATTCACCATAACATTAAATTGGAAAAACTAGACTGAAATAATACAACATACACAAGGATTTCCACAACAAGAAAATGGTAAGACAAATACCAACATGGGAACATATGTATCAGCAAAACAAGAGAATATATTGGATATGACATATAAAACTTGGATGGGAAACGGAGAGAGAAATTTGGAGGAATTGCATTAATTATCTTTCTTATGTAACTATACCCCCTTTCCATTTCACCGTGACAATAAAATTAAAAGAAAGAAGAAAACGTAGATCTAATGCATAGAAACGATGAATGAGTATTGTTAAATATCTCATATTCAACTCCCTTTGAAATGGATGAGAGTGATAACACCGATTAGTATTTCTTTGAATACTACTTTTTCAATTAGGTACTTCTTGAATAAATAAGACAAAGAGAGAACCAAAGAATTTTAGGCAAATTAGTTAAGTGTAATCTTTAAAATTCTGATAGGTAGATCAATCCTATGAGTATCCTTGTTATTTCCAGATTACAAAATGTATGTGAAGGTCTTTTGCACGGAAAATATATCAATTTGATTTTTTTGTATTCCTTTAAAAAAAACCACTCCAGTCCAAAAGGTACACATAATTGTGTAGCATTTTGTAGCATTATCAAAATTGAGTATTCATAAATAAATAGGTGATGACTCAAATCAGAATAGTTTGATTTTTCCCACCCATTCAATCTTAACAATTTTTTGAGAGGGCATGCTTCTCATTTGCAGAGAACCAGACAATGGTTCTTCATAATTTTTTCAAATATCAATTTTCAAATATCAATTTTCTTTTGTTTTTCTCACATAAGTTATTTCATTGTTCATAGGAATTGTAATGTAAGGGTAGCCAATCTTCAATAAAATTACTGCAATATATGTATGCTTTGCCATCCAGTAAAAACCCTGTATTGTCACAAGATTAGCTTTTACCAGTGATTAGTACGCTTCAATTTATGTATGATTTTTAAATACCAGATAAATCATTACAAAATTTGATATCATATAGAATTTTCAGACAGATATTTATATGCTCCACACACAGGATGCACACTGAAAATTGAATTAGCATTTCAAGAAAAATTTTAGACATGAATACACTACTGTCGAGAGTTGTGACAGAATAATGCTGTAAGAGGTGCGCATTGAGTAAAATGAAAGAAGTAGTTTGAAGAGTTTATTTTCCAGTAATTACTCATATTGAAGGACCTAGATAAAGTGGGAACACATGCTGAATATCTTTTTTTAATCAATAAGTTTTTTATTGTGAAAATACCTTACAGAGGGGTTACAATTATATGAGGAAGGTAATGAGTACATTTCATATCAAGCATTGTTGCCTCCTCTTTTGTTTCCCCTTGCCATCTATGCCGTCCAACGTTCCCTTACCAAAGTTGTAAAGTTGGTTTTTCGAGATAACGTCTCGTACATCTCTTTGTTGCAATGGGCCCACCTCTATCTCTATTAAAACAATGTTTTTTTCATTCCCCTCAACAAATTATACCAACATCAAATATAGTGAAAACAGGGGATATACCGTGGGGAAGAGACATACAAAACAACAAAGAAATCATCTTATAAATGTGTTAGAAAAAATAGCAAGAAAGAAAAACCATTTTTATTGTGAAAATATTGTACAGAGGGGTTACAATTACATGGGCAAGATAATGAGTACATTTCTTATCAAGCATTCTGGCCTCTTTGTTTCCCCTTCCCATCCTTTTCCATCCTCCCCCCATCCCCACACCTAATCCTCCTCTCCCCCACCAAAGTTGTAAATTTCGTTTTCGACATAACGACTTGTGTATCTCATTGTTGCAATGGGTCCACCTGTATCCCTATTTAAACTATTTGTTTTTTCCCCTTACCTCCACAGATTATGTCGACTTCAAACAGTGAAAGCAGGGGTTATACAGTGGAGGAGGGACATACAAAGCAACAAAGAAATAATCTTGTAAATGCGCTAGAAACAATTGCATGAAAGAAGAAAAATTTGAATACATATATTAGGGTTCATTTCCCTATCATCAACTTATTTGACCTTTTCTGCTTAACTCAGATATATACTAGTTATTGCAAATAAGGGAAGCCATGGGACCAATGTTTCTTTGGGCCTGGCTTACTTCACTTCATATAATTTTTTCCAAGTCTTTCCATTTCCTAACAAATGGGGCAATGTCATTCTTTCTGATGGATGCATAGAATTCCATTGTGTATATATACCAAAAAATTAAGTCACCCAACAACAAATCTTCAAAGAAACGACTGCCCAATTATAAGTGGGCTAAAGTGTTAAACAGAAACTTCTCTGAAGTGGAAAGAAGGATGACCAATAGACACATGAAGAAACGTTCAACCTCCCTAGCCATTAAAGAAATGCAAAGGAAAACAATATTGAGATACCACCTCACCCCAGTTAGAATGGCTATAATCAAGAACTCTAATAACAACAGATACTGGAGGGGATGTGGACAGAAGGGAACTTTACTGTATTGTTGGTTGGAGTGTAAATTTGTCCATCAACTTTGGAAAGCAGTATGGAGGTTCCTCAAATGACTCCACATAGAGATTCAGTCTAACCCAGCAATCCCAATTTTGGTCATTTACCCAAATGCTCACAAACAAGACCACACTAACGCTACATCAAACCCTGTCACAGTTTTAAAATGTCTGTCATTCCTAATAGTACATTCAGGTTAGTAAATGAGATGCACTTTCAAAAGTGTTATAAAAATATTCAGAGACTGTGCAGTCACCATAACATTAAATTGGAAAAACTAGACTGAAATAATACAACATACACCAGGATTTCCACAACAAGAAAATGGTAAGACAAATACCAACATGGGAACATATGTATCAGCAAAACAAGAGAATATATTGGATATGACATATAAAACTTGGATGGGAAACGGAGAGAGAAATTTGGAGGAATTGCATTAATTATCTTTCTTATGTAACTATACCCCCTTTCCATTTCACCATGACAATAAAATTAAAAGAAAGAAGAAAACGTAGATCTAAAACATAGAAATGATGAGTATTGTTAAATATCTCATATTCAACTTCCTTTGAAATGAATGAGAATGATAACACCTATTAGTAATTTTTTGAATACTACTTTTTCAATTAGGTATTGCTTGAATATATAAGACAAAGAGAGAACAAAATAATTTTAGGCAAATTAGTTAAGTGTAATCTTTAAAATTCTGATAGATAGATCAATCCTATGAGTATCCTTTACTATGTTTATTGCAGCATTATTTACCATAGTGAAAATATGGAACCAACCCAGATGCCCCTGTGTAGATGAATGGATCAAGAAAAACCATTTGAGTACTTATCTTGATTGTTCAAAACTCTACTGGAACTAACAATACAAAAAATTATTCTGCCTTGGGAAATGGTGAAATTAATCAATTTTATAAATTATTCCACAGCCGGTTTCAGCTTTCATTTGTTTTGATATCAAATATTTATGGTTCACGTTGCTGCATGAAAAAAATAGAAAATTAGAGAACCGTCCTTTACGCCCTTTCCTCTTCATATTTCATGTATTTTCTTTGCTGGCAATTTCAGTTCCTTCTTCATCCTTCTGTTACTATGGTTGGAAATCTCAAAGTATTGGAAATTAAGCATAACAAAGAATATTTGAAAGAAGATTTTGAAAGATTAATAGATGTCTTTCTATTCAAATTCATGCCTGTTTTTACACTGTAGAATTCATTATCTCAAACTATAATCAGTCAAACAATATTTGCATCCTTTTTGTCAATTGGTTTAGAACCAAACACATTTGAGTGAAATTTCATGTCTTCAACATCATTCATCCAACATACAGGAAAGAAATGATAAAAAATACATGAAAATATGTCAAAATAAATGATCTTACAATCTTCAAGTATATTGCATGATGGTTGTATTTTTGTAGGTAGTAATTTTATATGCAGTAACTATGCCTCAGCAGGAGGATCTACTGAATATGTTTCTTGAGGAAAGTTTTAACCCTACAAGTGTAATTCAAGCAGTAAATTACAAAATCATGTTCCTGTCTCCTCTGTTAAAGTTTATGTGATTGTTCCTTTCAAATAAATGATCAATAAAAACTGACCATTGTGTACAAATATCTGATGACTCTGTATGTGGTAGAGATAGTTTTATCATATATAATAATTTTTCCATTGCATGTTATTTGCTCCTTTAAGTACTCAAATGAGAATATACTGAAATTTGAGCAGGATATAAGTGTCGATATATAGACTATGTCATTGGACATTAGCCAGTGGTACATCCTAAATGCTAAATCAAACACACTGTGTTAAAGAATTATCACTTTTTTTTCCTTGTGCAAAGTCTGAAATTGCATTGATTCACACAGAAAAGTGAAGAGCAATTAAACTGAAATAACATTTTAATGTTTACCTCATGTTAGTTGATATCTACAAAGACTTATTAATGCCAGAAAAAAAAATTCTTGTCAAATGCATTCTGGTTTGAACAGTGAGGATAAAAACGATGAAATTAGGGGTGTACAGGAAGATGATGGATGATGACCTGGGGATTAACAAGCTCTCACATAGAAAACAGATTTAGGTTTCTAATGAAAAGTCCAACTTTAGTCAGTCACACCAAGCGTGCCATCATAGTACACAGACTTTGTCCAGAAACGAAATATACAAGTGCGTATATCCAGATTTGAATACCTGTAGTGTAGTGGTGGTGTTAGTTCCTATCACTGCCAACAGAGAGCCCAGGAGAAAGGTGCTAGAAGCAGTCTAGGAGTGGATTCTACTCACTGCCATCAAGAAACAACAAGGAGTCAAAATCTTCATCCAGCTGACCACAGACAGTAGCAGATTGAGGGACAACTCTGAAACCATGGCAAAGATGTGTGTAACCCCACGACTTCCTAACTCCTCATGGAGCAGGCAGGAAAGTAGCCCATCACCCATCAATGGAGAAGATCACAATCTTTGATACTCATAAGGACCTGGCCAGAGCAGCCAGCACACAACTCAGCCTTTGGAAGAAGACAGGAGGAGCCATTCAACAGGTCAAAGTAACTTCAACTACATGCTCAGCTTGCCCCAGGCAGAGGGAGCTCAGCCCATGGAAGAGTGACTTTCTGTATTGGGTAAACAAACCCAGAGGCTGCCACTGTGCCTTGTATCAAAGTCAACAGACCCAGTGGTTGAAGGCATAAAAGAAAAGTAATTGAAACTAAGGAAACAAAATTCCTGAAAATGGCTCCAACCTGGGCTGTGTGAGTGTCTCAGGAGGTAGACCTTCAGGGAAAAGCTACTGATTGTTGAAAGATCTTAACCCTTCCCACAACTTAGCCCACCACATCAACTCCAAGATAAAGGAAACAGGCATCTCCCTCATTTGTGATGATCAAAGCATATTTAACTCCCACTGAACTACTCTCGAAGGACTGTCATAGTTTCTGAGAATGCAGAGCTTCTTTGTGTATGCTCAAGCTGATTTAAGAAACCAGTCACTCCAACAGACACTTCACCAAGAGACTGATTACAAATACAGGGTACAGACATGTTACAGCCCCACACAAAAAATTCGAGTAACTCTTTTCTACCTAATTTTTTAAAAATTACTATTGTTTTCTTTTTTTCATCATTTTTATTTTAAGTGTCTGCTTTAAAATTTTTTTATTATACTTTTCTCTTTTGGACTTTTTGTGTTTTTTACATCACTTAGTTGCGTTTGTACTCATCCACAGGTTTATATGCAACTTCTATTATTAGGCCTTATCCTTTATTGTGTTTATACTTAACTCAGATATCAATCCCTCAATTCACAAACTGTGGTTTAACTTCTTTTATTGTACTATTATTACTTTATACTTAATTTTTAAATTTTGTATTTTTCGTTTCCTTTTTTACTTTCCCTCCTCCTTTCCTTATACACTTTCTGCTTTCTGAATCCCTCACTCCTTTTCCCATCCACATTCCTCTAATCTTACTTTCTCACTATTCTCCCTAAACCTATTAATTTCTGGTCTGCTGACTCCTTCTTTCACTTTCTTAGATTATTGATCGATAGTTGTTTTTTGTTGTTGTTGTTGTTGAACTAGATTGTATCTGTTGAACTAGATTGTATCTGTACTCAGATTGACTGCATCAAAAATTCTGGGCAACTACAGGTTGCCTTAAAATAGTGTACTAGCACCAAATTGATTTTCTTTTAATAAGCAAAGGTGAAGAACGAGTCAGAGAAACACAAGAAATATGTCATCCAGGAAACTCAACTCCTCATGATAATCAGCAACAGAATTGTAAATGAGTAATCCAGACGAGAGTTCCAAAAATGCTCTACCAACACTACTGGTAAACATGCTGAATGAAAAGATTGAAAGCTTGGAAAGTGTGTGAGCATAATGAGCCTAACCATAAAGTATTACAGGAATTATGGGAGCGAGGTGAGGCTAAATTCCTAATATGTATGAGGAAGTTAATCAAAGATAAATACAGGAATTGTATGAGAAGGAGAAAATAAGCAAAGATTAACAGAGGCATTCATGAAATCCACAAACAGAAGGCCACAAAAGGAATGCTGAATGAAGTCCAACAGAAGGAAAGGGAGTCTAATGAAACTATAAGAACTGAACTAAGGAATTGGAGAATGAACCCTAAAAACCAAATCAAGTAATAAGGGAGTCCATACAAGATTTTAAACAGAGCTGCAGCAAGAATTCAAAGTGATGGAATATGAACATTTACAAGAAAAGAAAATTTAAAATAAATAAAAAGAAAAAAAAAAGCCTTGACAGTTGGTTAGCTAATGCAAAAGACCGAACTTCTGGGATTGAAAGAACCTAGACATTACAAAGAACAGACAAGAATTCAAGACAAATCCAAGAAAAATGAAAGATTTGTTTGATATTGAGAAGACACCATCAAAAGGCCTAATTTATGGTTTATGGTTGTAGACAAAGTATTATAGACAGAAGTTAAAGGTCTAGGAAGTTTATTTAACAGGACCCTAGCAGTGAATTTTCCAAATTTGCTAAAAGATACCACCATTCTAAAACAAGAAACTTTTAGAACCACAAATAGAATGGTTAAGAACAGGAAATCCTGCTATCACATTTTAATCTGCATAGGATCAAATGAGACCCTAGGAAAGGATCCCTAAATGTATTACAGATACAGATCTATCACTATTAAGGGAAAACAATCAGAATAACTTCAGATTTCTAGCCAAAGTTAATTAAAGCAAGAAGAGACTGGAATTATACATGCAGTGTCCTACAAACAACAGGAACCAGGAATACTGTATCCAGCTAAGTCTCTTTCAAAGAAAAGATCAAATAAAGTATCTTCCACAGCAAAGAAACATTCAAACAATATATCTCTACCAATTCAGCCCCACAAAAGATACTTGAAATATCCCACAGCTAGAAATCAAATAAGAACATGATAAAGGCCTGAAAGAGAAAATCTAAGAATCATAAGAAGAACCCAGTTAGCACAGGTCACAAGACAAAGAATAACGTCACAGGAGCAACCTAATTCTCAATATTAGTGGACTGAACTGTCCAAGTAAGCAACATAGGTTGTCTTGTTAGATCAAAAAGCAACATGCTTCTATCTGCTGACTTCAAGAGACATTCCCTTTCCACAAAATGAACATATGCACAAAGTAAAATAAATCTGGAATAAACAGGCCAGATTTGCAATCCTACATAGCAGATAAAATAGATTTCAAATTAAAATAAGCAAGAAGTGAGAAAGAAGGTCGCTACATACTAATTAATGAATATAACCTTCAGGGGGATACTACAATTCTTAATATCTATTCACCAAAAAACAGAGCACCCACTTTCATCTGAGAAACACTACTTTCCCTCAAGCATCATAAAGGTCCAAATATATTAATTCTTGGAGATAGATCATCCCAGCAAAAACTCAACTGAGAAATCTCATGTCTAAACAACTGTATAGATCAAATTCACTTAATACACTTCTACCAAATATTTCACCCTACAGCACCAGAATACACATTCTTCTCAGCATCACATGGAACATGTTCAATAAACATTTTAGGTCACAAAGCAAATTTGTCCAAATTCAGAAATATTGAATTTATGCCATGAAAAGAAGATAGTAAGAACGCTCAATAGGAAATAGACTCATTACCTTACTCATGTAATTGTAACCTCTCTGTACAAATTTTTTATAATAAAATACATATATATATATGTAATTTTAAGAGGGATTTGTACTTGGCTAATCACACTTCTCTGCAGATACATTCGTATGTCACATTTTTTTGGATAGTGTGGGTGTCTGTGGTGGGTTACCTTGCCACGAGCTTAAACAGATTGTGGCAGGAGGCTTGTAAGTTCAGAGAAAGACTGAAGTATATCAAAAGAAAGAAGGAAGGAAGGAAGACAGAAAGGAAGGAAGAAAGGAAGGAAGGAAGGAAGGAAGGAAGTAAGGAAGGAAGGAAGGAAGGAAGGAAGGAAGGAAGGAAGGAAGGAAGGAAGGAAAGAAGGAAGGAAGGAAGGAAGGAAGGAATTCAAGAAAGAAGGAAGAAATTAAGGTAGGAACAAAGAAAAGAAGCAAGGAGATTCAGATCCAGATGTTGATTGCTTACCCATAAATGTTATGTGAAAGTTAAAATAATAACAACAAATATTAAGAAACCAGGCATAGGGGTGATTGTCTATAATCCCAGAATTTGGGAATTAGGCAGGGTTTAAGTGAATCTGGGCTACTGGAAAAGTTCAAGATGAACGTGACATATGAAATGAAGAGCTTGTTACCCCAAAATTATACCTGAATACCCCTGACTGTTACCTATAATCCAACTTCCTTTGGAGGCATAGAATGGAAGAATCAAAGTTCAACGCCAGTCCAGAGAGAAATGTCCTTGAAACACTATCTTGACCAAGGGAAAGTGGAAGTGATGACCTGTGCCTGTCATCTCAGCACCGAAGGAAGCCCATAAAATATAAAATTGTGGTTTCTAGATGTGTGCCTGGATAGGAAACAGAATCCTCTCAAAAATAAATAGGCAAACAAACAATGAGATCTACCTCAAAAACAACCAGTGTAAATAGAGGCTGAAGATGTGACTGAGCACATACATATTAAGGGAAAGTGGTAGAGAACTTGTCAAGTAGAAGTGAGGAACTAAATTTACACAACAGAAGCATCAAATGAAAACAAATGAAAGATGAAACAGGCTGCGGGATACTTTATAAAACTGATGAATTTCATCATTTTTCAATGTTGCCATTTTCCTAAACTCTTGCATCTCACAGTGTGATGCAATATGCCTTGTTCTGTTGCAAAGACTAACATGAATTGACTCAAAAATTATAGCCATATATGCAAAAGATCATAGCGATGTAATAAATAATATTCCATACAATTACAAAAGAAGTGTCATAGATAAAACTTCAACTATGTTTCAAAAGAATAGTTCTGATTCCATTAGGAAGTGTGAAATATGCAAATGTTTGCAACATAACAGTCACAGTAGTTAGTGTTATTAGGTACAGATTCAGAATGATGTGGAATAATTAGCTATCTTTTCATAACTATATGAATAATTAATGTCTATTTTAATAGTTCAATTCTACACATCAATAGTAGGAGATTCTAAAGACTGACTCCCATTAAAAATTGATTTATCATATCTGAATCTTGAGAACTCTAGTGTTGGGGGAAAGCAATATTTGCAATCCGTTCAGATGATAGAGCACTTAGTGGTTATCCAAATTAGGTGATAGGAAAGCAATAGTGTAGGATGGCATTGCATAAAAATAATTTATTTTAAATACTATTGCCAGGTGCCAAATTGCACTTATCTGTGTTTACGTTAATCCCGTTAAGATAATGGGACCACCAATGATTCCCTAATTAATATAAAAAGATTTTTGTTTTTGTAAGTGTGGAAGAATAAGGTGAAACAAGACTTCACCATGTCAAGCCAAATATTTCAAACGCATGAATATGAGACACAAATAATTTGACATGTACATAGAAAGGCTTAAGCCTCCACATATTAACACAGTTCATCACTAAGAAGCAAACAATGATTCAAACAGTATTTGGAAAGCAGTTGGTATAATTTGTGGAGGGGAAGGGCAAAAACAAAATTGTTTAACTAGAGGTACAGATGGACCCATTGCAACAATGAGATGTACAAGTCATTATGTCAAACAAACTTACAACTTGGTTGTGGGGGGTGGATCAGGTGAGGGAAGTATGGGAAGGGATGGAAGTGGTAGGGAAAGGAGAAACAAAGAGCTGTGGTTTATAGTGAAGACATCACATCTGATCAGAGGCTATTTCAGCACTGAATATTTTCAACAGCTCAACAAATTCAGATTTTGGATTGATTTGACCTCTCTGCTCTTTACTTTCTATTTGGAGCAGTCTAGAATACATCGTATTTCTTCTCTCTTTTCATGTCTAAGGCTATGTTTTAGTACCTTGTCCACAAATAGACAATTCAGGGTTATTTCTTTGTATCAAATTCCTTAACTTATTCACAGTTGAAAGAATTATTTTTATGCCAAGTTAGGTACCATATTTTTATTTTCCTGTCATGCATAGACATCTTTGCCTGCCTTTGTAGTAGACAATTAGAATATATTTTAATGAATAATGGGCTTTAGCTTGATGTTGTGACTCATGTAGTAGAATGACTATTTGGCAAACACAATAACCTCAGTTCAAACCTCAAAACCATCAGTAATTGAACTCATCCGATATATTAAGGGCTTGAATTTCATTAGAAACAAGATGATCTAAATAACTTTTTTTGTCAGTCATGGGGCCTGAACTCTGTGCTTGGGTGCTGTCGCTCAGCTCTTCAGCTCATGCTACCACTTGAGCCACAGTGCCACTTCCCACTTTTTCTGCCTATATGATGCTGAAGACTTGAACCCAGGGCCTCATGCATGCAGAGATAGCACTATACCACTGATCCACCTTCCAGTCTTCTATAACTTTTATTACTACATACATATCTTCACATTGAGAACAGACTCTATTCATAGAAAGGGAAATAAAGAAGACTGAGGATAATAATGTATCTTCTAACTCATCTGAATAATTAGAAATCTACCCTACTCCAAAAACTGAATGAAATTGTGAACTATAGCATTTATTACTGAAATTTGTATATGATTTGTATTTTTCACTTTGTATTCATTTTACCAAGATTGAAATTCTGTCTCTCTTTTCTTTTTCTTTTTTTTTTTAACATTTTGGGATGTTACAAAATAAAACCAGGGTTTCTTTCTCTTAAAGCATGGCATGAGAGTCTGAAATGACTCACAACTAAAAACCTTCAGAGTACAATACCACTTGTCAGAGTGAAAGATGAAAGATTCTGCATGACAGCATTACAAGTAATATAGATCAAGTGCTAAAGTGTTATTCTCCTAATGCCTGTAAAATATAGAAATATTGAAAAATAAATGGAGATTGTACAAGTCTATCTATATAATTGTTCTTAATATTGTACCTCCTAAGGAAAAGGAGAGACATGAAATAAATGGGAATGAAAGGCGACTTAGCAGCCTGGGAGTTGGTTCCTTGAACACTGAGTTCCATATTTATGCTCATCATTTTCTTCTCAGGGAAAGATTTTAAGATTTTTGTTTCCATTATATTTTCTAGAAATAATGACAGAGATTCACCAAAGTTTACTCCATAGTAAGTCCTTTAATGAATACAGTAAAATCTAAGTTTCTACTTTTGCATATGGAATTCATTTCAAAAGTGGTCATAATTTTCACTTACACTGAAGATCATCTATAGTCATGTACATTTACTTCATTTTCGTTTATCTGACTTTTGGTATTTCCTTAGAGATAGCAAGTTATTATTACTTTTTTCAGCAGGGACTAACAAATAGCAACAATTCTGATGCTAAAATACTGTATATTGGTCCAACAACTAGAAATATATTCCTTAAAATTGTAGAGTTACATTTTTTCTAGTTGTGTTATAGAGATAATAATTGTGTGTAAAAGGGTTGGCTATTCATATATATGTTTTTTTGATGTCTTGTCCATCCCCTTATATTGATGCTGAATTTTACACTAATTTGAACTGAATTCTTTTTTGTAGCCATTTCCTTTTTGATATTGTACAAACACTCACACACACACACACAAACACACACACAAACACTCACACACACGCACACACACACGAACACATATGTTCATCCTGAATTGCAGCAACTATACATCAGACCTTCCTGAACAGCACAGGCCAAAACAGAGGCTCCTCATTGTTAAAAAAATGGCCTGTTAATGATAACTCTGACTATATTTTTTAATTATTTATATCTCTTTGTCCTCCATAAAAGCTCTCATTCCACACATGGGAGTTCTGATTCCTTTTGTGCCTACAATGCCTTATGAAGAGAATGTTACTGAAGTTTTGTTAATAAGTATAATAATAAGAGAATGATCTTACAACTGTGTACTTCTTTTTTCATTCCTAACATTCGCTTTCTTTCCTTCTCCTCTACTTTTATTTTTTACACTAGGCTAAGACCATATCTCAAAAGGTACTTGTGCACACCAATATCAAATGTGTCTTTGTGTGCACCCGACCTGTGCTTAATTTAGCTACAAGTAACAAAGCTAACTGAAATTGACAATAATATGCTGCAGTTTAAAAAGAATTGAGATAAAAATGTTGAGAATGTTGTAATTATAAACTTGCATGCTTTTGTAGAATCTATTCTTCATGTATTCTTTCTGATTTCACTTTAGAATAAGGATCTTCCTAACCACAGTACTATTGAATATCACATCGGTAGTTTTACTGAAACTGTGAACCTAGTTGGGAAAAGTGACAACTCCAAAACTGTTTTTTCTGCAAAAATCTCTGTTCTTCCCTCACCATAAGCCTGAGATTATACTGCTATCTCTTATTGTGATCCTCACATATTTCATGTTTTACTCATGCATTGATTTGGTCTTCTTTTTTATTAATCTAATTCTGTGATTTCCTGTTCTTAAATGTTAACCTAACTCTCCACTGAGACAAACATATGGAAAGTTCTATTTCAAATGACAAAATTAAGGTGCTTCCAATTTGGGCACAGAAAAAGAATCTGTATGTAAAATTTAATTTTACTGATGGTCAGGGTTGCAAAAATGTTGCAAGCATTTTAAGAAATAAAGAGTTCTAATGGACAGAATAATATATGTAGCCAAATTTGCTTATTTAAACAGATTAAAATTTTAGCAATCATGATTACTTTTTTTTGCTAATCAACATATTTGTTTTAGAGTGCTTTATAAAAACAAATTGTGAAGGAATTAAATGTCAAACAGTGATTTTTAAGACTGTTTCTGAGCTCAAGTTTAGCTCAGTAGTTTGGAGTTATTAGGAAGTCATCATAATTTAATGTTTTCAATAAAACAAATTATAGATATATTCTTAGTTTTGCATGACACATACACAATTGTTTGTTTATTTCAAGTTTAACAAATTTCGCATACCAGTTGTAAACATATGAATAAAATCCTTCTTTTCTGTCTTTCAGTTTAGGGTTGTTCTTTAAATCAAATGTCTCAGATAAAATAGAAATAAAGCAGAATATTGAATTTTTAATAATGGGAATGGAAGGGAGAAACTAAAAGTTATTGAACAAATACTACACACCAGTCTCTACATTGAGTTTCTCAAGTCCTCTTTTATAAATTAATTGGTAAATCACAAAGGTTTCTTTATTCACTTTGGTGGGGCATAGGGGGAGGATTGTGTGTGGGGAAAGCTTGGAAGGGATGGGAAGGGGAAACAAAGGAGGAAGCTACAATACTTGATAAGAAATGTACTCATTATCTTGCCTATGTAATTGTAACCACCTGTACAGTTTTTTCACAATCATTTTTTTAAAAATGGTATAAGAAAAAAAAAGAAAATTAAAACTAGATTTATTGAGGATTATTTTAAACTTCTCTTGTCATATGAATTGTAAAACTAGGTGCTCACAAACCATTTCCTTTCTTCCTTTCAACTGCCTGAAAATTTACCCATATTAGTGATATTTGAGACATGTACAATGGCATAAATCCACCTAATACCTTGACTCATCTGTACAATGTCCAACAATATCATCATGACAATTAAGAGAGTATGGTGTCTCATGTCTACCATCCTAGCATTCAGGTGAGAGATACAGGGGAATTGTCTAACATATTTTCAGATCATCTACAATCCATGCAATATAAGCATATATATAAAAGATCAAGCAATACTTCAATCAAAAAATACTGATTAATAGTGTTACAGACTATACTATTTCATCAATTCTGAAATTAGGAACACAGATAATTCCATTGACAAGAATCAGAAATGCACATAGAACATCAAATTGCAATCATTTTGAGGAGAGAAAAATTCAAAAAGTATTTGAATAGCTTCTGCATACTCTGCTAAATGCTTTCATATAAAGGCTTGCTCTCTCACCTCTTTTCTTGATCCACCAAGATTCCTTTATTTCACGGAACAGCAAACTGAGATGAGAAAAGCTAAATAACTGGAAATCATGAAAGGACCACGAATAAAACACAGGTTTCTAGAACATCTAAAATCAAGTTTTTTGAGGTTGAGAGGGTTGGGCAAGTGTAAGAATCATGTGTAGAAAGAGGTAGCTTCTTTTTTAAGCAACTCTATATTCTATTGCTTGTATAATAATGAAAGGGCTATGTTTTACAAAAAAACTTATAAATTTCAATCAGTGTAGATTTTAACTTCTTGTCAACCAGCTCCCATGAATGTCAGAGATAATTTGCTCAAATTATGACTTTTTATGCAATGCTCAGAATATTCTTTTTCCTCTTTCAGAAACAACACCTGTCTTTCCCTGTTTGGATTCTATTATTCAGAGGTTAATTTTCTTGACCAGGAATCTGCAAATAGTAGCCTATGGTCGTTATTTTGTGCTTTGATCAGGAGCAAAGAATATTTTTCTAAGACTAAGTAATGGAAAAATTAGACAAATAACCGAAAGTACTAATTATTGTAAACTATAGGCAATCTATATCTCTTAATACATTTTACCACTCCCAGCTTTATTCTCTTACATGTTGTCTGTAGCTGCTTTAGCACCACAATGTTCGAGACTGAGGTGCAGATAAAAGACTATGTGTCTGCAAACCCTAGAATTTTTACAATCTGCCTCCGTTTATGAAAAGTTTATTGCCTCTGCACTCTGTTCTCTTTTCTTTTCACACCATGTAATGCCAGAATAACCACTTAATGTAGGGTTCTTGTCTCTATGTATATGATTCCTTGAGTTTTTGCTTAGAACCTTCATCAACAAAAGTCCAGAATAGATCAAGACTTTGCTTATGACTTTTTCACACATGAAATTCAAAAAATTATGACTTTTAAAATAACTCAACCCAATTTAGTAAAAATTTAGCAAAAGCATTCACTTTTCTGTTTAAAATACAAAGTAAAGTAAGTAAAACATGCTTGCCATAAAAATATGCCCTTCTATGCTATTATTCACACATCTGTGTTGGTCTGGGAGCTGACTTGATCTTCTATTGTTCTAATTTTACTCACCTATACTATTTCTTAATACCCTTTTTAGCATGGATAAACAATTGGTTGTTGCTGACACCTAATATAAACCACATTTAAAATTATTGGTAAGCTTGCTGCTGTTGCCTTCTCTGCCTAAAATACCTAGGACATTCCTCTATCAAAGAGAAAAACTGGTTGATGGAAGAATGCTGAATCAAGCCTTCAAAATGTTGCTTGTCCTTAACTGGGGAAGCTTAATTAATGTATGCACTTTCCTTTATTAATTTCCCTAGTGACAATACTGCCCAAATTCACAAAATTTTGGAATTGAAGTAATAAACATAATAAAATATTGAAAAATTATATTGAATACAAATTTTTTTCCATTCATAAATTTACAAAAAAGCACACAATAGGTTAAAGACCTGTGATTATTTCAAAGAAACAACAACAAACAAAAATCCAGAATGGGAAAGTATTTTATGATATACTCAAGACATAAGCAAAAACAGGATGTACATGTTTTAGGTATATGAGAAAATATTATTTATGTCAATGTAACTGTTTTCTATACATCCAGGTTATACCAGAGTTTGAGTGTTCCTGAAAATAAAACACAATCACAAGATAGTATGTGCTCTCATAGGCTTTACAGTTAATAAGACATCACATGTATCTGTTGTGGATCAAAGTGGTAAGGATAATGACAAAGACAAAGACAGAAAGACAAAGAGAAAAGGGAGATGTTCGAGGAAAAAGAGACAAAGATATTAGTAAGAAAAGAGTTCAGAAGAAGAGGTAGAGAGAGTCTACTACTTTGGGGAAAATTAGAAATTTGTTTAATTCAAATTTATGATTACTACTGAAAGATAATCTATTTTCATTCTGACAGTTTTATAAAGCTAACAGAGTACATTTTTGAAATCCAGACCCTCCAAATTCTATAACAAACCAATTTTGAGCACAATTTTGCAGAAAACATAAATTGAAATATAATATGTAGACTAATTAGAATCCTTGCTATAAATCACCATAAGATGCTTCTTTGTCAAAAGAGTTATCACATTCAGGCTTCAATTAATGTAATCTGTTTTTGTCACAAATAACTGTAATTGTTAAATGCATTTTGGAAATATACACCTTGAAACTGTACATTTTTAAATATTTTCCGTAGTCAGCAAGCTTTTTATAAAGTAATATGGAAGATGGTATATGAGAGTGCCAGTACTATAATGCATTTAGGATTTCAGCAATTTTTTTAAAAATTTTATTTATTTTTTATTGTGAAAATACTGTACAGAGGGGATACAATTACTGGGCAAGATAATTAGTACATTTCTTATCAAGCATTGTAGCCTCCTCCTTTGTTTCCCCTTCCCATCCCTTTCCATCCTCCCACCCCTCCCCGCCCTCCACCCAATCCTCCCTGCCACCCCCCCACCAAAGTTGTAAAGTTTGTTTTCGACATTACGACTTGTACTTCTCATTGTTGCAACGGGTCCACCTGTATCCTTATTTAAACAACTTGTTTTTCCCCTTCCCCTCCACAAATTATACCATCAAATACAGTGAGAGCAGGGGTTATACTGTGGGGGAGGGACATAAAATACAACAAAGAAATAATCTTATAAATGCCTTAGAAACAATCGCATGAAAGAAAAAAAAACATTTGAATACATATCTAGAGTTCATTTTCCTAACATCACCTTATGTAACCTTTTCTGCTTGACTCAGACATATACTAGATATGGCAAATAAGGGAAACCATGGAAGATATGTTTCTTTGCATCTGTCTTACTTCACTTAATAGAATTTTTACAAGGCTTTCCATTTCCTAACAAATGGGGCAATGTCATTCTTTCTGATGGAGGCACAGAATTCCATTGTGTATATAAACCACATTTTCTTGATCCATTCATTTACTGAGGGGTATCTGGGTTGGTTCCATATCTTATAGTAAATAGTAAATAGTTCCATATCTATAGTAAATAATGCTTCAATAAACATAGTTGTGCTGGAAGCTTTAGTGTGTTCTTGTTTGTAAAACTTTGGGTAAATGCCCAAAGTGGGATTGCTGGGTCAAAGGGAAGCTCTATGTGGAGTCTTTTGAAGAACCTCCATACTACTTTACAAAGTGGTTGAACAAGTTTACACTCTCACCAACAATGCAGTAAAGTTCCCTTCTGTCTACATCCCCTCCAGCATCTGTTGTTATTAGAGTTCTTGATTTTTGCCATTCTAACTGGGTTGAGGTGGTATCTTAATGATATCAGCAATTTTTTATTATGAACTAAGGGATAATATATGATACACTGACATACTTTACTGTGATAATCACAGAAAAGATCAGTAAAATATGGCTTTTCTTTTCCTTTTCTTTTCCAAAAAGCCTACTAAATATTACAACAAGTAGTATTATTGAGGAGAAAGATGGAATTTTTTCAATTCATTCTGAAGTGAGGAGAGTAGGTCTGGCCAGAAAACTCCTGGACACATGATGGATGGTAGGGTCTGGCTTCTCGTCTTCATGGTGGAGGAAGGAGAAGCCCCTGCCTCCTAGATGATGTGCAACCTTGAATTTCTGGATGCAGGGCCTGGGACATAATTATAGGTTACTAAACCTGTCAGCCCAGTCCCTGGAACTAGGAGTTCCTGTGATTCTGCTCCTTGACCTGGACCAGCTCAGGTAATTCCGTGTGCCTCTGTGTTTGTGTCCTATGTACTGGTTTCTGGCTCCATGCATTCTCTGGTCACCTTGGAGTCCCACTTCAGCTCTCAGTTGGAGCCTTCTGGTCACCCTGGAGTCCCACTTCAGCTCTCAGTTGGAGCCTGAATTGGCTTAATGGTATTGTTTTTGTTCTTTGGTTCCTCTCCAGCCTTCAAGGCTCAGTGTTAAGTATATTTGCTGGCTGGTCTTTGAGACAGTAGTCCACTATTCAGTCACTGGCCTTTTAATAAAGACTGAGATTTAACCTCTCAAAATATGGCTTCTCAATTTTCTTACTGTATAAAAGTTCTTAAGAAGGAATATGTATTCAGTCTATATATGTGGTTCAGCAAATGCAAAATTAGGAAGCCCAGTCAATCTGAAGATGAGGGAAAGAAATCACTAGCTTGGATATCTTGCTTTGGAAATCAACACTGGCTAATTCAACCTCTTGCCCGAAGGGGTCTGGCCGCAAACAACCTTAATATTGGAGTCAGTTCTTAAAAGCATCTTCTGGTTAGTAGACATGCATGAGGGAAAGTTGTGAGATGCCAGAAAAGCATGTCACTCATTTATTACTTTTTTTCTTACACTGAATGGGATAGTCAAGTCATGGTAAATGTATTATGTAAAATACCAAAATTATGGGTTTATATCTTAGTTATGCTATTATTGGAAATAAATGAGATAATGTGAGAAATATAAAACATTAAGTATTTTAAAACTGCTTGATTGATCCACGAAAAAGAACTTGTCTAGCAAGCACTTTAGTATGTCTTAGATCAGGCCCTCTACCATGTTCTCCATAGACACACAAAAAAAGAAGGAAAACGAGAAAGAAAGAGAGAGAGAGAGAGAGAGGGAGAGAGAGATGAAGAAACAGAAATGGACAGGAAGTAAGGAAGGACAGAAAGGAGGGAGGAAAAGAGGGAGAAACACAAAAAACAAGGTATCTCTGTTGAATGTGTATTAAAAGGATATGATATAAAGAGTTCAGAGAGAAATGTCTTCCAGAAAAAGTATGTTGTTATTTGGGAATATTTTTCTATTTTCCATTTCTCTCCAGACTTCATGAATCCTACTCTTCTGTCTTCCCTCAATCATTATTTCCTTTTACTCTTTGTGGCAGGAAGTTTCCATTTCCTTCCTAGCTGCTTTCACTCATGTGTAGTCTTATTTTCCATCATAACTTCCTGAACTATCAAGGCTGCATCTCTGAAAGGATGAATTTTAGTTTAGTTTGTTTGTTCCTTTCTTCCCAAATTAGACTTTCCCCCACGTTTTCACACTTTTATCTATAACTTACTGAGAAGCATATCTATGTTCTTTGTAACTGTTTCATCAATCGCTACCAAATTTACCTCTATAAAGTTTCTCTCATCTCAATCTCTGTGTCAAACTAATTTAAACAATATCTGCTACTTTTATCATTTAACCCCTATCGTACAGTTACTTAATTTGGCTTCTTTTAAAAGAATAAATTTGGCCTTCTTACGTCAATTTTCTACATAATTGACAAAAAAATTCTGCCTCATTTGCATATGTGACCTTTTTTACATCCTGTTTAAACTCATTGTGGTTCACTGTGATTGAAAAAATAAGCAGTTTTGCTTCATATAGAAAACAAAACCCTGAAATATTTCAGATTCCAATTTTGTCTGGTATACATTACAATTTATACCTCTGAAGTACTTTGTGGCTGAAGTCACCAAATTGTTTCTAGTTCAATGAGAAGCCATCCTTTGCCCGTTTGTGAGTGTATCCTGGAAGTCGTTTCTTAATGGCTCCTTTCTTGGATTCTTTCTATCATACTGCATAGGATCTATGTGAATAGAAAGGGAGAGGGGAACCTAGGGTAAGTAAAGCAGGAGAAAACTAGGGAAAGGGTAATACTGTTAGGAAATACATTCATTTCCTTACTCTATTTTTAAAGATACATGAAAATATGAAAGATGCTTTATGTAAATGACAAGATACATAGTGCATAGAGAAGTATCTAATCAAAAGAAATAGGTGACATTGTTTCCAAAGGTAAAATTCTAATGGAACAGGTGGATGATTTTTGTTCCTTTGTCAGTCATGGGGCTTGACCCCTGGGCTTGGGCGATGACCCTGCACTCTCAAACTCAAAGCAAGCATTCCACACAATATCTATACCCACGTACATTTAATTGATCATACGTAACCTAGAACATTTGGGAAATCAGTAAACAATAAAAATTATATCAACAACATACAATGAGATTGAGACAACAAACATCTTACCAATAGACAGAAACCTAATAACAAATGATGTAAATTTACAATATATTTTTTTGTTTTGTATTTACTTATCAGCAGTATTAGACATTGACCACTATGTTTATATTTGCTTGTTTACTTAACAGTATATTATTCCTTATGAAAACACTTTCAATTTTTATTTTCTACTTATCCCATCCAAATGGAATTAAATCTGTGCAAAATCTGTTCTTGTTTCCTTTTTCTGGATAGCTACCATTTTCTTCTGGAATATTGTTGTCAGTAAACAATCTTTACATGACCAATGCATTCTTCCTTATGATGTCAACAATGAAGGCCCAATTTAACTGAAAATCTCCTCCGAATATTCCAGTTATCCTACCTTTTTCTTGGCATTCATGAAACAAAGACAGTTGAATGGAAATATAGGAGTCTACAATTAACAGGACCCTGCATTCCCTCTCTCAAATCTATTTTGCTGATGGAGACTCATGAGTGTCGATGTAAAGTTATTAAGAAATGCAGAAAAAGCAGAGGGAGGTGGATAGTAAAAACAAGAGGTAGAGGGAGTACCGAGTCGACAGGTTAATCAGGCAGAGGTTTGGCAGGTTTGCAGTGGGGTCCTCCCATGAATTCAAAAGTTGGTAACATTGGGTGAGGGATGTTGAAATCTAGGTTCTAATTAGCCATCTATCAGTAGTGGGTCTCTGAATGGAGAAAAGAGTATAATAGGGAGGAACATGAAAATTTTACCCTGAAATATAGCACAGTTTTTTCTGAAATAAGTTGGAATGATGTAGGTAATTCATTTAGATATTATATTTTGATAAAGGATATTGTTTATAATGGCATATGCATTACTTTGTATATGGAATACATTCTCTCAAAGCTATGAAATTATCAAATAAGGTATTAGAAAGAGATGGATGCGGATTGGGAAGGTGGCTCCGTGGTAGAGCACTTGCCTTGCATGCATGAGGCCCTGGGTTCGATTCCTCAGTACCACATAAGAAAAAAGAAAAAAGAAGTCAGAAGTGTCGCGGTGGCTCAAGTGTTAGAGCACTAGCCTTGAGCTGAAGAGCTGAGGGACAGCAACTAGGCCCAGAGTTCAGGCCCCACGACCGGACCCGAAAAAGAAAAGTTAAAAAGAAAGAAAGAGAGATACATGTCCAGAATCAATTCATAATATCACATACTCTAAGAAAGCTATCTCAAGAGGTTTCTCCAGTTTAACATGAATTTTGTTGATCCAGTATCTTATCCTTTTTCAAACCCTAAGCCTAACCTAGTTGGAATACGAACCCTAACCCTAAATGTATCTGAATCATCCTCATGTAAATAGCAATACTGTGTTTAACATTTGTCCTAACTCTTCTTCAGCCTGTCGTTCTCAGATTTACTTTTCAATTTTATACTCAACCTTCCATTTCCCTAATCCTAATTTTAATCCTGGTCAGAACCCCAAGAGTAACCTTGACTATAATAGTAATCCAATCCTAAAATTAGTGGAAAATACTCGAGTTTAGAAATACCTTAACACTAAGAGATATTCCTTGTCTTTGAATTGATTTGCAGTTTACTCCAAGTCCTACGGATTCCTTGACTTGGACACCGAATCTATCTTGTACCCTGAATCTATTTCTATCCTATTATGAATGATTAACCTCAAATCCTCATATGGTGAAAAATACTATAGTTTCCACTGATCTTAACTTTTACTGAATTCCTAGATCTCCAAAAACGTTGCAGATTTCCTTAAAATCTAGTCTACTTCCTAACCCTAACTAGATAACTAAACCTTACCAGAAACCTAACTCTCAATTTAATCCTATTGATCCCTGAATAGGAATCTTAGGAAAAACTCTGTATCAAAGAATGTAATTTAAGACCAGATGCCTTGACAATATTACCGGAATTGTTAGGGGAACCACGAGGTCTCCTAGGCACATGTGAAAACTACCAAAAATCAGGAATCACAACAACTCAAAGTAAGTGTGGATAAATGGGATTACATCAAATAAATCAATCTTTTGTTAGGCTCAAAAGCGTGGAGAAAAAAAGAGATTGTGTAGCACAGATTTATTAAGGAGAAAGCTTACAGATGAGAGCCTCAGCCACTGCTATTCCTTTACTTCCTTTTATAACTAGGATATTTATAGTGGGTTTACATGAATGTAAGAGTTTTCTGGTGGGGATTAGTAACAAAACAACTGATGCTAAGACATAGATAACATGAGAAATGATTTCTAGCTGGAGAAAGAGATTAAGTGAGGGGGTATAATTCATAGCCTTGCTAGATGCCAGCTAAGTAAGGTATAGCTACGCAAGGGAAGGGCAGTAAAGTAGGAGTGGTTATCAACAAAGCACTGGTCTGAAGCCTCAAAATAAAGACTCCTGTCAATGTGGACTGAACAGTCTTTAACATGATGTTTTACTTAAATTAAGAAGCCTTACTTTTATTTTTATGAAATGGGATGGTGCATAGTCACTGGCAATCTCTGCGATGTCAGGTAATCCAATCTACTCATTCATGTGTAACCCAATAGCCAGGTTTCAACACAAACCTGGGATTGTACAAAACCACAATGAGATTGTACAAATGAGACTGTGACTTTTCCCTCCTCTGAATGAAATTCTGGTGAAATGATTTGTCTTCCAGACGTTTACAAAATATTTCTCATGATCTTTTCTACTATTTTGTCTTTATTGTTGATGTTCATAGTACTTTTTTATTGCTGTCTTGTGTATATACCATTTTGGGGGCTTAAACTCAGTGTTTCATGGTCTCCTTAGATTTTTGCTCATGGATGATGACACTCTATTCTTGAGCCATATCTTCACATTCTTATTCTTGTGGGATAATTGGAGATGTTTTCACATTTTTGTTTGTTTAGACTTACATTGAACCAAAATCTTCAGGTCGTATCCTCCTGATTTTTTAAGATTCTACACAAAAGGCCACTAACAGCAGGCTTTGTTCTACTGTTATTTAAATTATGTGGTAGAAGAAAATGGAATTATATTTGTGTTAAGTATGCAATTTTCAAATACAAGTTTAAATCAACTTGTTATAATGTAACTATTATCAATTTTAACTCTTAACTATTATCAATTTTTACGCATTCCCACAGAAATATAATTGAAAACAAAAGGCATATTTGTTTTCTTAAAACAAGTAATGGAACCATGGATTTCTTTCACTTTACAATTCATGTTTTATATAACTTTAATTAGCAGACTTCCATGACTAAAAGTAAATATATTAATTTTATACTACAAGAACCAAAGTGATCATAGTTAAGAACAGATATTTCAACACAGCCAAAAGATAGTTTTGAGCACTCTCACTAAAATGTAATGTTACATAAAGCAACTATTTGATCTGATCTAGTTTAATCATTACACAACATATAAATGTATGGGACTACCACTCAATTCTTCATAAATATGTAACAAATAATTATGTAGCTAGGGGCCAGTGGCTAATGCTTGTAAGCCTAGCTACTATAGAGGTTGAAATCTGAAAATCATGGTTCAAAGCAAGCCCAGGCCAGAAAGTCCATTAGACTCTTATCTCCAATGAAACACCAAAAAATCTGGCAGTGGCTCAAGTGGTAGAGCACGAGTCTTGAGCTGAAGAGTTGAGGGAGAGCATCCAGGCCCAGATTTCAAATCCCCTGACTAACAAAAATTAAACTTAAACAGTTACAAATAAACTAATATTTTGACATGAATGTTAAAAAATATTGTAAAATAATTAAATCCTCACTAGATATACTAGTTCATATAAATGTAGAGATGTGTTTTCTGGTTTTAATTGTCAATGAATTGTGTAAATAAAACAATTCTCACTCAATTCATATTTGTATGTTTATATGCCATAAGTATAATTGCTAATTGATAGGCAATGCTGTTTTAAGAATCTCCCTTGGCTTTCTAACATTAACCCTTCTAACCTAAAATCAATATACCCTCCAACCTTGTCAGGGTTTTCATTGACTGTAAAGTCAGTTATCTCATTGGAATAGAAAAATATAAGCCAAAATCATTGTTTGGAAAAACTATGACGTTTTACATGCATTTCACTTGCTTAAGACCTAAAAACATTGAAGTCATCTTAACGCTAGTCTTCTAGCATTAAGTCTTCTGAGTGTTTTAATCTCTTAAGAGATGAAACTCTTTAGTTATACATGTATTTTTTTTCTCCCTAACATCCTATTCCTTAGGATAATCTTTTTATGTAACCCTGTGTCCCTGGTTAGAAGACTGGAAGAAAGGCATTAATGAAAATAGCCAAGGAAATACTTGGAAACAATTAAAAAGCAATCCCAGACCCTCCTTATTTCACTGACAGTACATGGTAAAATATCAGTCTTTTGTTATCATTTAAAGAACAACAAATAAACTTTAATTAGCAGTGAAGAATGGAAGAGACAACTTTTTGAAGACAGTATAACTTTGGAAATTTTAACATAAGCATAATGGACTTATCTTGTTATTCTGTGTAATTGCCAACAAAACAGAGTGCAACACCCAAGGGGAGGAAAACACAAATCACAGCAGTAAACTTTTGTCAATAAAATAACTGTGAGGGTGTGACTCTTTCAAAGTCAGGCTTACAAAGAGGAAAAGTGTATTTGCTTTAATGTAAACAATAAAATAAAAAATCTTTTATTGACATTTTACATACCTTGACTAGGACTTCTCATGTTGGAGAAGAGAAAAGATATGAAGAAGTTCAAGATTTTTTGACTATTTCCCGAAATCATTCTATTTTATCAGCTATAGCAACATAAGTAGCCTTTGTTACTCTAAGTATCATGCTTGTTTACATCTAGAAACATTGTTTGTTCCTGGGGCATAGGGTGCAAACACTTGCATACTAATAAAGAGTCATTTCCGTAGAAAGGGGAGTTGCTGTGTAAAGAAATCTAAAATACAAAATACAGCATAAAGGAAACTATTTTCTAGCAGTATCAGTCTGTAGGTGTAAATTTTGTTTTCCATTGTTTCAGGGGACCATTTTTGTTATCTCCTTTATCATCTGGTGATGCTATAATATCATCTTGGGATTGCTGTATCTTTACTGGATTTTCTCATTTCTGTTCTAAAGGTCAGAAAGATAGAAAATTGAGGGTCTGTTTCTGTTTTCCTTTTTTTTTTTTATTATTTTAGGAACTGTAATTCAAAATGATATATAATATCAGGAGACAGATTTTATTTCCATATTCCTACCCTAGGCTTTGGTAATTAGTGATCCCCAAATGTGGAAAATAAAGATAGGGAGCTGCTTATTTAGATATTATTTAGAATTTCAAGACTTCATTAATGCAAGGCCCTTTAGTATGTACATTATAGATGAGTACAAGTGGTGGCAACTTATACTTATTTTCAGAAACTAAGACATGTTGGTGGCAACTTATACTTATTTTCAGAAACTAAGACATGTGGTGTCCCTGTAGTTGCATCAAGAAAACTTGGCTGTTGAGCTTAGTTTACTAAACTAAGAGTGCTGTAACCAATTTCTACAAGTTTAGTACATTGAATTATCCGTTTTTATCATTTTACAGTTCTAAAGGACAGAAATCTAAAAGTAGTCTCACTAGATTAAAGTCTAGGCAGAAACAGAGCTGAAATATTTTCAGATGATTCCAGGGGAAAAGTTATTTACTTTCTTTTCCACTTTCCAGAAATTTCACAATCTGGTTATTGTCTTTTCCTTTATTTTTGATTTTACAATCTGGTTATTGTCTTTTCCTTTACTTTGGAACATACTATCTTTACACCTTTCTGAGGTTAGTCCCCAATCATTGCCCTTTCCAACTAAATCTGGGAATTTTACGTACCCATTTGAGTATAGTTCCTCCATCTGATAATTTGCATTCCTTGGTAATGAAAGGTGATTATTTTACTGATAACCCAAATCTACATTTGAGGGATTACATATTTGGGGAAATAGATGTTTTGGGAAGGTATTTTTATGGCTACCACAATGAATGTGTAGCATTCTTTCTACTATATCCTGTTATCATTTCATTAGATTTGACCAGTGTATTTTTTCAATGAAATATAACTAAAAAAATTGTTCCCTGAAAGTAATTAATCCTGATTATAACATTGTCAACTCCTAGAAACTTTAAATCCCAAGAGCAGCTCCTGAAACAGTTCTGGTACTGTCACTTTTTATACAGTCTTTAAAAAGCTTCTCTTTTCCAGAGCATTTGACAGCTATTTTTGGTAATATGGTTAATATTTATCTGACTGCTATTTTTAAAGAATGCATCAACCAATACTGGTTCTCTTTTTCTTTCAGAAACACAGCTATTTGAATTACATGAAGTTGAATCACTGTGGAGAGGAATAGAAAAAAAGATGGAATAGAAAAAAGATGTCTCTGGTCTTTGTGTATATGTCATGTTAAAAATGTACCTACAAGCTATTTATCCTAAAATCATCTATTTTTCATTATGTTTAGATTTTGATAAAATTTAGCCTCTCAACACACATTGTTAATGTAATCTTATTTCATTCCTCTCAAAAGCAAACAAAAATTACTATTTATTACATCTTTCAAAAACTTAGCCAAAGCAAATGCATTATTAGATATTTAGAGTCATGTACAGTCACTATAGTGGAAACCGGAGAAGGGGGGAAAAAACAAACAAACCATGACTTTATGCTTCCATGAGCCACTCTGATTTATTTCAGCTATTTCTGAAAGAATGAAATTCTTGCTTGGATGCCTTTTGTTTAATATCCACAATGTGTCATTCTTCCTTTATTAATAGGAGATTTTGGAGAAAGGATGATAATTAACACTAGAAAAAGGAGAAGAGGAAATGAAGGAGAAATCTAGACATTTTGTTCTTCCTCATCTCAATCACAATGTCTGGATAATGATTGTGGTTATGAGATACCACGCTCTAGAGTGATTAAACTCATCTATAGAAAAGATAACCCCATATGCAAGTGATCACATGCAGAATGCTTATTGATAGAAAAAAATAAAATAGCATCAAACAGGACATGTATCTATTTGTTTACTTCTTGATTAGTATTTGTTATATTCTGGTGTACTATAGTCAACTCTCATGAAGGTATACAAGGATGGTAATAAACTAACATCTTAATATCATGTTCTAAAATTAGCTTAGTCTTATCTGTGTTATAGGTATGAGGCTGTATTTGTGTTTTGCCTCTATTTAACATGCTTTATTCTTCCAGAATGTAACTTGAAGGAAGACTCCCTCTGGAAATATGCTATTTTTATAGGTAAGGGAAAACAATCAGCTGTTAGGCAGAGATAATGGGATAGAAATCTTCCTCTAGAAATAGTATTTCACCACTTCCGGTTCATTTTTGTAAGCTGAAGTAAGCCACATGACCTATCTTGACATTGCAGATTAGAGGGAAATCTCACTTACAGGAAGGTGATGCAGGTCATACAGTGATGTGCCAAGAGAAAAAGAAAAAAAGAAGAAAACTATAGTATAATCAATAATACTTGCCATCACATGTCTCTGCAAGAAGGAAGCTATTATGTACCTTTATTTAAAAAACTACTGATAATTTCAAATCATGCTTTTATACTTTAGATGTTACAGGAATTAGAGAATATTTTGATACCGAGACAGCATAAAATCTCAAAGAAAGCTGGAGTAATCTTTTCAATACTAGAAGAAACCATTTTATAGAGAATACTTTATATTTTGTAATGTAGTATCTTTTCTTTTTCTATAAAAATATTTTTAATTATATGTGACTATCCACCATAATAAATGTCTACATCTATCTGCATCTTGTGCAGATAGCATAGTCAATTAGATATAAATGGAGTTAATCAGTAGCACTTTTTAAAAATGCAAAAAATGTGGAGAGTAAGCAAATACACATATATTTCCAGCACCACCTTCCACATCTTCCTTCTTCATTCCTAGGAAACTCATCCAATCAACAAAAGGCTTAGACTTGGCGCCAGTGGCTCATTCCTGTAATCCTAGCAACTTAGGAGTCTGAGATCTGAGAATCCCGGTTCAAATCCAGCCTGGGCAGGAAAGTCTGTGAGACTCCTATCTCCAATAAACCACTAGAAAACCAGAAGTGGTGCTGTAACTCAAGTGGTAGAGTGCTCGCCTTGAGCTGAAGGCTGAGGGACAGCACTTAGGCCCAGAGATCAAGAGCCACAACCGACAAAAAAAAAAAAAAAAAAGGCTTAGGTATTTGGCTCTTGACATTGAAAGTAGAAGCAGAATGGTATGGATGTTGGAGCAGACTGTTTATACTGTTTTACATGATAATGTCACATGCAACAGTTCTATGAGTCCTGAAGGTCTTACCTGTACTTCCTTAGTAATGTAAGAGGAATGTCAGGCTTACTGGACTTACTATTGTTTTCTACATTCTTTTCAGCACCTGGCCAAAACTGTGATACTTTGGAATGAATGAAAATGTAACACCATCTTAAGAAAGTCTTTTAGGGCTCAGGAAATGTGGCTTCATGGTACAGTGATTGCCTAGCATGCATGAAACCCTGAGTTCAATTCGTCAGTGCCACATAAATAGAAAAAGAACACTGGAAGTGGTGCTGTGGCTTAAGTGGTAGATTGCTACCCTTGAGGGGAAAAAAGCCTTGAATTAAAACCCCATGATTGGCCAAAAAAAAGGGCATTTAGTTAGTAAATGCAAAATAAAGAACCCATACTAGAAATATATAATTGATCCATTCATACTGATACCTGACAATAGTTAGGTAGACAATACTTTACCTATCTACCTAATATACTGTGTTGAAAAAAATAGTATATTATTTACGTAGTATACTGTGTTGAAAAAAAAGTTTTGTTCATTGGTTCATGGAAATTAATGCCAGGAATGTGCTTACATAACAGGTGAAGATTAATCCTAGAAATTCAAAGATTCCAGGTTGTTGAGTGGTCACGTTTTAGCACAATGATAAGGTTAATCTTAGTGAGATTTGGAAATCTTTATGGTCAGTCACAGCACCAAAAACACAGAGGCTAATTAACAGTTGTGAAAAAACAGAAGGAATAACTCCAGATGGAAGGAATAAATAATAAGTAAGGTGTAGCAGAAACTGTTCCATGGAGCCATTTTTGCCTATTGAAGAATTAGTCTTAGTCATCTCGGCTTATTGTCATTGCATTTAGCATTTTAAATCCTTACATACCTGATCTACTTTGCTTTCTAAAGATCTATTTTAATAAATATTAAATTGTGATGAGATCACAACAGGTTTGTGAGGTCACAATGGGATGCTGAACTCAAAATTTCATGGTAGATCTCAATTGTCATTTATTCACAATGAATATATGAATTCATTTTGATGTCTCCAAATGCATGTCTTGACACAAATGCAATAAAGTCCAAAGAGGTTTATGATGTCACTATGTGACACAATGTTCATGAGGTCTGGCAGTGTGATATTACAGTGGTCATGCTGTCACAGTGGTTTTCTGATATCACATGTCATACATGAAATATTAGGAAATCAAAAACACATTATGAGCTCAAAATGGCCTAAGATAACACAATGGTAACATATTACCAAAATTATGAGGACATAAGTTTGTGATGTCACAATGGATTAGTGATATCACAATGGTTATGCAGTCAAAATATGTTTCTGATAAGACACGTCATATTTGAGATAAAAGAAATTCATGTTACACATTCTTATTGGATGTACGATGTAGCAACTCATATGTGATATCATAATACTATTATGACATTGTAATATCCAACTTCTTATATTTAAATGAACTACATTTTATTTCAATTGTACTTAAATTCAGTACATGTGATCTCTAGATTGCATGCTAGCTCTTACAGAACACCATGTATCCTCATCCTCATTCTTATCCTTTCTGATAAGCCACTGGTGTTTTCTATTTCTTGCAGTCTTTTCCAGTAGGCAATGATACACAAGTGATTTTTGTTAACAACATTTTTCAGAGCAACTAATAGAGATAAATATAGATACCAGGTTTGAAAGAATTAAGCACATTGTCCAGATGAAGAATACTTCAATTGCTTTTCTTCATAGTTGCTGCCTAACGATAATGACAAATACAAATACTGCACATTGTATGCATTGGGAAATTAGAACTTAATATGACATTGTGAGTCATGAAGAAATAGAAAAAATCACTGAAATTTTATGCTAGACAGTGACCTTCAAAGATTTATGATTATTTAGAATTTGTGCTACGAAAATTCTAGCAAAATTTGCACACTGCCTTAGTGACAGGGTAAATGATTTAATGAACCTTTGCTTTCATGTCAGAATGACAGGTACTTAGCTGAATATCTGTCTCAAAATGGATTTTCACCAATCACAGTTTTCTGAAGTAAATATCGATTGGCAATAGAAAATTTATGAACTCTCAAAAACCTATTAGTACAAAGATTTTTCAGAAATTGTACTCATTTTCAGTTTCTTGTCCATTAGTTTGTTCCTGGACAAGAGCCTAGCACAGTAAGAAAATGTTATTCATAATTGCTCTGTTCACCACATACAAGATTGCAATTTCCAGACATGAACACTTACGGAAAAATCTAGAAATTTAAACCAAAGATATGTTCCTTTATTTGTGTTGGTCGCTGTCTGGAAGGGCAGAAATAATCAATCTCTTTATATTGTCACATATTTCCATTGTCACATTCCTCATAAGTTTCTCCTTATATAGATTTCTTGAGGCTTCTATAAAATCTACATAATCAAGTATGTATGGAAAATGCTTAGCTTTATCCTTAGTTTCTTCGTGTCTAGGACTTCATGTTAGTGATACTGTTGATTTAATCTCAAGAATTGTAACCACGTTCAAATGTTTCTGCAAAATCACACCCAATATTTTATAGAATACAACAGGAAAAATACCACTGTCGTAATATGCACATCATCATAAACAACCTGATTTCAAAACGACCATATCTGGTGATCACCTTCTGAGTTCACAATCTAACTTATATTCTAATTATAGTTTCCAACTTTCTTTCACAAATTAGATCTTCATATATTTTACTTATAAACCAGTATAAATAGTAGCCTGAAAGTTTACAGTGTATGATTCTTTCATGTGCAATACAGGCTAGAAATGAATTGCATTTTCAGAAAAAAGATATGAATAACACAATGAAAAAGTTAATGGGGAAGAAAACAAGTATTCTATGATATCCCTCATTTGTAAAATCGATTAATTGGAAATCGATTGGTCCTTATGGCACATCACTACTTTCAAAATGTGCAGGTAATAGAGTTCTTAGCTTTTATCCTAATTGTATATTAGAAGATTGTAATTTATCTTTGACAAAGGGTAGAAAGAATGAACAAAATTAGAATTCTAAAATTATCATGAAGGAGCATTTTTCAAAACCTATCATTACACTGATCTTAAACCGGTGTCAAATATTTATGGTTCCCGTTGCTGCGTGACAGAAATAGAAAGTTAGAGAGCCTTCCTTTATGCCCTTTCGTCTTCATATTTCATGTATTTTGTTTGTTGGCAATTTCCATTCCTTCTTCATCCTTTGTTACTATGGTGGGAAATCTCAAAGCATTGGCCATGATAACTCTCATCTGAAATTAAGCATAACAGAATATTTGAAAGAAGAATTGGAACGATTAGTAGATGTCTTTCGATTCAATTTCATGTCTGTTTTTACAATGCAGAATTCATTATCTCAAACTACTATCAATATGTCAAACAATATTTGTGTCCTTTTTGTCGATTGGTTTAGAACCAAACATATTTGAGTGAAATTTCATGTCTTCAATATTATTCATCCAACATAAGGAAAGAAATCATATGAACATATGTCAAAATGAATGTCTTACAATCTTCAAGAACATTGCATGATGCTTGTATTTTTGTAGGTAGTAATTTTATATGCAGTAACTATGCCTCAGCAAAATCTACTGAAAATGTTCCTTGAGGCAAGTTTTAACCCTTCAAGTGTAATTCAAGTAGTATGTTACAAAATCATGTTCCTGTCTCCTCTGTTAAGGTTTATGCGATTGTTCCTTTCAAATGAATGTTCAATAAAACTGACCATTATGTACAAATGTCTGATGACTCTGTATATGGTAGAGATAGTTTTATCATATATAACAATTTTTCCATTGCAAGTTATTTGCTCCCTTAAGTACTCAAATAAAAATATACTGAAAATTTGAGCAGGATATATGTGTCAATATATAGACTATGTCACTGGACATTAGCAAGTGGAACTTCATAAATGCTAAATCAAACACACTGCATTAAAGAATTATCACCTTTTTTCTTGTGTGAAGGCTAGAATTGCATTCATTCACACAGAGAAGTGAAGAGCAATTAAACAAATAACATTTTAATGTGTACCTCATGTTAATTGATATCTATACTTATTAGTGCCAGAAAAAAATTCCTCATCAAATACACTCTGATTTGAATAGTGAGGATGAAATTAGGGGTATGGAGGAAGAGGATGGATGATGACCTGGGGATTAACAAGCTCTCAAATAGAAACAGGTTTAGGTTTCTAGTGAAAAGTCCAAGTTTAGACAGTCACACCAATTGTGCCATCACAGTACACAGACTTTGTCCAGAGATGAAATATCCAACTGCGTATATCCAGATTTAAATACTTGTAGTGTAGTGGTGGTGGTAGTTCCTACCACTGCCAACATATCAACAGAGAGCTCAGGAAAAAGGCTCTAGAAACGGTCTAGGAGTGGATTCTACTCACTGCCATCAAGAAACAACAAGGAGTCGAAATCTTCATCCTACTGACCATAGACAGTAGAAGATTGAGGGACAACTCTGAAACTAAGGGAAAGATGTGTGTAACCCCAGGACTTCCTAACTCCTCACAGAGCAGGTAAGAAAGTAGCTCTTCACCCATCAATGGAGAAGATCACAATCTTTGATACTGATAAAGACCTGGCCAGAGCAGCCAGCACATAACTCAGCCTATGGAAGAAGACATGAGGAACTATTCAACACGTCAAAGTAACTTCAACTATATGCTCAGTTTGCCCCAGGCAGAGGGAGCTCAGCACTTGGAAGAGTGACTCTCTTTACTGGGTAAACAAAGCCAAAGATTACCACTCTGCCCTGCAACTTAGGCAACAAACCCAGTGGCAGAAGGCATAAAAGAAAAGTAATTGAAACTAAGGAAACAAAATTCCTGAGAATGGCCCCAACTTGGGCCTTGTGAGTGTCTCAAGAGCTACAACCTCAGGGAAAAGCCACTGATTGTTGAAAGATGTCAACCCTACCTACAACCTAGCCCCACCACAACAACTCCAAGATAAAGAAAACAGGCATCTCCCTCTTTTGTGATGATTAAAGCAGATTTAACTCCCATTGAACTACTCTGGAAGGACTGTCATAGTTTCTGAGAATGCAGAGCTTCTTTGTGTATGCTCAAACTGATTTAAGAAACCAGTCACTCCACCAGAGACTCCATCAAGACAATTTACAAACACAGGGTACACATATGTTACCCGCCCCACACTAAAAAATTCGAATAACTCTTTTCTATCCAATTTTTAAAAAAATACTATTGTTTTCTTTTTTCTTTTCATCATTTTTATTTTTGGTGTGTTTTTAAAATTATTTTTATGCTTTTCTCTGTTGGACATTTTTTTAGCATCACTTATTTTCTTTTCTGTTCATCCACATATATATATATATATATATATATATATATATATATATATATAACTTCTATTATTAGGACTTATCCTTTATTGTGTTCATACTTAATTCAGATATCACTCTCTCCATCCAAAAACTCTCTGATTTAACTTCTTTTATTGTACTATTATTAGTTTATACTTATATAATTTTTAAGTTTTGTATTTTTCATTTCCTTTTTTTTCTTTCTCTTCTAATTTCCTTATATACTTTTTGCTCTCTGAATCCCTCACTCCTTTTCTCTCCCCCATTCCTCTAATCTTACTTTCTCACCACAATTCTCCCTACACCTATTTCTGGTCTGCTGACTCCTTCTTTGACTTTCTTAGATCATTGATCCATAGTTGTTTTTTGTTGAACTAGATTGTATCTGTTAAACTAGATTGTATCTGTACTCAGATTTACTGCATCAAAAATCTGGGCAACTACAGGTTTATGGTTGATACTTGCCTTAAAATAGTGTACTAGCACCAAACTGATTTTCTTTTCATACACAAAGGTGAAGAACGAGTCAGAGGAATACAAGAAATATGTCGACCAGGAAGCTCAACTCCCCTGATGATAGTCAGCAACAGAATTGTAAATGAGTAATCCAGAAGAGAGTTCCAAAAATGCTCTACCATCACTACTCGTAAACATGCTGAATGAAAATATTGAAAGCTTGGAAAGGGTGTGAGCATAATGAGCCTAACCAAAGATTATTACAGGAATTGTGGGAGTGAGATAAGGCTAACTAAATATTAATAATTTCATAAACACGAGGAAGTTAAGCAAAGATAAATACAGTTATTGCATGAGAAGGATGAGAATAAACAAAGATTAAGAGGCATTCATGGAATCCACAAATACAGGGCTAGGGAAATATATAGAGGCCACAATGAGAATGCTGAATGAAGTCCAACAAAAGGAAAGGGAGTCCAATGAAACTATAAGAACTCAACTAAGGAACTGGAGATTGACCACTAAAAACAAATCAAGGAATAAAGGAGTCCATACAAGATTTTAAATGAAGCTCTTGCAAAGAGTTCAAAGTGACGGAATAGGAACATTTAGAAGGAAAGAAAATTAAAAAAAGAAAAAAAGAAAAAAGCCTTGACAGTAGGTTAACTAATGCAAAAGACCAAATTTCTGGGATTGAAAGAGCCTAGACATTACAAAGAACAGACAAGTATTCAAAACAAATCCAACAAAAGTGAAAGATTTATTTCATATTGAGAAGACACCATCACAAGGCCTAATTTATGGCTTATGGCTGTAGACAAAGTATTATAGACAGAAGTAAAAGGTCCACAAAGTTATTTAACAGGATCCTAGTAGTGAATTTCTCCAATTTGCTAAAAGATAGAGCAATGCAAGAAGCTTTTAGAACCACAAATAGAATGGTCTAGAACAGAATATCCCGCTATCACATTTTAATCTACACAGGATCAAATGAAACCCAGGAAAAGATCCTTAAAGTTGTTACAGAATACAGATCAATCACAATAAAGGGAAAACATTCAGAATAACGTCAGTTTTCTAGCCAGAGTTAATTAAAGCAAGAAGAGACTGTAATGATATATGCAATGTCTTACAGTGAACAACTGGGAACCAGGAATACTGTATCCAGCTAAGTCTCCTCCAAAGAAAAGGTCAAATGAACTATCTTCCATAGCAATAAAGCATTCAAACAATATAGGTCTACCAATCCAGCCCTCAAATTATTCTTGAAATATCCCACAGCTAGAAATCAAATAAGAACATGATAAAGGCAATGAAATAGATTTGAAAGAAAGAATCTAAAAAGTCATAAGAAGAATCCAGTTGGCACAGGTCACCAAACAATGAATAACATGGCAGGAACTACCCAAAAAATCTCAGTTCTAATTCTCAATATTAGTGGACTGAACTTTCCAAGTAAGCAACATAGATTGTCTAGTTAGATCAAAAAAACCAAAATACCTCTATCTGCTGCCTTCAAGACACACACTTTTCCCACAAAAACGAACATATTCAGAAAGTAAAAGGCTGGAATAAACAGGACAGAGTTGCAATCATAAATAGCAGATAAAATAGATTTCAAATTAAAATAAGCAAGAAGTGACAAAGAGGGTCGCTACATACAAATTAATGAATCCATCCTTCAGGGGGATACTACAATTCTTAATATTAATTCACCAAACAACAGAGCATCCACATTCATCTCAGAAACACTATGTTCCCTCAAGTCTCATATAGATCCAAATATAATTATTCTTGGAGAATTTAACACATCACAATCCCTCCTGGATAGATCATCCCAGCAAAACTCAACTGAGAAATCTCATATCTATGCAACTGTATAAATCAAATAGACTTAATACATTTCTACCAAATATTTCACCCAACAGCACCAGAATACACATTCTTCTCAGCAGTACATGGAGCATGTCCAATAATAGCCAACATTTTAGGTCACAAAGAAAATTTGTCCAAATTCAGAAATATTGAATTTATCCCATACAAAGGAGCAGGTAACAACACTCAATATGAAATGTACTCATTACCTTACTCATGTAATTGTAACCTCTCTGTACAAATTTTTTATTATAAAATACATATATATATATAATTTTAAGAGGGATTTGTACTTGGCTAATCATATTTCTCAGCAACTATATTTGTACGTGAGATTTTTTTGGATAGTGTGGGTGTGTGTGTGGGGTTACCTTTGCCACTAGCTTAAACAGGCTGTGGCAGGAAGCTTGCAAGTTCAGAGAAAGACTGAAGTATATCAAAAGAAAGAATGAAGAAAGGAAGGAAGGAAAGAAATTAGAAAGAACGAAAGAAGAAAGGAAGGAATTCAAGAACGAAGGAAGCAATTAAAGAAGAAATTAAGGTAGGAACAAAGAAAAGAAGCAAGGAGATCCAGATCCAGATGCTGATTGCTTACAAATAAATGTTATGTGAAAGTTAAAATAACAACAACAAATATTAAGAAAACAAGCATAGTTTGATTGCCTATAATCCTAGGATTTGGGAACCGGGCAGGAGAATACTGGGTTTAAATGAATCTGGGCAACTGGAAAAGTTCAAGATGAACGTGACATATGAAATGAAGAGCTTGTTACCCCAAAATTATACCTGAATACCCCTGACTGTTACCTATAATCTAAGTTTCTTTGGAGGCGTAGAATGGAAGAATCAAAGTTCAACGCCAGTCCAGATAGAAATGTCCTTGAAACACTATCTTGACCAAGGGAAAGTGGAAGTGATGACCTGTGCCTGTCATCCCAGCAACAAAAGGAAGCCTATCAAATACAAAATTGTGGTCTCTAGGTGTGTCCCTGGATAGGAAACAGAATCCTCTCAAAAATAAATAGGAAAACAAACAGTGAGATCTACCTCAAAACAACCAGTGTAAAAAGAGGCTGGAGATGTGACTGAGCACATACATATTAAGGGAAAGTGGTAGAGAACTTGTCAAGTAAGAGTGAGGATCTAAATTCACACACCAGAAGCATCAAATGAAAACAAAAGAAAGCTGAAACAGGCTGCGGAATATTTTATAAAATTGATGAATTTCACCATTTCTCAATGTAGTATAATTTTTTGTATTGCTAGTTTCAATGGAATTTTGAACAATCATGTTTTAAAATGTTCAGCATACGTTTCCTCTTTATATAGGTCCTTCAATAAGAGTAACTACTGGAAAAAAAAAACTTTCATACTACTTGAGTCACTTTACTCAATGATCACCTCTTATACTACTTGAGTCACTTTACTCAATGATCACCTCTTACAGATTGATTCTGTCACAACTTTGGACAGTAGTGTATTCATGTCTAAAAATTTTCTTGAATGTGCTCACTCAATTGTCATTGTGCATATTGTGCATGGAGCATATAGATCTCTATGAAAATACTATATGATACCAAATTTTGTAATGATTTATTTAGTATTAAAATTATATGTAAAGTGAAACATATAATCACTGGTAAATCTAAACTAGTGAGGACACAATGGTATTTACTGTACCTCAAAGCATATATACATTGCAGTAATTTTATTGAAGATTCATTACCCTTACATTACAATTCCTATGAACAATGAATTAATTTATTGTGAGAAAAAAAGTAACTTGATTTTTGCTCTGAAACAATTACGAAGAACCACTTTCTGGCTGTCTGCAAATGAGAAGTATGCCCTTTCAAAAACTTGTTCAGATTGAATGGGTGGGAAAAATAAAACGCTTCTGATCTTAAACATCACCTATTTATTTATTAAAAGTCAGTTTTGGAAATGAGAAATGGATCTCTAGTCCATTTGGAAAAGGATGCAAAAGATTATGACAAAATCCTATTTATATATTTCCTAAGCAAAAGATCTTACCATACATCCTGTAATGTGGAAATAACTAACATGGATACTCAGGATTGATCTAGATATCAGAATTTTAAAGACAGCCTTGGATAATCAGACTCTGTCTTGTATATCCAAAAAGAAGCTAATTGCACCAGTAGTATTCAAAGAATTACTAATAGATATTATCATTCTAATCTGTTTCAAAGGGAGTTGAATATGGGATATTACCAGTAGTCATCCCATCTGTTGTAGGATTTAAGTCTTTTTCTTTTTTAATTTTATTGTTATGGTGAGGTAGAGAAGGGGTGTAGTTACATAAGGAAGTTAATGAACACAATTCTTGGTGAATATGTTACCCTTTCCTCATTTATCTCTCCCTTTCCAATCCATAATCACCTCCCCAGATTTTAATGGTCATCTCCAACATATTTTCTTTTTAGTATTTCTAATACATATGTCATTTCTTACCATTTTCTTGTTATGTGAATCATTGCACAAGTTCTATAGTTTCAGTTTACTTTTTTCAATTTAATGTTACGGCGAATACCTAATCTCCGCAAATTTTTGTAACACTTTTGGAAATACATCTCATTTATTAACTCATGTACAATAGAGAATTACAGATATTCCAAAACTATAGCAGGATGTGCTATAAAAATACAATAAAGGGCTGGTACGGTGGCTCAGTGGTAGAGCACTTGCCTTGCGTGCATGAGGCCCTGGGTTCGATTCCTCAGCACCACATAAGGAAAAAGAAAAAAGCTGGAAGTGGCGCTGTGGTTCAAGTAGTAGAGCGCTAGCCTTGAGCTGAAGAGCTGAGGGACAGTACCCAGGCCCAGAGTTCAGGACCCACCACCGGACATAAAGAAAAATAAAGTACAATAAAATTTACTAACTTTGGAAGTAGTTTATTCATAATTTTATATGAATTCATTACCCATTCTGTTTTCAGTTGCCGTTTTCCTAAACTCTTGCATCTCACAGTGTGATGAAATATGCCTTGTTCTGTTGCAAAGATTAACATGAATTGACTCAAAAATTATAGCCATATATGCAAAAGATCATAGCGATATAATAAATAATATTCCATACAATTACAAAAGAAGTGTCATAGATAAAATTTCAACTATGTTTCAAAAGAATAGTTCTGATTCCATTAGGAAGTGTGAAATATGCAAATGTTTGTAACGTAACAGTCACAGTAGTTAGTGTTATTAGGGACAGATTCAGAATGATGTGGAATAATTAGCTATCTCTTCATAACTACATGAATAATTAATGTCTGTTTGAATAGTTCAATTCTACACATCAATAGTAGGAGATTCTAAAGACTGACTCCCATTAAAAATTGATTTATCATATCTGAATCTTGAGAACTCTAGTGTTGGGGGAAAGCAATATTTGCAATCCGTTCAGATGATAGAGCACTTAGTGGTTATCCAAATTAGGTGATAGGAAAGCAATAGTGTAGGATGGCATTGCATAAAAATAATTTATTTTCAATACTATTGCCAGGTGCCAAATTGCACTTATCTGTGTTTAGGTTAATCCCGTTAAGATAATGGGACCACCAATGATTCCCTAATTAATATAAAAAGATTTTTGTTTTTGCAAGTGTGGAAGAATAAGGTGAAACAAGACTTCACCATGTCAAGCCAAATATTTCAAACGCATGAAGATCAGACACAAATAATTTGACATGTACATAGAAAGGCTTAAGCCTCCACATATTAACACAGTTCATCACTAAGAAGCAAACAATAATTCAAACAGTATTTGGAAAGCAGTTGGTATAATTTGTGGAGGGGAAGGGCAAAAACAAAATTGTTTAACTAGAGGTACAGATGGACCCATTGCAACAATGAGATGTACAAGTCATTATATCAAACAAACTTACGACTTGGGTGTGGGGGGTGGATCAGCTGAGGGAAGTATGGGAAGGGATGGGAAGTGGTAGGGAAAGGAGAAACAAAGAGGAGGCTACAATAATTGAGAAATGTACTCGTTTTCTTGCCTATGTAATTGTAACTCCTTTGTGCGGTATTCTCACAATAAAAAAAATAAATTAATTTTTTAAAAAACGCAAAACAATATTTGGAGACAAAACAGAAAGTATTGATTTGACCTCAGTATTTTCAAATGTTCTCTCAAGACAAATCTCTACAGTTTTGTAATTTTCCTTCCCAGAAGAATTGTAATTTAAACAGCAAATCATATTCAGTATGAGGTTTAAAGCTTTGAGTTAGCATGGAGTAAATAAATGGTGTTGCCTAAGTTTATAACTTGGAAATATCCTATGTTGACATGAAGAAAAGTGCAATAATATCTAAGGATATAGTACATAAGTAAAGCTACTAAATTTGTTTGATTTCCTATTTTAGATATGAAGAATTCACAGAATTTCCTCAGTATATATTTTGACCTTAAAAGTGAGTAGTGTTTCCAGATTTACCACAGTGGTATTATGTATAAGAAGGATAAGCAGACAAATTCACAGAAATATTAACATGGTCTTTGCAAGCGAATTTTGTATAAAGTTTATTTCAATATATGTATTTTGTTTACTGAATTTCACAATGTTTTTATACATTGGGGATCACAGTTCAAAATTATGACTGAAAATTCTCTGGAAGCTACTGAATATATATTTTCATAAGTAAGTTGATTGGGCCGCATAACGCTATTTTTCCAAAGTATATTTTAATACTTACCTGCCCTCTACTAAGTACTGCTAGTAAATATTGCTGAAGATCATCCTATCAAAGACTACAGCATAAATGTTTAGGGTTGATAGAATATTCGGACAGAATTTAGTAATTGGTGCTATCATTCCATGATACAAAAAATGCTTCAGAGAGTAGTGTCCTGGCATTTCAATGAAACCTAGTAAACTAGACATGACACGGAACTTGTAGGAAGACAATAGCTGATATTCAGAAAAGCTCTGAATATGAGTAATATTTAGATCTAAGAATAAAAGCAGTCACATAAACGGGAAGAATGAAAAGAATTCTGTGCATATTAAGGAAGCAGCTAAAGATAAGTAGATCCACAAAAGACAACAGGAATCCCTTCCATCACATAGACGTACCATTTGCAGTGGTCACTTCCTCTGTTTGGTCCCATACTTAATGTAAGAATGACGTAATAATTTCACGTTGAGGATTTCAGGTCCTTCATCATTGCGCCATCTGTCTCAATTGAAATGCTCTCTTCTGGCCCAAAGCCCGAAGAGTAGATTCCATTTCTGAGTGCTGTGATTTTCATCATAGAATTCACAGGAATTGTGTTAAGCTTTGATAAAAGTGTGCGGCTGGTGTCTTCTTAACTTCTAACTCACCACAACTGTGATCGTATTTTTTATAACTACATAGAAGGTTACTTAATATGGCACTGGTTGCAATGGTCTGTTTGATCCAGGGAAGTATATATCCCTGCCCTAAAATTACTCCCAGCAAAAAATAATAACTGCATTATCTTTCAGCCACTGAAATAGGGCTAATGGAGGACAGTGTACTTTTCTCCTCAATAAACTTTATCCAGCAAGAAATAAAGTAACTGCTTGCACATATAAATACCTTAAAGTTAACTTTACCAAGGAAATATGTTACACTGTGTGATGTATTAAACAAGTAGTGAAACCTGTGTCTTAGCATGTGATATGAGGGAAAAAAATTACAAGACCTGTGCTCTGGGGTTTTCTCACAGCTACTACTGAATAAGTATTTAAAAGAGCAGGAAAGAAGGCAGCACTCAATATAGGTTTTTATAAAATAGTAAGTCAGGGGCTGGGAAGGTGGCTAGAGTGCTTGCCTCACATGCCTGAGGTTCGATTCCTCAGCACCACATAAACAAGAAGAAAAAATCCAGAAGTGGCGCTATGGCTCAAGTGGTAGAGTGCTAGCCTTGAGCTGAAGAGCTGAGGGACAGCACCCAGGCCCAGAGTTCAGGACCCACTTCCGGACCCCGAAAAAATATATTAAGTCAAACAGAACTAGATATGAAGTAGCCATTACTTTTTATTTCCAGTCTTGAATGTGTTATCTGTAGTTTTAGTAATTGCCTTGATAACATATGACATGAAGGTTCAACTCACAATTCTATTTCAAGTTGTTGGAAACACTTTCTGAAATATTTGCTAATGTTTAATATTTGTTAGCAGTTAATGTCATCTTTTATTATTCCCTTCTTTGCAACTGGCATCATCTGAAGAATACCAGACAGTCTTTTGGATAGTTTATTTTGCTTGAATTCAGGGCCCTTCCTATATCACTAAGGTGTTTTTGTTCAAAGCCAGAGGTCCACTAGTTTGAACCACTGTGATACTTCTGGTGTTCTAAAATGCTTGAATTGCACTGTAGTGTGTCTGATCGACTAAAAAGTCTCAGCCACCTCGGATTGGAGGTCTGAGACACCAGCATTCAGGTATGAAATTTTGTACAAGAATACCATAATGAAAATTGCTAAAGAAACAAAAAGGAAACTTCGGGGAAAATCACCCTAAAATCTGTTCTTAGAACTCAGCTTTAATTGGAAGTAAATTCCTAATACACATGATCAGTGATTCAGAACCACAAAAGAGAAGAAATATAAATATTTTCTGGTGTTCCAATCCATAACACGAATATCAGTAACTTTTGCATTTATGCTTACTTGATACTGTAGTTTTCTAAACTGATAGGAAGAGAAGCATTCTGATGCCATTGCACATACCACAAATATTTGAGAAAATACGATGAAAATAGGCATGGGAAACTGGAGATAGAATGGTATTATCTGTTCATTATTTCATAATCTAGAAACATCCAAGAACCAAACCTACAGAAAGGGTTAGGAAGGTGGACAAACATGGTATATCTTGTGTAACTTCTAAGGTAAATCAGAGTCGGTAAAATAAAGCAAGATACCTTTCATAAGAAGGAAGAAAATATCCACACTACTAGGGTTTTTAACCAACATTTTTCAAATTTTAGAATGTATCCCTTGATATAGGTCTCTGTTAAGGTGATAGGGCAAAAATTGCTCTATTTCTGTTACTGATGTAAGGAGTCTCAACTTGTGCTTGTGTCAAGTGAAACAGATAATAATGGCACACAGTACCCAGTAGGTTTAACAACCTTCTACTTTTCTTTTATATTAGAAATTTCCTGATAATTATCATTATAGTAGTAACATTTCTCAGAGCAAGAAATACCAAAAAAAAGTAGAACATAGTTTAGAGTCCAGAAGAATGCATGGATGTAAACATTCAATAGACAGTCCTTTTTATGAGAATTGTCAAATAATAGTATCAAAATATAATAGTGCATAAATTTTGTTTACCCGATGCTACTTGAAGTCATGAAATTCTTTAATGTGGATTCAAATCTGTTTGGTTCAAAATAAATTGACAAATGGCACACAAACGTTGTTTGACTGATTATAGAATGAAATAATGAATTTGACAATGTAATAACAGGAACGATTTTGAATCTAAACATCTACATTAATATTTCAAATTTTCCTTTCAGATATTTTCTATGCTTCATATGATGTGAGAGTCATAAGTACCTATACGCTGATATTTGTACAACCAGAGTAATAAAAGCAAAACTAACAAATAGAAATTGCTTGTTGAATATTAACAAAACATGCCAACACAAACAAATGGCAAGAAATATGAAGGAGAAAGGGAGTCATGAAAAGCTATCATTCTATGTCTTTCAGAATGTCACAGGACATATGATATTATTTTGTAAGGATGCATTTTCAAAAATGCTTCTTCCTGAGAGTATTTTTTTGTTGGTTTTGCATATTGAATTCTACCCCTGCACTCTTCAGCTAAAGGTGATCCTTTCCCTATTTGAGGCATAGTGCCACTTTGGGTATTCTAGAGGGTAATTGGAGTTGAGTAACATGGGTTTTCCTGCATTGGATGGCTTTGGACTGCAATCCTCCGATCTCATCCAGTAGAAAAAAATGGATTATAGTTGTGAGCCCCTGTCACCTGGATTTCATGAGAATTTTAGAACAATTGATGTCATATTTCAGCACCCACCACCGGGCCCCGAAAAAAAATAGTAAGTCAAACACAAATAGATATGAAGTAGCCATTACTTTTTATTTATTTCCAGGCCTAGAATGTGTGGCAAAGACTAATCACAATCTTCTAATATACATCGGGATTGACTCTAAGCCATCTAATAACTTCACATTTTGCAAATACTCATGTGTCATAAACACACAATACAAAACTACTTACCAATTTTAGCAATTAGTTTTACACAATAGTGCAATCTTCAATATTTATTTTTCCCAGAAAGTATTTCATTGTTCATAGGAACCGGTATTATCTTTCTGAAAATGCAATTTATTTTCAGACAGTATTGCACATGAATGAATAATACACTAAAAGCATTCCTGTTGCAATTTGGGCTGGTGGTTCAAGCACATTTTATGAGGATCAACCTCTGGAAAGAAAGTTGGAACATGTAGTTAGGATGTAGGTTAGATATGTGAATTCCAAAGATGATCACCAGATATGGTGGTTTTGAAACCAGGTTGCATCTGGTGATGTGTATATTTAGACAGCAGTATTTTAGTTAATGATTGATATAATATTATGTGAAATTTTTGCAGAAAAATTTGAATATAAGTACAATTCTTATGTTTGATTCAACACGAATATTTACATAAAATCCTGATAAAGAGAGTCTATCTGTGAATCTCAGCATTTTCTATTCATATTAGCTTTTGTAGAGACTGTAAAGGTCTCAATGAATCAATGTAGGAAGGAGCAATCTATCACACAACATATTATAGTGGAAGTATCTGACAATAGAAGAGATTATTTATGCCCTTTCACACAGTGACAAGTGTAAATAAGAAAACAAATCCTTGCTTTTAAATTTCTACACTTTTCCACAAGGGTTCATGGCAGGAAAATGAGAGCCTACATATCATAAGTAGAGGAATTATCAATGACTATATTTTGTGACTCTGTGCTATGCTGTTGTCCAGGAACAAAACTACATTACAAGAAACTGAATGCCAGTATATTCCTTGAGAATTATTTGCATGTCTCCATTCTATAGAGGCCATAAGTTCTCTAACATAAATTAATTCATGAATGTTTCCCTCAGAATATTGTGATTGGTGAGAATCCAGTTTGGGACAGTGTATCATGTAGCTCCCTGTCCTCGTGATTCTAGTATTGTCACAAAGGAAAAGGTTCATTAATTCATTTTCCCTGTAACTAAGTCTGTGTGCACTTTTGGTCCAAATGTTTTCATTCAAATTGAAATGTTCATAAATGCTTAAATGTCAACCACTACAAAAATATTCAGTGACTTTTTACTATTTCTTCAATAGCCATACTAGAGTATCAAGTAATATTGTACAAATGCATGCAACATGTACTATTTGTAATTGTCATTTTCATTAGGCAAATTCTATGAACAAAACCAGTCAAAGTCTACCCCATCTGTACAATGTGCTTAATTCCTTCATACCTCGTGTCTAAATTTATTTCTATTTCTTGTACTTGAACATGTTTTTAATCAAAGTGTCTTGTGTATAATAGCCTACCGTAACATATGGAAGGCAGAGAAAACACTGCTGGCTTAACAGAAAGTATGCCAATGAGCATCAGGGTGTGGTGGCAAATAACAGGAAGAATTCCATGTAGAAATCAAAGTTACTGAATTTTAATACAATTTTATAAAATTAAAATGTATTGTAGTTCATTCATGCCTATGAAGAAGAGGGATAATGTCTTAGAGTTTGATTCAATTGACAGAAGCACAAGATTTCCTTAGAGTGCTAAGATAATGATTCTTATAGGAACACTGTTTGTCATACCCCAAGCGTGAAGAACACACACACATGATAAACCTTACAAAACTTCATCATTACTTTTGAGAAGCCTTTTGATGAGAATCATTCCTATCTACTTCAGATAGGTTTCCTGCTTTGTTTGGGTGTGTCTGATTAACTTCAAAAGATATCAAGCACTGCCACACCATCCTTTATTTTATCTGTACCAAGTGTGTCCATGTTTTTTTATTTTACTTAGAGATGTTTCCAGATCCTCCATTTAATGACAAATCATGGTCTTTTATTTCTTCTCTCCCATGTTGGTTTGTTTCAATTATTTATTTATTTTTTTTGTTTTGGTTGGTCAAAGGGCTTGAATTATTTGCTTGGTCTTTGAGCTCCACAGCTTAAGGCAAGCACTCTACCACTTGAGCCACAGCACCACTTCTGGTCTTCTAGTGTTTTAATTGAGATAAGAGTCTCAGAGACTTTCCTGCAGGGGCTGGCCTTGGTCTGAGATCTTCACATCTCAGCCTCTTGAATAGCTAGGATTACAGGTGTGAGTCACCAGTGCCAGGCCTTGTTTCGATTATCTTAAACCATATTATATTTTCCTACTGATACAAATACTGAAATGCTTCAGTTCCCCGGGATTCATAAAACAGCTATTCAAAACAGAGAAATTTGTAGACCAAAAACATCCTGTCTTCATAATTATAACATCCTTGGCATACTTTTAAATAAGGTTACCTTTTGTTAATGAAAAATAATGATATGAAATCTACATAATACTAAGAATGTGACATATATTATGTACCACCTTTTATATATTAGAAACACTTCAATCCATCTTTCCAAAATGTGGCATAATAACTTCATATTTTATTAAAATCGAACTGAATTTCATGTATCCTACATAAACTTCTGAATAGATTCTTGAGTTGCAAATTCTATAATCGAAAGTTATAGTGCAGGAAATTTGCATGGAGTTTATGTTATTGGTGATTAAATAATGCAAAAGCACTCCTAAAGCTACACATAGAAAGTACTTTTGTATAGCTTTTATATGTTTACTTTATGGTATTTAGTAACATGAATATTTGTATAAGTAAAAATACATATACATGAAGAAATTCATCTGGGAACCTGTTTCTCTCTTGCTGTTTTCATTTAATATTTGTGACTATTTGTTTTGAGAAATCCTAGAGTACATTACTCTTACTGTTCATGAATTTTAATAAAAAATGTGAATTAAACAATATGTACAAAAGTCAATCATATCTACAAGGAAGGCTAAAGAACGTTTTTGGCAGATGGTGATTGAGTTCTAGAAGGGGTCTTTTTGTGAAACTGTCTCTAATAAGAATATTGATGAGTAAAGAAACTAAACAAGGAAAAAATAATACGGAAAGAATGACTTATTGTGGCTATATAGACCATAGTAAGTGTACAGATGTCTAGGCAGAACAATTTACATAGAACCAGTAGTTGATGTGTAGATCAAAAGTCTGACACATACATTCACATTATTGCTCTACTGAATACTTACACATTTCTATTAAACTGAATTGGAGTCCACAAAGCATACCAAAAAGAAATGGGACTTTGTCTTCCGGGTTCAAGCCGGAAGTCAGCACTTCCGTTGTCATATGCGGAAGTATGGCTGAGTTCTGTCAGTTGGTTAAACGGAAGTGAGATTTATGAGCTACATCACAATAGCGGTGGCCCCATGCAGAGAAGTCATTATACAGAAGTAGCTGTTGCTGTGGAAAACCTAAGGAGTAGGACATCGTCTGTCGTGAGGGGAAGAGATCCTGACTTGATTGGTGAATCCAGTTAACTGAAGGAGACAGGTAATAGTCCCTTGCCCTTTTTTCCTACTTTTACCTCTTAGACATGTAAATTATCATTTTGCCTCACGTATGTGACTGGGACATTTCTCGCTGACATCCCAAATGTAGTTCTTATAATTTTCTCTAATGAGGCAGTGTTGTTTCATTGGTAAAATAATGAAAATTCTTTACTTCCTTAGACTTCAGAAAATACCTATTTTCATTCTGGGAATTTGAAATTTACTTTTATTCCCGTCACTTTTATGTGCGTCAAAGTAATCAGAGGTTTAATGTCTTCTGGCTCTGCTTCATGGCCACTAGACACTGTACTCCAGAAATTTACTACCTCTTGAACGACAGCACCCATCTCTAATTTGACTCTAACATGTCTCAATGATTTCTTTGCTTTGTGATACATAACCTCTCTAAGAAGCAGTTATCTGAATAATAGTCCATACTGATCTTACAATCTGAATAGGAATAACGATATATCTATATCTATATAAGTGCATATTTTCAATAGGTATTAGATATTTGAAAGATGGAATATGGAATTTGTTAATTCAGACATCAATAATTTAGAAAACCTTTAACACATTCGCTTAAAAGTTGTCATGATGCATCACCTCCGTTTTGGTATAATGAAGAAAAATGCCTGAAAAATATGAACTTTTTTGAGCTCAAAAGTTACACATTTCTGGGGCTGAGAAGGCGGTTTAGTGGTAGAGTGCTTGCCTTGCATGCATTAAGGCCCTGGCTTCGATTCCTCAGCACCACATATGCAAAAAGAAAGAAAAAAGCTGGAAGTGGCGCTGTGGTTCAAGTGGTAGAGCGCTAGTCTTGAGCTGTAGAGCTGAGGGACAGCGCCCAGACCCAGAGTACAGGCCCCATGTCAGGACATCCCCCGCCTTCATCTCGTTCCTCCCCCCTCTCCCCCGCCAAAAAAGTTACACATTTCTATAGCTTGTTATAAGTGACCATGTTTTGTGAAGTAGACAGATATCAATATATTTCAAGTGTGTCTAGCAACAAAAATTATTAGAGATGAATAGGTTGTACCCAGTTTCTCATATCGCTGACAAAATCCCAACATTTAATACTTGCGGTTTTGAAGTATTTAGTCATTTTTTCTCTCAGAGAATTTTTCTCATCCTCAGGACTTGCTGATATTTATCTGACTGTCACAATGGAAAAAGGTAAACATGTTTACGCATTTATTTGGGGAAATTATTTTTTTTTCTTGTTTGGAATCACAGAAAGTATATTGACAGGAACTGAGAGAATAGGATAGTAGGATTCGTCCTGATTGAATCTGAAACTTTAGACATTTTGATAATTATAACTTTGAATTTTGATGTGCTAGATTGAAAGGTGAAAAATTATGTAAAATATTTGCACATTCTAGATTTAAATGTAAGACAGCAATTAAATCAGGGATGCTCTATGGATGTATGATCTCAGAAGATAAAACAAGCTAAGAGTTCCATTTGACTCCAATCAATACTTAGAATAAATTATAGAATCAATAACGAATAAATATTTTTCATAAAAAAATTAAGAACTACCTAATAGGAACTGACAGTACATCAGAAGTTAAATTTCAGAGTGATACTCTGTCATATTTTGAATTCCCCAAATAGGTATTCCAGAGTTAAGATAGAGTTAATAATGGAAACAACATTGAAGACTTGCATGTTCCCCAATATATTGATTTTCCCGAGGTGTTTGTTCTCTTTCAGAGGAATCGGTGGATCCTGAGAGGTTATTGCAGTGTCCCTATGATAAAAATCACAAAATCAGATCATGCAGGTTCCCATACCATCTTGTGAAATGTAAAGAGGTAATGTTTCATTGGAACATGTTGATATTACATAATTTCTTTAGTTCATGGATAAATTTGAGTATATTTTATAATAAATTGTGGGAAATGTATGAGAAAATATGAGAGAGACTGTGGGCATAAATGTCATAGTGAGATTTTTGTATTTCTTCTGAAATCTCTGCAGCATGTAATGGAAAGGAAGACAATCATAGTCCAACTTGTTTATTTCTAGAGATGTATTTCTAGATCCCTATTCAAAGCAGAACAAAGGCAAGATCTTTTGTGTGGGCAATTATGTCAAACCGTGTGTGCCATATTTCACAAACATTATAGGTGGTTGCCTTTTCCTCCCCATTGCCTAATGGCCAAAATGTAAATTAATGGTATTCTTAAACATTATTTCATTAAAACACCCACTGTATTATCATATGGCCTGTATTATCATCTGTACTTTTCATGCCATGGTTATAAACAAAACATGGGAAATGCATTGTGTCTCTTTTCTATATTGAGGGTATTTATTACAAAATTTCTTTTCACCAAAAATTTCTTAATATGAAATGCTACAATAAGTTCCAGAGCTGTAGGAGAGGCATAGTATATGCTATTTTGTTTGCAAAGAAGACACATGTGATGACCCTCCATTTTGGATATTTTCAAATATATTGTGAATCACTTTATCTATGCATTTGTAAGTTGCATATAAATAACCTATATTTGAGTAAACATAGGCCAAAATTGAGCACATATATACGCTTCTAAACTTCCATATACAATTTATGGATCTTGGCACAGTTTCCTCATGAAAGAAATACTATTAACGTGAGAGTTTGATATCACTGTATCATTTTTTAATGCCATCCCAGGCAGGAAAGTCATAAACCTTATTATCTCCCCGATCAAATGAGAATAGAAGAAGTGCTAAGGTGAAATTTGTAGAAGTCTAGCCTGTGCAAAAGGATGCACTAGTTTTTTTTTTCCTTCCCCTCCCCAAATTAGATAAATGTATATACATGATGCAGTGCACTAGAATCAAATGCAGTTGAACACAGGGGTTAGACCAGGGGGAGGAACACACCAAAGGAAAAAAATCACATTGTTCATAACAAATACCTTAAAAATTATAACAAGAATGAAAAACAAAAACAAAAAAAAACACTTGTATCTTTATCTTATTGTTTATTTCATTTAACATCTTTTTAAATAAGGTTTTTATTATAAAATACTGTACAGTGGTTACAGTTACAGGAGGAAGATAATGAGTACTATTCTTATCAAGCATTTTTGCCTCCTCCTTTGACTTTCCCCTGCCATCCCTACCCCCGTCTCGAGAACTACATTCCCCTCCCACACTGCTTAAATTATAATGTTCATTTTTGACATAGTGTACTTTTAAAATAAATTTTACTGTGAAAATATGTACAGAGGGATTACAATTAATGAGTGTATTTTTATCCAAAATTGTTGCCTCCTCCTTTGTTTTTCCCCTACCATCCTGTCCCTCCCAACTCTTCAACTACACTCCCTTACCCCAATCCTCACCTCTGCCTAAATTGTAAAGTTCGTTTTTCAAAATAACGTCTTGTACATCTCATTGTTGCAATAGATCGATTTGTATCCCTATTTAAACATGTTGTTATTTCCCTTCCCCTCCCTAAATCATACTAACACCAAATACAGTGCAAACAGGGGTTATGCCATGGGGGAGGGACATACAAAACAAAAACAAAAATCCCATGGTCCCTTATAAATATGCTAGAAACAATAGCAAGGAAGAAAAAAACACCTATGTCACTATCTTGGGTTCATTTCAATTTATCATCTTATCTGACCTTTGCTGCTTGTCCCAGATATATACCAGTTATTGGTAATAAAGGAAACTATGAGACCTATGTTTCTTTGGGCCTGGCATACTTCACTTAATGTAATTTTTTCCAAGTCTTTCCATTTGCTAACAAATGGGGCAATGCCATTCTTTATGATGGAGGCATAGAATTCCTTTGTGTATATATACTACATTTTTTTTGATCCATTCATTTACTGAGGGGCATCTGGGTGGGTTCCATATCTTAGTTATGGTAAATAATGCTGCAGTGAACATAGCTGTACTTGTAGTTTTAGTATGGTCTCTTTTGTGATCATGTGGGTAAATGCCCAAAAGTGGGATTGCTGGGTCATAGGGGAACTCTGTGTGGAGTCTGGGGTGAGGGGCAATCTCAATGTTGTTTTGATTTGCATTTCTTTTATGGCTAGAGAGGTTGAGCATATCTTCATGTGTCTATTTGCCATTATATTTTTTTCCTTCAGAGAAGTTTCTTTTTCAGTCTTTAGTGCACTTACTTAATTGGCAGTTGTTTCTTTGAGGATTATTTGTTGTGGGATTTCATTTTTACAGTTTCAAGTATATTATATATATGAGACTCTTAGTGAAGATCTTTTCCCAATGCTTGGGCTTTCTATTGATCTTGCTTTGTATGTCCTTTGCCTTGCAGAACAGTGCAGCTTCATGCAACCCCATTTGTCCAAACTTTCTTTGAATTCTTGTGTTTCTGAGTCTCTATTAAAAAAATTTCGGCCTGGGCCAAGGTGACCAAAGGTTTCTCCTATTACATCCTGTAATGTTCGCAGGGTGTCTGCTCCATTTGGAGTTGATTCTGTTGCAGGGTGATATATAAGGGTCTAGCTTTAGTTTTCTACAGGTGATTAACCAATTTTGCCAGAACCATTTACTGAAAAAGCTATCATTCCATTTCATTTTTTTAGGTCCCTTATCAAAGATTCTGTGGCAATTGGTCTGTGGTTTTTGGGTATTCAATTCTATTCCATTGGTCCTCTTTTTGTGCCACTATCAAGCTGTTTTGACTACGATGGCTTTGTAGTAGAGTTTCAAATTTGGTATTGATATTCCTCCAGCACTGTTCTGTTAAGAATTGTTTTTGCTATTCATGGTTTCTTATTGTTCCATATAAAATATTGGATTGTTTCTTCTAATTCCTTAAAGAATGAGGCTGGAATATTGATAGCTATCCCATTGAATTTATAGGTAGGTTTGGGAAGTATTCCCATTTCCACGATGTTGATCCTTCCAATCCAGGAACATGGGAGGATTTTCCCCATTCTAAGATCTATGTTGATTTTCTCTTTCAGATTTTTAATGTTTTCATCATAGATTTCTTTCACTTCTTTGGTTAATTCCTAGATATTTTATTTTTTGTGTGGCTACTAAGAATGGAGTTGCTTTCCTTATTTCAGCTGCTCTCTTCTCATTGTTGCCATACAGAAAAGTCATTGATTTTAAGTTTAATTTTATAACCTGCTACTTTGCCAAAGTTTGAATCAGCTCAAGTAATTTGGGAGTGGAGTCCATGTGATTTTTTAAAATACAAGATCATGTCTTCTGCAAAGAAGGAGAGTTTTACTTCATTTTATCCAATTTGGATCCCCTTAGTATTTGCATCTTGTCTTATTGCTATAGTTAGTCATTCTAGCATTGAATTGAAGAAAAGTGGAGAGAGTGGGCATCCTTGTCTCCTTCCTGAAGTTAGAAGAAATGGCTTTAATTTTTCACCATTGAGTACAATAATGAGCCTTTATTGTTTTGAGGAATGTTCCATGGATTCCTAGATTTCCAGAGCCTTCATTATAAAGGAGTGTTGGATCTTGTCAAATGCTATTTGTGGATCTATTGAGATAACCATCCTTATCCTTGGTCTTTTTTATGTGATGAATTATATTAATTGATTGGCATATATTGAACCAGCTAAGTATTCCTTTTCAGGAATGCTGATTGATCATCGTGTATGATTTTTGGATGAATTGTTGAAGTTGATTGACCAAAATTTTGTTGAGAAATTTTGCATCGATATTCATCAAAGAAATGGGTCCCTAGTTCTCTTTCTTTGATGAGTTCCTGCCTGGTTTTGAGATGAGGTTTATGATGGCTTCATAGAAAGAGTTTGGTAGTGTACATTCCCTTCCAAATTCATTGAAGAATTGGAGGAGTATTGGTGTAAATAGTCCTTTGAAGGCCTTGTAGAATTCTTCTGGAAATCTATTCAGTCCTGGGATTTTCCTACATGGGAGGTCTCTTATTGCTGTTTCTATTTCAGTGCTTGATATGGGCAGGTTAACATGTTTTAACTCATGTTGTTTTAGTTCCAGTATGTCGATATTTGCTAGGAGAAGGTTCATTTCTGCCAAGTTCTCAAAGATAGTAGCATAACAGTTTGAGAAGTATTCCCTTATAATGTTCTGAATCGTGATTGTTTCTGTGGTGATATTTCCATTCTCAACTCTGAGTTAATTTATTTTGGTGTGTTATCTTCTTTTTCTGAGATTTGCAAAGGGTCTGTCAGTTTTGTTAATTTTTTCCGAAGAACCAACTGTTTGTTTTATGGAGTGTTTCTATTGTTTTGTTTTGTTTTGTTTGGATTCTAATTCATTTAATTCTGATTTAATTTAAGTTTTTTTTCTATCTACTGGATTGGGGTTTATCTTTCTGCTCTTTTTCAAGGAGGTTCATATGTCTCATTCAATTATTGGTTTTAGATCTCTCCAATTTGTTGATGTAAGAACTAAGAGCTATAAACATGAACATTTGAATTTCCTTTCTAATCTCTTCCATGAGCCACCGGTGGTTCAAGAGTGTGTTGTTCAGCCCCCATGTATTACCGGACTTTCTTTGGTGGCTTTTGGTGTTGAGTTCTTGTGGTCTGAGAGAATGCAGGGCATAATTTCAGTGTTTCTGAATCTGGAGAAGTTTGCTTTGTGACCTAAAATGGAGTCTGTTTTTGAAAAAGCCCCATCTGCTTGAGAAAAATGTGAATTCTAGTGCTGGTGTGTGAAATATTCAGTAGATACCTTTTAAATTTAGTTGATCTATGCAGTTCTTTAGATTGGCAGTTTCTCTGTTGAGTTTTTGCCAAGTTGATATAGATAGATAGATAGATAGATAGATAGATAGATAGATAGATAGATAGATAGATAGATAGATAGATAGATAGATAGATAGATAGATAGATAGATAGATAGATAGATAGATAGATAGATAGATAGATAGTGGGGATAGTGCTGTGTTAAAGTCCCCAGGAATTAATGTCTTTGGATCTATGTGAGACTTGAGGGAAAGTAGTGTTTCTTGGATAAATTTGGTGCTCTGTTATTTGACGAATAGATATTTAGAATGTTAATATCCTCCTGAAGGAGAGATCTCTTAATTAGTATGTAGAACCTTCTTTATTGATCCTCACTAATTTTAATTTGAAATCTATTTTATCAATATAAGTATTGAAATTTCCACCTGTTAATGGGGGCTCTTTGCTTGGTAGATTTTATTCCAGCCTTTCACTTTCAAAATATGTTTGGACTTATGGGCAAGTTGTGACTCCTGAAGGCAACAGATACAAGATTCCTGCTTTTTAATTCAACTACTCCTGGCACTGTGGCTACGTGGTGAAGTACTTGCCTAGAATGCATGAAGCCCTGGGTTCAATTCTTCAGTACCACATACCTGTAAATGCCAGAAATCGTGCTGTGGCTCAAACGGTAGAGAGATAACCTTTAGCAAAACAACTCAGGAACAGTGCATGGGCTCTGAGTTCAAGCCCCAGGACTAGCAAAAATAAATAAATAATTTTCTTTAATTCAAATAATTTGTTTATGTCCCTTAATTGGAGAGTTAAGTCCATTGATATTGAGAGTTAGGATTAAAAGGTGTTTGGTAGTTCCTGCCAAATTTTCCAACTTCTTGGGGGCTGCAATAACTGGGTTCTTCTTATTGTTCTTGGATTCTCAGTTTGGGTGCAGTTTCTTTAGACTTCATTTTGGTCTTGTTGGTTTTCTATGGGTAGTACATCTTTAAGTATCTTTTGTAGGGATGGTTTGGTTGAGATCTATTGTTTCACTTTTTCTTTGCTATGGGAGATTTTTAATTGACCTTTGGTTATGAAGGAGAGTTTGACTGGGTACAGTATTCTTGGTTGGTAGTTCTTTAATTTTAGGGCATGGAATACATAATTCCAGGCTCCTCTTGGTTTAATTGTCTCTGCTGAGAAAGCTGAGGTTATTCTAATTGGGTCCCTTTATGGGTGATTTATCTTTTCTCCTTGATATCTTCAAGGATTTTCTCCTTGGTCTGAATTTTCTCCTTGGTCTCCTTGGTCTGTGCAGATTATAATGTGACAGTGTGATATCCTGTTCTGGTCTGGTCTATTTGGGGTTCTAAGTTTCTTGTATCTAAATAGGCCTATCTTTTTGCATGTTAGGGAAGTTCTCTGCTAGGATCCTGTTAAACAAATTTCTTAGACCATTAACTTCTGTCTCTAGGTGTTCCTGTACACCTATTGTCCTCAGATTAAACCTTCTGGTGGTGTCTTCCAAATATGGAATAGCTCTATCATGTTTCTTGGATTCGTCTTGGTTAGTTGTGTGTTTTTCTCTCTGTTATCTAGGCTGTCTTCAATCCCTGAGATTCATTCTTCTGCATGGTGTAACCTACTGTCCAGTTTTTCTACTCTGTTTATATTGACTTTTCTTCTAATTGGTCGATTTTGGTGGCTTCCAATTCTCTGTTGCAGTTAAATTTTTGATCCTGTATGAACTTCTTTACTTTCTTAATTTGGGGACACTGTTTATACTCAAAACACTTAGTTGATTGGTTATGGTTTTCTTGGACTTATATTCATCCTGTCGAGCTTCATTTAGTGTTCCCTTTGTAGTCTGCCTGCAATCCTTCAGTTGTTTGTTTATGGATTCCATGAATGCCTCTATTGATCTTTGTCTATTCTCATCCTGCTCATCCAATTTCTGTATTACTCTTTGATTAGCTTTCTCAAGCTCACACTTCCTGTGTTTCTCTTTGGGTGTCCTCAACCTGCTCACACAATTCCTGTCTTTCTCTTTGATGTTCTCAACTGTCCATGCCATTCCTTTCTCTTGGACTGTTCTCAGCCTGCTCATATAATTCCTGTATTATTATTTGACTGTTCCCAGCCTGCTCATGCAATTCCTGTGTTAAATTTTGAGTGGCTTTCTAACACTCTGGAGATTCCTGTAGTAATCCTGGTTTGCTTCCTCTTGCTCCTTATCTTACCGAGTCCTTTGCAGGTTTTCAGTCTTTTCATTCACCACATTTATGGCAGTGATTGTAGAGCTTTTAGGGATCTCTCTTCTGTATTATTCATTAAATGTTTTGTCAGCTGATTATCATGAGTGGGATTTGAGTTACCCGGAATTGCCATTTTGGGGGGGGGGGTTAGCGATTTTTCTGCCCATTTTGTATGAAAGTAACAATTTTCTTGCAGAGCACTATTTTAAGGCAAGCATCTTCCAAAGTCCTGTAGTTGCACAGTATCTACCAAAGTCCTGTAGTTGCACAGTCAAAATGGCTGCAGATACAATCTAGTTCAAGAGATACAATCTATTCAACATCAAACAACTATGGACTAAAGAACTAAGAAGACCAAAGAGAGATTCAGCAAACCAGAAATTATTAGGTTTAGGGATAATTGTGGGGAAAAATACAATTAGAGGGAAGTGGAGAGGTAAAAGGAGAGTGAGGTTAAAGGAATCCTAATCTCAGTGGGGAAATGGATTGGACAGAGTGAGAGCAGCGAGATTAAAAAAAAAAATAGGAAAAAATGGAAAAACAAAAATTTATATTTAAGAAATGATACAGTTCAAATTATGTAAGTATAAAGTAATAGAAAAAAGTATAAAGTAATAGAAAAAAAGAATAGGATGAGAGGACGGGAGAAATGAAAAGGAACATGAGGAACTAAAAAATATTCTTAAAATTGGAGTATGTGAAAGTTATATAGGTGTAAAGAGTTAAACACTACTATTAAAAAGTTAAGCTTAAGAGGTTGTGAATTGAGTAATAGATTTCTTGGTTAAGTATGTACACGATGGGGGATAAGGTCTAATAATCGATGACAGATATATAGCTCATGATAAACAGAACATGTATATGTCTGGGAATAAGCAATTATGTTATGTAAAAAAGAAAGAGAAAAGAAGAAATAAAAAGGAAAAAAAAATGTCCAAAATATAAAAAGAGATTACAAAAAAAAGCCCACAAGCACACATATACAGCTAAAATACAAATTATGAGAGAAAAAATAATAGAAAACATTTTTTAAAAAATAAAAATGAAACATGGTAGAAAAAACAGTTTTGTGATATTTTTTTTTGAGTGGGAGGAAGATCTTGTATCTCCCTGTGTCCGTAACCAGGCTCCTAGTGGAGTCACTGGTCTCCTTCTGGTGTTTGTTTTTCCTGCTGTTTGATTGGTTTCTTAAGTTAGTTTGTTAGAGCAGGCAAAAAAATGCTCTGCATTGTCCAGGATTTTTTTTATTCTTTCCCCAAGCTTGTTCAGAGAGAGGGAGATCTGCTTTGAGTACTACACAAAAGGGAGATGGCTGTTTCCTCTAACGTGGAGTTGATATGATATGGCCAGGTTCTAGGTAGGGTTGAGACTTTTCAGCAATCAGTAGCTTTTCCCTGAGGGGCTAGCTCCTGAAAAACTCACAGAGCCAAACCTGGAGCCATTTTCATGGTTTATGTTTACTGAGTTTCAGTTGTTTGCTAGGCTGTTGTTGGGACTGCAGAATCTGTTTCTGTTTACCCAGTGAAGAAAGACAGTCTTCTGGGAGTGAAGCACCCTCTGCCTGGGCAGGCTGATTTTCATTTGAGGGGAAATGAGCCGGGCAGGACAGATCGGTTCCTGGGACCTGCTAAATGGCAGTTTTTGTATTCTTATAAGACCTGAGTTGGAGCTAACTGCTTGGCAAGGCCTTTGTCAGTATCAAAGATGGAGATCTCTGCTGTGGGGGGGAGTGACAGCCTTCTCACAGGTTCTCTGAGAGGAGTGAGGATGATGTCATGGTTGTCTTCATGCCAGACTCTTGGTTCCTGTGCAGTCCTTGGTCTGTGATCTTCAGGATGAAGATTTCTGCTCCTTTTCGGTTCTTACTGGTGGTGAGTAGAATCCACTGGCCCAAAGCAGCTGGTGCCCATATTCCAGAACTTGTTTATTGGTGTGATGGCCACGGCCACCATCTCCACCGCAGCCACTGCAGCTGCAGCTACCAGCAAGTGCTCAGATCTGTCTCCTGGCTGGACTTTCCCTCTCTGGCCAAACTCTCTGTACTGTGATGGCACAATAGGTGTGATTCTGTAGCCTAGGACTGGTCACTGGAACACTAAAACTGCTTTCTGTGTGAGAACTTGTTTATCCTCCAGCTTCTCTTCCACCATCTTCCTCAGGTCTTCTGACATACAGAGGTTATAACGGGGGGTGGAGGTTAGGTACATAAAAAGAAACAAAAAAATCATGCAGTACCTTACAAATATATTACAACAATAGCAGGACAGAAAAAAACACTTCTGTAATTATCTTGGGGTTCATTTCTCTTATCATCATCTCTGAACTTTTCTGCTTGTCTCAGACATATACTATTTATTAGAAAAAAGAAACTATGGGACTTATCTTTCTTGGGGCCTGTCTTACTCACTTAATATAATTTTTTTGTCTTTCCATTTCCTAACAAGGGCATTTCATTTTTCTGATGGTGTCATCGAGCAGTTTTGCCTCCTACATTATTTTACCAATACCATCCCCTCCTTTCCACCTCCGCAACTACATACCACCCTTGCCTTAACCCTCCTTTTTAATTGTAAAGTTCATTTTTTATGATCCTATGTACATCGCTTTTGAACATTTCTGCTTGTCCTAAATATACACTAGTTATTCGAAATAAGGGAAACAATGGACCTATGTTTCTTTGGGCCTGGCTTACTTCAATCAATATAATATTTTCTGAGTCTTTCCATTTCCAAAATATTGAGCAATATCATTCTTTCTGATGGAGGTATACAATTCCATTTTGTATATATTCACCACATTTTCTTAATCCATTCATCTACTGAGGAGCTTCTGGGGTTGTTCCAAACCTTAGCTATGGAAAATAATGGTGGCAGTTTTGGTCTGGTCTTGTAAGTGATCATTTGGTAAATGCACAAAAGTGGGATTGTTGGGTAATACAGGAGCTTTATGTGGAGTCTTTTGAGGAACTCCATACTGCTTTGGCATACAGGTTGATCCATTTTAACAATGAAATATATGAGACACTATGTTGAAAATGAACTTTACAAATTTGGTGCATGGCAAGTAGCAGTAGAAGGAAGGAGTTGGGTAGATGGGGAGGTAAGAGGTCTTAGGGGAAAAACACAGGAGGGAGTAACACTGCCCTATAGAAAATGAACTCATTACCTTATTCATATAACTCTAATCCCTGTGTAAAATAACTTTACAATAAAAAATGTGTATTAAAAAAGGAAGTACTAGCACAGTACTTATACTGTGTTGTCAAGCCCGTGGTTGATATCCTGCACAAAGTAATCTAAAAAGAGAAAATTTGAAAATGTTTCTTCATATTTAAACTTTTGTCATACAGAATCATCCTGATATTGCTGCCAAATTGGCTACTTGTCCCTTTAATGCTCGCCACCTGGTACCACGAGATCAACTCACTGAACATATTGCAACTTGTATGGACAAAACTTCTCTTGAAGATGATGTAGGTAAGCCTGATAATAAAATACAATCCAACTCAATGTAGGCCCTTTGCACCTGTATACTTCTGTGATGTTAGTTATCTCTTTGTTTGTAGATAACATCATATGGAACGAGAAACAATACAAGAGTTCTGAAAGTACATGGCAATATGTTTCCTCTGAAGAAGACTGGGATAAAGGTAAAAAGCTTGTTGAACTTTCTGTAATTTCCATTATTGAATCTCAACTTACTTTGTGCTGTTGTATGCTTTCTTCCTTTAGGAGTGAAATTAAAAATCTTTGTTCAACTTGGATTGTCTTGTATGCTAATATCAATAACATATATGATAATATGCATTCTTAACTGATTAAAAACCATGTCAAACATTTAAATGATATGTTTTTGCACATGGCTAAGGACTCATTCTTTTCAACCTTTATTATCCAGCTAAAAGTTTCTTGGAAGGCTGTTAAGGCCATCAACCTTGCTGTTTTTCTTTATCGATGTATAATGTTAGAGCCAATCTAAGCTAGCACCTCAATCAAGTATGTAATTCTCCCTTTGGCAGAATCCTTGGAAGATCCTAGCCCAAGTTTTGTTTGGGGCACAAGCAAATCATCTGGCAACAACAGGTAAAGAAAATAATTTTCTTGTGATGTCCTATTTTCTGATAAAATTCAAAGTAAAGAAATAGGATAAATGAATAAATGAATAACAAACTCTGTTCCATATACCCATATATTGTGCTCACTACAAATGAAGTTTGGATTGCTCTCTGTAATTGGTGGCAAAAGTCAAGTATAGTTTCACTAGGACCAATAAGATTGTAATCACCCAAATTACTTTAAATCAGAATTAGCTTATCTGAATGTTCTTCTCATTCTGTTATAATCAATTTAAATCCGGGAAGCCGTACATAACAGTACTATGTTGGGCCAACCTTTTTATAACCATTTTCATGAATTCAGGATTCACTCATCACATCAATTATGATAGTGTAAATGGAAGTATCTTCCACTGGTAATTGATAAATGTACAGACTTACGGGTGGGTTACCATGTCTTCCTTCTGAAATTCATTAAAGAATATTATACGAATGTCTATCTGATTTAAATTTTCTCCACAAATTAGTATAAAATATATGAGGAGATCTTGAGATGATTTACAATTTGCACTTTGCAAAGATACATATTAATAAAATGTATTTAGAAGTATATTTTAGCAGCAACTCATACATGGATTTCATCTTTCACATTCCTGTATGAAGTATAAATATACATTGGTATGGTATAGATTGGAAATTCAAAATTAGCTGTGCAACTACAAAAGTTATGCTATCTCTTTGTGAGTAGTTATGACATTGTTGAAAGAATTTTAATTGCTAGAATGAACTTGTCCTTCTAGAGTCACAAAATAGATTATATTTTTGATTTTCTGGAATTTGAAAACATCAAGGCTCTCTGACATGGTAAGATGGCAAACATTAAAAAGTGAAGAGTAATTGGCTTTTCTTGGAATTCTTCATGAGCCTTTATTTAATTTTGAATCATGTAATTAGTCTTGCTTGCCGATATGAGACCTCTTTCTTTTTATAACTGAGACAATAGATTCTAGATGTATTGATAATGTTAAGAATTTTCTCATCTGATCAGTCTAGAAAAATAAAAAAAAAAAAACGCATTCAACGTAAGACCAAGGAGAATTTATGTGAGCCTGTCATCACAGTCAGTCCTCATATATTCTTCCTGTGGAAAGGTAGTAATAATACTAAGTATTTGTCTTCAATTGTCTGTTGTATGTCAAACATATTATAATATTATGTGAAGGATGAATTGGCAGTTTATATGGTAAAGATTTTGCTGAGGATGAGTAATAGTAATAGATAAATTATCTGATGATAATTTGCTAATTCATGAAGATTATAGCGAGGACTAAAACTCATCCTGTTTACAAACTGAACCTATTAATTTAGTGTTTGATCAATAGAATATATTTATTCTTTGGGTTAGGGTGTTTCTCATCCTCTGTCATACAGAGGAAAATGAATATGTCTTGGGAAACAATTCTGAGGTAGAAAACCACACTTGAGCCAGGCCACGTGATAATGTTAATTCTTGCATCTCACGTGTCTGACACATAAGGATGTAATTATAGATTAATGAAGTGAAAGATTTTTTTTTTCAGATTCATTTCTGGAATTAATTCCTTCGAATTCGATAGTATAGAGAGCATTCTCCTTAAGGAAAACCATGGTTACTCATAGACCTGCCGTGTGCATGAATATTGGGAACAAAGACGCTCAAAAATCTTCAGCGCACTCTGGATAACAGAGAAAAGAAACCTGTTACAGGTTGCTTAGGGACCTATAACAGGCTGAAATCTGAGGATCAGATCTCAGGAATATTTGTCAAACTCTCCTCAACAATTAACCATCTAAAAACTGGGAGTGTCTCTCTAGCTCAAGTGGTAGAACATTTGAGCTCTGAAGAGCTCAGGGACCATGCCCAAGCCCAAAGTTCAATCCCAATGACCAACAAGAACAATAACCAAAGACAGGAATGTAATGTAATATGCATCAACAATGTCCCATACTCCCTGGTATTTCCAAAATCTCTGAATTTTTTCCTTCCACATAAGAGCCAGTTAGATTTTATTCACTCCCTTCTCATAATATCATGCATTTTCTCTATGAATTTTAGAGTAATGTTTAATGGGGCAGTGATATTTCCTTACTTCATTGGTTATTAGAACACATAATGTGACCCAATGGGATTACTAATACTCTTCCCTTATGCAAAAATGTCTTACTTATGGAATTATAATTTCTCTGGATCTAAGCAGTAGATAAGAGTAAAGAACCTGAAAATTCATGAGAATCTGTGACAGTGTAGGAGACCAGGCTACTTGTTGATTTGTCTCTTCAAGATTTATATAACCCTAGCTTTGCCATTATAGGCACACACACACACACACACACACACACACACACACACACACACACACACATATATATGCAAATATATATGTATATTTATATATATTTATATGTGTGTGTGAGCTGATTTATGTCTGTAATCAGATATCTCTTTTACCTGTCCATTTGTAGATGCAAATTTTGTGTCTGTGTGTGTGCAAACTAAAATGTTGTACATTTTATCCTACACTGTTTCAACACCTATAAGTCGATGCTGGGCACATTACTATGTTTTGTGTAATTGAAAAGTGAGGGTATTTTTCCTGCCTTCAATTCTTGATTTTGCTCAGTCATGACAAAATTAATAACAGGTTATCATGGATTTTTTCATGTGTCTTCGATTGATCCCTAAGCTCGATCCAAGTGATATTTTCCAAACGTTGGTATGTCCCTGGCATATAATTCTCATAACCATACATATTTGAGAAAGCAGTGTTAATGTAGGAACGTTACCCTTAGTTAATGGAAATTTTCTATGTTCATTTTAAAGTCCAATGTTTCAATGTTCATACTGAAAGGTGACATGCATATTTGTCTTAAAGGCTAATTATTTTTCTGAACTGCTGGATATATTTACCTGATACCACTCCAAAATGTCATTGTGACTTCACAATAGCATTTGTTTTGTCCACACATAAGAATGGAAAAGCCGTTTATTTGTTTGAGGCATAGAATATGTCTTGTAACTGTACCTGAAGGTATTTGTATTGTATCCCTTCATATTTTACTAACCTACCATAAAGCATGTATCTTTTGGTAGGATAGATCTCATAAAACAATCCCTCTTTGTGGTTTGTTTTTATGCATCCGTTCACAAATACTGAAATTGAGTGGTAAGTTCATTGCAATAACATTATATAGTAAAACCACTATGGATTTTCTTCCTATTTTTCTGGATGCATGATACATCCATGGTTATATTACAAGAAATCTCGTTCAGAAACTGTGCCAAGATATGGCTGAGCCTGAATGGGTGACAGAGTAAATTTTGAAGAACTGGAAAATAATCGCTGAAGTATCAGATTGGCTAGCGTCATATTTCAAATGTGCAATGAAGTTTGAATGTGTTGAGGCAGAGAGTGTCCAAGTGTAATTTGTGAGGTTTGTATACAACGATCAAATTTCAATGGAAAGGGACGTGGAAGTAAGCAAGAATTTTTTTGAAAATAGCTGATGATGTGCTCTCATTAGGTTTTGAATATCTCTCGACCTGCAAGTGAAGTTCTTGTTTATATGCAAAGTACAAATATATATATTCTAGTGTTCTCCACAGAAAGTAAAATAATATTTTTTCTATTTCTTTGCAGGAAACATTCTATGAACAAACCATGAGTTCAAACCATTTCTCATTGTTTCATTTACATTTTACATTTATTAATATATTGTGATGCTCACTCAACCAAATGAATTCATTTTAACTTCTACTACCAATTCAATCTCTAGTGGCCCTTATCTTGAATACAGAAGCAAAGCCGGGTGTTTATGTCCTTATTGGAATTCACCATGTCACTATCCACATAGACATGATAATGTTGGAATATAGAAACTCCAATAATTACATCAAAATCTACATTTGTTTCCCAATAGAGAACAAATCATAATTCATTGTTCTTACGTTTGCCTGTGAATATCATCTTCCATTTCATATATTGATATAATTGGATATATTGGTATAATGAATACATAAAAACTGTAATGGTATTAGTCCTCTTATAAAAATCTTATACCAAATATGTATTCCCAAATAAAATGGCCATTAAAATTTCAAAGGGATTTTTCAATCAACGTTCTGAAGTATAATTCTTACTATAAAGCTTCTCATCCATCTCATTGATTTCCAAGTATAATCTCATCTAAACAAGGATTCTGGGAGTTCTTTCCAAATATGTGGCAGAAAAGAACACATAATGTATGTGAACACAAAATACCATTCAAAACTTATTCTTTTGAGGGGGCAAAGTGCAGTTTGTGAAGATAGCATGATTTTGTGCTAAAAATGTGTTTTTGTTTTGTTTTTTACGGCATGAGGATATGCAACTTTGGCATTCTAAAATGTTCCAAGAAAGAGTGGACTGTATCTGTAGAGTGTAATAAAAACACTTTTCTGGAACCATATTTCATTACTATGTTCATATTCAATTCGTGTGTAATTTTCCCCACATATATATGCCTCCACATACTTATAGTAGACTTGGCACTGTGGTCCAAAACATTCCTCATGCAAAATGGAATAATTTTTGAAGGATATTTTAGGAAGATCCACTTTGTAAAAATTGTTGTTAAGACTCCTATGCAAGACATAGAGTTGAATCTTTTGGGTACAGATGAGGAAGTTAAAGATGTGAGAATGTGGCTCATATTTATTATTCGTGTTGAAATGGGAGGGTTTCTTTGTATGGGCTTATTTGTGCACCTATTGTATAAATGCAAGTGTTTCTTGGTTTTTATCCAGAAATTGTGAGCAAGAATGAATTCAACATTAATTTGGGAAGGATAGTTTAGAATCTGTAGACTCAGGAAAACCTGAGTGTACAGAGTGATTATAATTATGTATGTACGGCAGTGACTCGTTTTCTTGTCACGTGTTACTTAGCCCTCATTTTTCTTACACTTTATTCTACTTCAAAACTCCACCGCCGGAGAATGGAGGAAGATGGCGGAGGAGAAGCTGGAATCTAAACAAGCTCTCGTATAGAAAGCAGTTTTAGAGTTCCAGTGAACAGTCCTAAGCCCGAGAATCACACCAAGTGTGCCATCACAGGACAGAGAGTTAGACAAGAGAGGGGAAGCCAAGGCAAAAAGAAGCAACTGAGTGCTCATCAGCAGCCGCCACGGCGGCGGCGGCAGCGGCAGGGTCGCAAGCAGTAGAGACCACAGCCGGGGGCCATACCTGAGCGCTCACACAGAGAGTCCAGGACGAAGGAGCCAGACTCAGCGGGCAAGCGGATTCTACTCAACACCAGCAAGAACCAACAAAGAGCGGACATCTTCACCCTGCAGCTTGCAGACCAGAGACGACCCAGGATCCAAGACTCGGCACCAGAGACAACCCAGGATCCAAGACTCCGCGTGAGTACAAGCCGGACATCCACACTCCTCAGGGAGCATAGGAAGGAAGGCCACCCCTCCCCCCCCAGCACCGGTGATCTCCATCTTGGATACCACAAAGCTCGGAGTTGCTGCTAGTTCCAGCTCAGGCCTTGGAATAAAATGAGTCATTTAGCAGGTCACAAGAACTTAACGGCGAAGTGACCTGCCAGACTCAGCTCCATCCAGGGAAAAGTCACCCTGCTCAGGCGCCAGCCATTGGAGTGCCTTGCCTCAGTGGGTAACCAGAGCCAGAGGCTGCCCCTCCCTCTAGCAGCCACCACAAGCAATTGAAAAACAGAAACCCTGAGAATGGCTCCAGGCTGGGCGCTGTGAGCTTTATCACAAAATAGCCCCAGGGAAAAGCTATTGTTTGTTGAAAGGCCTCAACTCTACCCAGAACCTAGCCTCATCACCACATCCCCCTCTTTTGTGACTCTCAAAGCAGACCACCCTCCCAGAAAACTAACCTGGGAGGGGGATCTCAAAATCTTGGGTAAAGCAGAGCATTTTTCTGCCTCTTCCAACCAACCGACTTAAGAAACCAATCAAGCCACAGGACCTCAAGCTGACCAGAGACTCCAACAAGAGACTGGTTGCAGACAAAAGGGAGATACAGGATTCTTCCCACTCCTCCCCCCCAAAAAAAAAAAATCAAAAGACTTTTTTTTTCTTTTTTTTTTTTTCTTCTTCATCTTCTTTTCTTTTTTTTTGCTTGTTTTTGTTTTTTGTTACCATATATATATATATATATATATATATATATATATATGTATGTATATAAATTTTTTCCCTTCTAAAACTTTTATTAATCTTTAATTTTTGCCTCTTCTGAAAAAATAATTGTTTTCCAGTAACTTTTTTTTCTCATCTTATAATTTTTATTTCAGAATTACGTGAATGAGAGTTTTCCTTTCTTTTCTTGTCTTCTTTCTCTTTTTCTTTCTTTCTTAATTATCTTTTTGTTTTTTATCTAGCTCTACTGAACTTCTGATCTTTTCTTCTCCCTTAAAGCTTTTCATATCTCCTCTATGTCCCTCCCCTTCTCTGAACATATTCACATTCCTCTCTAAATAGACGGTCTTTTAACCTCTATAATAACATTAATTTTTACGTTTCTATTCTTTTTCTGGTCTCTCTTTATTCCCCTTTCCGTCTCTGCTTTTTCTCTCTCTACTTGCATCCTACCCAACCCATTTCCTGCATTGTGATTAGGACATAGTTAACTCTCCCTGTGCCTCCCCACACCAATCTATTCCTATTTTTTACCCACATCTCTCCCTAATCCTAATAATTTCTGGTTTTCCAAATTCTTTTCTGCGGTTCGAAGTCCTTTAACATATAGTCGTTTGATGTTGAATAGATGTATCTGTTTAACTAGATTGTATCTGTAGACTATTGACTGTACAAATGCAAACTTTGGTTGATGGTTGCCTTAAGATAGTGTTCTAGCACAAAACTGGTGCAATCTTTATCTCAAATGGGCCGAGTTAAGCCGGAAAAACACAAGAAAAATGGAAAATTCGGGTATCTCAATTCCCAACCTTGATAATCAGGGATTAGAACAGATAAAGAATAATCCAGAGGAGAGTTCCCAAATAGCTCTACAAACACTAATAGCAAACATGATAAATGAGAAGTTTGACAATGTACAAAGGACTCTGTATGAGCGTGATAGGGAGAGAGAGGAGGCATCCCAGAAGTTTATACAGGAATATCATAAGCGTGAGGAAGCTTCTCAAAAACTGATACAGGATTTGCGTGAACAACTTGAGAATACTCAAAGAGAAAGGGAAGAATGGCGTGAGCAGGCAAAGAACACTCAAAGAGAACTGCAGGAATCCCACAGAAGGGAGGAAACTAATCAAAGAGTAATTCACGAATTAAGAGACCAGGTAGAGAATACACAAAGATCACTAAAGGCATTCATGGAATCCATTAACAAAGAGCTGAAGGAAGTCAGGGAGACCACAAAGGGAATGCTGAATGGAACCCAACAGAAGGAATGGGAGTCCGAATAAACCATAACCAATCAACTAAGTGATTTGAGAACAAACACTGAACACCAAATTAAGGAAGTAAAGAAATTCATACAAGACCTAAAACAGAGCTTCAACAAAGAACTTGAAGCCATCAAAGCTGACCAATTAGAAGGAAAAGAGATAAAAAACAAAGTAGAGAGTCTTGACAGCAGGTTAGACCATGCAGAAGATCGAATCTCAGGGATTGAAGACAGCCTAGATATTATAGAGAAAGAACATACAACCATCCAAGATAAGTCCAAGAAATATGATAGGTCTATCCAACACTTGGAAGACACCATCAGAAGGCCCAATCTAAGGATAATGGGTGTAGAGGAGCACCTAGAAACAGAAGTTAATGGTCTAGGAAATTTGTTTAACAGGATCCTAGCAGAGAACTTCCCAAACATACAAAAAGATAGGCCTATTCAGATACAAGAAGCTTTTAGAACCACAAATAGACCAGACCAGAATAGGACATCCCACAGTCACATTATAATCCACACAGGATCAACCCAGACCAAGGAAAAGATCCTTAAAGCTGTCAAGGAGAAAAGGGTAATCACCTATAAAGGGAAACCAATTAGAATTACCTCAGAGTTCTCAGCAGAGACAATCAAAGCAAGAAGAGCCTGGAATGACGTATGCCATGCCCTAAAAACAAACAACTATCAACCAAGAATACTGTACCCAGCTAAACTCTCCTTCATAACTGAAGGCCAAATAAAAACCTTCCATAGCAAAGAAAAATTGAAACAATATACTCCATCAAACCAGCCCTGCAAAAGATTCTTAAAGATGTCCTACACATAGAAAACCAACAAGACCGCAACAAAGGCCAAGAAACTGCACCCAAACTGAGAATCCAAGAACCTTAGGAAGAACCCAGTTTTCACAGCCCCCAAGAAGGTGGATAACATGGCAGGAACTCCCAAATACCTCTCAGTCCTATCTCTTAACGTTAACGGACTGAACTCTCCAATTAAGCGACATAGACTGTCTAGTTGGATTAAAAAACAAGACCCTTCTATCTGCTGCCTGCAGGAGTCACATCTTGCCCGTAAAAACAAACATATTCTCAAGGTTAAAGGCTGGAACAAAATCTACCAAGCAAACAGCCATCATAAACAGGCGGGAGTTGCAATCCTAATATCAGATAAAATAGACTTCAAATTAAAATTCGCCAGAAGAGATAAAGAAGGTCACTACATACTAATTAAAGGATCTCTCCTTCAGGAGGATATTACAATTCTAAATATCTATTCGCCAAACAATGGAGCACCCAAATTTATCAAAGAAACACTACTTTCCCTCAAATACCAGATAGATCCAAAGACATTAATCGTTGGGGATTTTAACACACCACTCTCCACACTAGATAGATCAACTCGGCAAAAACTCAACAGAGAAACCGCAGATCTAAACAGCTGCATAGATCAACTAGACTTAACAGACATTAACCGAACATTTCACCCAGCAGCATCAGAATTCACGTTCTTCTCAGCAGCACATGGAACGTTTTCTAAAATAGACCACATTTTAGGCCACAAACCAAACTTGTCTAAATTCAGAAACATTGAAGTTATACCTTGCATTCTCTCTGACCACAAGGGAATAAAATTAGAACTCAACACCAAAAGCCACCAAAGAAAATCCGGTATCACATGGAGGCTGAACAACACACTGCTGAATCATGAGTGGGTCATGGAAGAGATTAGAAAGGAAATTCAAATGTTCATGCTATTCAACAAAAATGAACACACAAATTACCAGCTCCTCTGGGACACAGCAAAGGCAGTACTCAGAGGCAAGTTTATAGCTCTGAGCTCCTACATCAACAAATTGGAGAGATCGGAAACTAGCAATTTAATGACACATCTAAACCTCCTTGAAAATGAGCAGCAAGATAAACCCCAATCCAGTAGATGGAAAGAAATAATCAAAATTAAATCAGAATTAAATGAATTAGAATCCAAAAAAACTATAGAAAGAATCAACAAAACAAAGAGTTGGTTCTTCGAAAAACTTAACAAAATTGACAGACCCTTAGCAAACCTTATCAGAAAAAGGAGAGAGCACACCCAAATAAATAAACTCAGAGATGAGAATGGAAACATCACCACGGAAACAACCAAGATTCAGAACATTATAAGGGAATACTTCTCATAACTTTTGCTAATAAGTTTGAGAACTTGACAGAAATGGACCTTTTCCTAGCAAATATTGACATGCCAAAACTAAACCAAGATGAGTTAAACCAGCTTAACAGGCCCATATCAAGCATTGAAATAGAAACAGCAATAAGAGACCTCCCAGCTAAGAAAAGTCCAGGACCAGATGGTTTTACAGCGGAATTTTACAAGGCCTTCAAAGCAGAGCTCACACCAATACTCCTCCAACTCTTCAATGAAATTGAAAGAGAAAGCTCACTACCGAACACATTCTATGAAGCCATCATAACCCTCATCCCAAAACCAGGCAGGGACTCATCAAAGAAAGAGAACTATAGACCCATTTCTTTGATGAACATTGATGCAAAACTTCTCAACAAAATTTTGGCCAATCGACTTCAACAATTCTTCCAAAAAATCATACACCATGATCAAACAGGATTCATTTCAGGGATGCAAAGTTGGTTCAATATACGCAAATCAATTAATATTATTCATCACATCAACAGGAGCAAGAATAAGAACCACATGGTTATCTCAATAGATGCAGAAAAAGCATTTGACAAGATCCAACACCCCTTTATGATGAAGGTTCTGGAAAAATTAGGAATCCATGGAACATTCCTCAATACAATAAAGGCTGTATATGACAAACCTACAGCCAGCATTATACTCAATGGTGAAAAACTAAAGCCATTTCCTCTTAACTCAGGAACAAGACAAGGATGCCCACTCTCTCCACTTCTCTTCAATCTAGTATTAGAATTCCTAGCTACAGCAATAAGACAAGATGCAGACATAAAGGGGATCCAAATAGGGAAAAAAAATAAAACTTTCCCTCTTTGCAGATGACATGATCTTGTATTTAAAGAATCCCATAGACTCCACTCCCAAATTACTCAAGCTGATTCAAAACTTTGGCAAAGTAGCAGGTTATAAAATTAACCCCCAAAAATCAATGGCTTTTCTACATGCCAACAATGAGAAAAGTGAGGCTGAAATTAGGAAAGCAACTCCATTTGTAATAGCCCCACAAAAAATAAAATACCTAGGAATTAACTTAACCAAAGAAGTGAAGGACCTCTATGATGAAAACTTTAAAATCTTGAAAAAGGAAATCAACACAGAACTTAAAAAATGGCAAAACCTCCCATGCTCCTGGATTGGCAAGATTAACATCGTGAAAATGGCAATTCTTCCCAAGGCTATCTACAAATTCAACGCCATATCTATCAAAATTCCACCCTCATTCTTCAAGGAAATAGAGGAGGCAATCCAAAAATTCATATGGAACAATAAAAGACCCCGAATAACAAAAACGCTCCTCAACGGAAAGAACACTGCTGGAGGAATATCAATACCAAATTTCAAACTCTACTATAAAGCCATAGTAATCAAAACAGCTTGGTATTGGCATAAGAACAGACCTCAGGACCAATGGAATAGAATTGAAAACCCAGAAATGAACAAACAGACCTATAGCCATCTAAACTTCGATAAGGAAGCTAAAACAATAGAATGGAAGAAAGACAGCCTCTTCAGTAAATGGTGCTGGCAAAATTGGTTAACTACATGTAGAAAACTAAAGCTAGATCCTTATATATCACCCTGCACCAGAATCAACTCCAAATGGATCAAAGACCTTGAACTCAAAGCAGACACTCTGAAAACATTACAGGATGGAATAGGAGAAACCCTAGGTCTCCTTGGCTCAGGTCGAAATTTTCTGAATAGAGACCCCGAAGCACAACAAATCAAAGAAAGGTTGGACAAATGGGATTGCATAAGATTGCAGAGCTTCTGCAGGGCAAATGACATAGCTGGCAAGATCAATAGAAAGCCCACCGATTGGGAGAAGATCTTTACTAGCCATACAACGGACAAGGGTCTCATATCTAAAATATACGTGGAACTCAAAAAATTAAACCACCCAACAACAAATCCTCAAAGAAACAACTGCCCAATAAATAAGTGGGCGAAAGACTTAAAGAGAAGCTTCTCTGAAGAAGAAAGAAGGATGGCCAATAGACACATGAAGAAATGTTCAACATCCCTAGCCATAAAAGAAATGCAAATGAAAACAACATTGAGATATCACCTCACTCCAGTTAGAACAGCAAAAATCAAGAACTCTAATAACAACAGATGCTGGAGGGGATGTGGACAGAAAGGAACCTTACTTCATTGTTGGTGGGAATGTAAACTTGTTCAACCACTTTGGAAAGCAGTATGGAGGTTCCTCAAAAGACTTCACATAGATCTCCCCTATGATCCAGCAATCCCACTTTTGGGCATTTACCCAAATGTTTACAAACAAGACCACACTAAAGCTACCAGCACAACTATGTTTATTGCAGCATTATTTACCAAAGCTAAGATAGGGAACCAACCCAGATGCCCCTCAGTAGATGAATGGATCAAGAAAATGTGGTATATATACACAATGGAATTCTATGCCTCCATCAGAAAGAATGACATTTCCCCATTTGTTAGGAAACAGAAAGGTTTGGAAAAAATTATATTCAGTGAAGTAAGCCAGGCCCAAAGAAGCATAGGTCCCATGGTTTCCCTTATTTGCAATATCTAGTATAGGTATGAGTCAAGCGGAAAAGGCCAGATAATGTGATGTTAGGAAAATGAACCCTTAAATATGTATTTTAATGTTTTCGTTTCTTTCATGCATGTGTTTCTAATGCATTTATAAGATTATCTCTTTGTAGCTTTGTATGTCCCTCCCCCACAGTGTAACGCCCGCTTTCACTATATTTGATGTCAGTATAACATGTGGAGGAGATGGGGACAAACAAGTCGTTTAAGGATTCAGGTGGACCTGTTGCAACAATGAGAAGTACAAAATGTCATGTCAAAACCAGCTTTACAATTTCGGTTTGGGGGGGAGGGGGGTATAATTGGGTGGGGGGAGGGGGGTAAAATTGGGTGGGGGGAGGGGGGAGGCGGGGAAGGGAAGTGAAGGGTAAACAAAGGAGGAGGCTGCAATGCTTGGAAAGATATGTATGCATTATCCTGCCCATGTAATTGTAGCCCCTCTGTACAGTATGTTCTCAAATAAAATAAAATACAATTTAAAAAAAAAAAAAAAACTCCACCGCCCTTGTTGGAAATGCCATTTCCAACATATTGTCTTGTGAGGAATTTTGTGGCATTGGTTCACCCGTTGTCCTCTATCTCAAAATTTTTTGATTCCTCTTCTTTGCCCTAATCACATTAAAGTTTATATAGTCCATAGGCTACCAAATTCAAATATAAAGACAAGAAGGGGGAAACCCTATGAAAAATAAAGGAAAAAGGCAAGTAAAAAGAATCAGTTTTACATAGTATTTTTTGTTTGTTTGTTTGTATTTTTTGGATCCAGTCGAGGGGCCTGAACTCTGGGCCTGGGCACTGTCCCTCAGCTCTTCAGCTCAAGGCTAGCGCTCTACCACTTGAGCCACAGCGCCACTTCTAGCTTTTTTCTTTTTGCTTATGTGTTGCTGGGGAATTGAACCCAGGGCCTCATGCATGCAAGGCAAGTGCTCTACCACTGAGCCACCTTCCCAGCCCCTACATAGTATTTTTTTAAATTACCAACCATGATAAACCTCATGTTTCATGGGGTTTTTTTTACCCTAATTTTTCTTACCCTAATCTTCTTGTTCAGATATACATAGCAATTTAACTCTTGCAATCCTCTTTGGATGACCTGGATACATAACAATTTTAAATGCCAGTACAAAGGAAAAAAATTGTGACTCTTCATAAGGTAAGTTAAATATAAGCAGGTTAAATGCAGTAAGACAAAAACAATATTCAATAAATAGTGTTGTAATACTCAATAAATTCGTATAAAAGCTGAAAGTTAGATTATACATCACCCTGTATCAGAACACGTTCCTAATGAGTCAGACCTCGAGGTTAAACAAATCACTCAGAATGGAAGAAATAGAGAGATACTAGGTCCTGTAGAACAGATTGAAACTTTCTCATTGCAAATGCACTAATGCATCAAGTCAAAGAAACGTTAGACCAACTATATTTCTTGAACCTGAACAGATTCTTTATAACAAAGGACATAACTAAGTAGGTAAATAAAAAGCCAAAAGACTGGGAGAAGATCTTCACTAGCCAAGAAAGATAAAAAGGGTCTTAGAGCTGAAATATAATCAAAATTCAACAAGTCAAATATCCCCCCAAAAAAACCCTGAACAATAACCCCACTCTATGAAAAGAAGTTAAATATTTAAAGAGAGACTTCACTGATGGCTAATTGACAATGGCCAAAGGACATATGAAGAAATGCTCAATGTGTCTGACAATAAAACCAAGCCAAATAAAGTCAACACTGAAATTCCACCACATTCCATTAGAATGGCAAAGTGACTGAGAGTAGATTATTGGATCAGACAATGTGGGGTATAAACACAATGGAATTCTTTTTTTTCTTTCTTTTTCTTTCTTCTTTTTTTTTTTTTTTTTTTTTTTTTTGCTTATGTGGTGCTGAGGAATCCAACCCAGGGACTCCGGCATGCAAGGCAAGCTCTCTACAACTGAGCCACCTTCCCAGCTCCTAAACACAATGGAATTCTATTTTCTATTAGAAATAATGGGGCATAGTGCCATTTGTAAGGAAATGGAGAAACTTAAATATATAACATAAAGTAAAGGGGCTAGAACCAAACAAAGAGGCTCCATGGTATCTCTTATTTCTAAGAAATGGTATATGTCCATTTTAATCCTAGCAGAGGATTACAATAGCTTAATAGTAATATACATATGACCATACAATATTAGCTAAACAAAATAAACTGAAATACAAAATCAGTTGGTTTCTCTTTCTTGATTTTTAAAAATGTTCTATGTGAAGGTATTTCTCTGTACTTGCCTTTTTCCTTTATTTTCCTATGCTTTCTACAATGTTGTCACTGTATTTGATTTTGGTACACACTGTATTCCATGTAAGTTAATGAGAATTAGGCATGGGATGGGCAACTACCAAATCTGAGAAAAAGGATAATGGGTGAACAATACAAGAACAATTCCAACAAAACTACATGTTGGGAATAAACATTACACCTGCTGGGAGAGGATAGAGATTTTAAGCCAAAAAACAGTAAAAGTGAATGATGGGTAAAAACATGATGAGACAAATACTCATTTATTGCTTACATATGTAATTCAAACCCCTCTGTACATTGCCATGACAAGATTCCATTAGGAAGAAGAGTATTGATGCATACACTCTTCTCAATTCTCATAAGTTTACATGTAGATACTAAAGTCGATGGGTTTGTATTACATAAACATACACGTGAAAATAGTTCTGATTTTTTGACGTTCCTAAAAGCGCACAGGTTTCCCTAGGTCACCAGGTTTCAAAGCAACATTGACAAATTAATGTTGTAATCGTTTTTGTTCAAATATTTGTGTAGGAACCCAAAGAGTCATTTGAAATTGCAAACCAGGACGTCCTGGTGCTCAAATATGCTCCGATGAAACCCTCACATTTTTACACGTATCATAAATGTAAGCAAGACTCTCCTATGTGAAACTTCCTCATCTGTAGTCAAATACTACAACTCTTTTGATTACATAGGAATCTAACCAGTAATAAATATTTGGCAAGGGAGATCTTCCTAAAATATACTCGAAGGATTATTCTACTTAACAATAGGAATGTTGTGGACGAGGAATGTCAAATGAACTAAATATTGGTGGAGGATACATAAATATTTGTGACAATTTATACACAAGTCGAAAAAAACATTCATTCGATATCGTTTCATGAACTGATCTTGAGTTACAATCCACAATTACAGATTAATCTTCCCAGAACATTTTAGTAATATAGTGGAAAATTTCTTAAACGATGTACAGATTCTCTGTACAAAATATGTCCTCCAAAACTAATAAATGTCTGTTGTTTATACTCCTGCAAGAATCTATTTTTTTCCCTTTCACAGACAATGGGAAGAAGTTACAGATTTCTTCTGCACATTAGATGACATATGAAAAATATGGAGATGATTCAGAATCTTGTGTCTTGAGAAATACGTTGCAAAATTAGGTGGTTTAAAAAATCTGTAAAATTTTCCTACCCCTTCTTTTTTGGAACACAGAAATTAATGGGGAATTTGTAGTAGTAACCACATATTATTTTAGTTTTCTTATATTTTTATTATATTCTAGATTATTGATAAGTGAAATGGAACATATTTTTCCCAGACAAATGTAACTATTGTGAGGGTTCAACATTACATTTAGAATTTAGGAAACAGTCCTTTCCTCAGATTGCTTTCTTCATCCAACAACCTAGGCGTCCTAAGTCATTAGCACTTGGCTAAATCCAAGGTGTTCCTGAAAGACTCGCTTATAGCTTGTTTGCCCTTCAATCCCACATTGTTTTTGATTGAAAATCTCCAATTAGGCACAATTATTCATTGTGTAAAATAGTCAAGATTCTTGATTCCCACTAAGATCAGAAAAAAGCTGATTCTTTTATAGCTGCCTTGACAATTCTTTGTAACTCATGTCCCAGTCATTGCAGGACAAACAGGGATATAACTTTTGCATTCTCAGGAGAGACTTAATTCCAAATTCCATGTTGGTATCTCAATATTCCCAAAGATTACTTTGTACATTGTTAAATATCTACTGTCAGTAAGATGTTCATGGAAGACTCTTGATAGTACATGCACATTGTTAAGAATCAACGTATATATAAGAAAAGGCCATTAATATCACACATTCTGCCTCACATTGAAACTTGTAATGAGATTGAGATGTTTTTGAAGGAAAATTTTGAATTAATAGATTCTGAACTTCTGCAAAGCTCTCTATACAATTCCTGCAAAATTGTCATCTCATCATAAGGCAGTGAGTAATTTGAAACACTTCTGCCAAACACTATGCTTTCTAGCCCTTCCATGTTACACAGAAATATTGCAAATGCTTCCCTTCTGTCTTTTTTTTGTCTGTCTTGGAGTTTGTACTGTGAACTTGGGTATTGTCTCTGCACACTTTAGCTCAAGGCTTGAACTCTGCCCCTTGAGAGAGACCACCATTTTCAGTTTTCTGGTGGTCATTTAAAGAAAAACTCTCATGGACTTACTGCACATGCTGGCTTTGAACCTTGTCCTCAGATCTCACATTCCTGAGTACTTAGGCTTACATGCCTGAGCCACTGGCGCTCAGCTGTTCTTACACTTCTCTAATAATATACCATAGTAGTAACTTAAAATTTATGCACAGGTATTTAAACAACATCGAAGAAATTTCACAGCATCTCCGAAGAGAAAATTTGCAATGAAGTGTTCCCGTCCACTTTGATGTTGCTTCCTCCTGAAGATAAAATCTAGATATAAATGAGGAAGGAAAAGGAATATTATCAGAGACATGTAGATGTAAAATCAATAACCATATTCACAAAATATTGAAGATAGTGTAGGAAAATCATCTTTCATTTGGACAGCATTAATTTAAGTGAGATTACATTGATAGCCAGTGTTTTTCATTTTTAACCATTGTATTATGAGAAAAGATATACCTCTAAAAGGGTGCTAAAATTTACCTCTTTGTAATAAGATTAGACACAGTTTCTACACTATATTTACCATCTACACAGTGAAATATATTTCTCATCTAATAGTCCCTTTCTGAAGACACTTACGTTGTAAACAATTACTTTTATTCAAGACTGGACAAAACTCGTTAATTCACAACAGTCACTATTCCTCACACTCCCCACATATATCCTTCTAATCCTCATTTACAAATGAATTCAATACTTGCATCAGAAAGAATGACATCACCCCATTTGTTAGGAAATGGAAAGACTTAGAAAAATAATTATGTATTAAGTGAAGTAAGCCTGGCCCAAAGAAACATGGGTCCCATGGTTTCCCTTATTTACAATAAATTGTATAAATCGAGGAGAGGCAGAAAAGTCCAAAAGCTATGTACATATGACCATACAAGAAGATGATAAATGAAATGAATCCCTAGATAGGGACACAACTTGTTTCTACATTCTTGCTATTGTTTTTAATAATTCTAAATTGTTCTAGGTGATTTATTTGTTTCTCTTGTATGTTCTTCCCCTCAAGTTATAACCCCTGTTTTCACTGTATTTGATTACAGTGCCCTGCATCTTTTATATACATTTTTCTAATTTGTGTAGGGAAGAGATATAACAAATGCTGGAACAGGATACTGGTTGATGCATTGTAACAATGAGATGTGTAAGACATTATATTGAAAAGCAACTTTACAATTTAAGGGTGTGGGGGAGCTGAGGAAGCGGGGAGGCAAGGGATTTAGTGGAAAAACAAAGGAGGAGGTGATAATGCTCGACAGGAAATGTACTCATTAGCTTACTCATGTAATTGTAACGCCTCTGTACACTATTTTTACAATAATTTTTTTAAAGGAACTGAAGTAGTTTCTGCTGCCTCTTAGTCCAGTGGAAGAGCATCTTAAGGATTGGATAAATGACATGATAGTGATAAAACCTTCTGCATATGAGTACATGTCTTCAGTAGGTGATCAAGAAATTTGAGGGGTCACTATGAAGTAGTCTTCTATTGCCCTATATGCACACAGTTTTAGGTCTAATTTATAATATATGAATTTCATATTTACTGTTCTTATGAAAAATGCCATAAAAATAAAACCTGCACTGGCAATTAGTGCACCAATCAAATCAGACAGAAGGGTAGATACATCAAATAGATATAAGCAGTGCGATCTTTTTATATGTGAGTTCGAAAGTGTAGGAAATCACTGCATGTACAATTCTACTTAACAATAGCAGAGTTCTCAGAAACTCTAAAAGGGAAAAAATAGAGCATGCTGTGCGACCTTTGTTTTTATCATTTGTACCTGCAGGGGAGCACTGACTTGCTTAGATATTGACTTGGTTAGATGATATTCAATAAACTGAGTAATCATGACAAAGATATTATTGTTCTATCAATGATATAGTCACTGTAGCCCCATCCTGAAGGCATACTGCAAGCAAGTGACCACTGCTGCTGTTGTGACACCTACTCATCTACTTCCCAATAAAAAAATGGAAAACTAAAGTAGCTTCTTATATTAAACTCCGTTATCCTAGGAGAAAGGACATTGCTATGTTACCAAGTGTTGATTACATGAGCAGGGAAATAATCATCAAAGATTGCAAAGGTCTAAAGGGACTATGTTATTGTAGGACTTGTGCTAGAAATGAAGCTTAAGGTTTCCTGCTCTATTTGGCTGTTTACATTGACACACATAGATAGGTTCGATTTATTTTCAATCTCCTAGTGTGTTCTAGCTAATATTTTTCACTACCGTCTCATACATTAAAAAAAACATACTTGGTCTTAAGGATCTTGAAAGTCAGTGGCTTGGTTTCTCACAGGTTCAGTGTCCTATTCTATTCCCTATATTTTTCTGTAACGCCAAGCAACTAACGACATAATTAAAATGTTTTCTCCCTGTGGAAGTACATTTGAAAGCTTTGAAAGTGAGTCTAAATATTCCCTCACTTTCCCCTCATTTACACATTAATTCTTTCATAAGGACTTGATAAGTCAGACTTCCTGCTGTTATTCAAATTTCTAGACTGTGCTATACTTTGGGTAAACGACATGATACTGGTAAAGGGACCTTCATAGATCTACTGGTCCACAGTGTGTGATTCAGAATTTTGTGGAGTAAGTTTCAATTTTTTAATGCTGTAATACACAATCTAGAAACAAACTTCAGTCATCAAATTATAAAATGTTCAATTTCTCTATATGAGAAAATTGGTTTCAGAGTATCATGTTGACATTTCTGCAAATTTGGCTGTGTCCTCTCATTGTTCACCATGGAGTTCCATGGAATTAAACCAATAAGCATATACTATGTTCAATGGAACAAAAGTTTAAAAGTGAAAGTATATTTAATTTTCATTTCTAGTACAAGTCCTACAATAACATAGCCCCTTTAGACCTTTGCAATCTTTGAAGATTATTTCCCTGCTCGTGTAATCAACACTTGGTAACATGGCAATGTCCTTTCTCCTAGGATGACAGAGTTTAATATAAGAAGCTACTTTAGTTTTCCATTTTTTTATTGGGAAAATACTGTACAGATGGGTTACTATTACATGAGCAAGGTAATGGTACATTTCTTATTAAGCATTGTTGCCTCCTCCTTTGTTTTCCATTCCATCCCTTCCCATCTCCCTTCTGCTCCTTGCTAGCCCCCCACCACCACCCCCCATCCCAGGGGCTAAAGTTGTAAAGTTCATTTTTTGACATAAAATCTTGTACAACAATCTCATTTTTGCAGTGGTTCCACCTGTATCCTATTTAAACAATTTGTTTCATGCATAAATCTCTCTTTAAATAATGATGATACCTTTATCTTCCATGTTCATTCATTGAATATTTTGCTCTATAATTTTATCCTTACAAGTGTAAATCTTTAAATCCTATCATCCTATCACTTGATGTCTAGAAATTCGAACCAAAGTGAACAAAAAATTTCTAAAAGAGGCATTTTTAAAATTTTCTTCTTGAAGCTTTAGAACTATTTGTAATTACTTTTTAGTTCGCTGTTTCATGGTAATAGTTTAGTTTCTTCAATACACCTGTTTATATCCTTCCCAAAGTAACATAGGACAGCAAAGTGCCTGAACTCAAGCCTCATCTAGCATCTAAAATGAATATCTGTATCTTACATAGCAATTATGGTTGGGTATATTGTAGCGCCAAAATTTGGGAACACAATGAAATACTGTCACAACAGGCAACTGAAATGCAGTTTTCATCAGGATCTCATGTACCTGGGTGAGAAGAAAATAAACAAACTATATAAAATGTCTAACAAGTGTGCTGTTCTCAATAAACTTCTTCCTTCCTAATGATCAGCACCTTTTTGTACTGACCCCTGATTCTCTAATTAAAGACAAACAATCCATGTGGGGTGATGACCACTATCACCAGAAGATTGTAAATGCAATGAGTATAACAAAAATTCTTCTCATGCTTGGTTGAACAATTTCTATTTTCAAGAGGGAATATCTACATATTCCTACATTTTAAACTCTTTACACTTTTCAAATTGACTCATCAACTCAATGGGAATGTCCAAGTAAACATGGAAATATTTTTCTGGTTTTCTCTGATCAATCCTTATATCCTATTAGAATCAATGAAACATTGTTCATATATTTTTGAAAAAATTACTCTGTATTTTAAATAAATGTCTATACTTTACTATATAAAAGATAAACAAAATTGTATTGAGTGAAGAATATTCACATGATTATGATCACCTTACAGAAGTATACTATTTATAATTTTGTAGTGTGAGAAAAAGATTCTAAGTGGAACTATATCATAGAAACAAAGGGAGGAAACCCCTGGTGACTCGTTGAGGAAGACACTGTCTGAGAATTACTCTTCATTTTCTCATTTGAAAATTATAAACTTTTCATGGATCAATAAGTTGAACAGAGCACCTAATTATTTGAATATATTTGCCAGTGTCATTTTCTAATTTAATGTACCTTTAGATCTACCCATTCATAATCAGGTTATTTATTTCCAAACTAGAGAAATACATTTGATATTATTTTATTTTTAAATAAATTCCCAGCATGTATGTAGGACTTAATTGAATTTGTCAAAATACACCCATTTGAACATTTAACCCATGATTTTAACCTGATTTTCATTGACTCAACTGCAATTTAAATAACTATATGCTGAATGGAATCAGAGGAATCATTTTTTTTTATTTTCTCTACTAAGTCTATCCAATTTAGTATGAATATATATGATTTTATATGTAAGTATACAGATAATTATTCTTAAATAGTTGTTGAAGACACAAACACCAGCGGATATTTCTGACTTGGTTAAAATCATATATTTCAACTTAGCAAGAATATTTTATTATATTAGGAATTGTTAAGAAAATTATCAAAATGTATGCATGCTTTGCTTTATGGTAAACACTATTCCATTCATTTTATTAAGTTTTGCCCATGAAGAGGATGCTTCCTTTTCTGTGTACTTCTTACACTATGAAACACCAAATTAGGATATTTGATATCTCAATGTAATTTCACATGTTCCATACAGAGAGTTGCACAGTGGCGGTGGTATGATACTTTTCAAATCATGTTCTTTGTACATAAATAATCTAATGTTCAAAATGATGAGAGCAATCAAGTATTTGTTTCGTAATGGTTGTGTATACACTGTCCAATTAGACAATGAACTACTGTGAAACCCAGCCACAACCTAAATGCAAATTCTTTCAATGGAAAAATTGTCTAAAGTCAGCATCAGTCTTCATTGGACTGTGTTGCTTCAAGTATATGCACAAATCTATTAGTTCTAAATCTTACAATAGCTCAAATGTAATTAAAGTGTATCGTCTTTTGTTATTTTTCAGTGTTCATTCGTATTAATTGGTCTTCTATAGTTGAATGAGTTTGGTGTAAATCATTCAAGGCACAGGAAGATGTGAGGAATGAATGAAATATTTTTGAGGCTGCGATTCCTTCATGGAGCAACTTGTGTTAGTAACATGATGCATATTCTATTCATTTTTTAAAAATTTATATCCCCACTAGCATTTGATTATGTTTTTAACATTATTTTTATGGTTATTATAAAAGTGATGGACAGGGATGTTACAGTTATATAATTCAGGTAATGATTGCATTACTCTTTGGACAATGTCACCCCTCTAGGCATTTTTTTAATTGTCAAAATACCGTTTCAATTACATGGGCAAGATAACGAGTATATTTCTTATCAAGCATTTTTGCCTCCGCCTTTGTTTCCCCTTCACTTCCCTTCTCATACCCTCCTCTCTCCTCACCCGATTCACCTTCCTCCCACAAAAGTTGTACATCTCATTGTTGCAATGGGTCCACTTGTATCCCTATTTAAATGATTTATTGTTTCCCTTCCCCTCCACAAATTATACTAACATCAAATACAGTGAAAGCAGGGTTTTTAATGGGAGAGAGACATAAAAGCAACAAAGAAATCATGTTATAAATATGTTAGAAACATTAGCATGAAAGACAAAAAAACATTCCTTTGTTGCTGTGTATGTCCCATTATTCATTCTCTCAGTGTGAATTTTTGGTGGGGCAATGTGTGTTTCTTGTGTGTGTGTGTGTGTGTGTGTGTGTGTGTGTGTGTGTGTGTGTGTGTGTGTGTGTGTGTGTGTGAGTATAACTAAATTGCTTTAATCAGACACTAGGTTGTGAAATCAAACTAAAATATGTGAACAGCATAATTGATCATTTGGTAAAATTGTTATATGTTGGACTCAAGAATAAATTTTTTAGGCTGGGAAAGTGCCTTAATTTTAGAGTTTTTGCCAAGCATGCATGAGGCTCTGGGCTTGATTGCGTAGCACCACAATAGGTGAAAATATAGGAAGTCGTGTTGTGGCTCAACTCATAAAGAGCTAGCCTTGAGCTGAAGTATTGAAGGACAGTGCCGAGGCCCAGAGTTCAGGCCCAACGACAGACAAAATAATTAGATTTTTATAAGAAGAAAAAAGCTGACAAATTCGAGCAATAAGTAGCAGTCTTTTGTAACATCTTCCTCATTACCATAATCTACACCAACCCATTTGACCTCTAATAACTAAACATTTCAAGAAATGGTATATGCAATATCCCAAAGGGGACTGTTCTACCAGTGTTTGCTTCAGACCTTAGCTTTATTAAGTAATTATAGCAATATTCACAGTCATTTTGTTATGTTTATTGTGTCCTAGTATGTGATTCTTTGGGTTCATGCAAAGAAATAGGATTGCTGATTTATAGAGGAGCTCTGTTGTTAATATATTAGGAACCTCCAGAATTCTTTCCAAGGTTGTTGAACCTGTCTACATTAATACAACAGACTAGCAGCATTTCCATTTGGTCACATATGTGCCACTCTGATATGATTTCCTTTTTTTTTAAACAGGAATCACTACGAATCTTAGTGTAGTTTTCATTTACATTCTTTTATTCCTGAAAGTTGTTTCAAATTTGTAGTCAAACTTGATGTTAATGCAAGGAAGTTCCTTTGCTTTATATTAGCAAACTTGTAGGGTAGGAAGGATGCATTTGCTACATGAGATAGCTAATATCTAACCATTACTATTAGAAACATCGATTCTTTTTTCCTTAGTAGGTATTTGTATATTACTAGCCACATTCAAGAAAAACAGATGATCATAACAGGTAGGATAATAGATTAAAATCTTAAAAGAGACATCACTAATATGAAACATACTAAATTAAATACAAGTTACATCAAAGAGGATAAAGAAGTTAAGGTTACATTCACAAAACTCAACTGTGAGGAAAGAATAATTATTAGCCATTGTATTCAAAACAGTACAGTTGAATTTTGGGTTGAACAAATATCTTACCAAATTTAAAGAAAATAATCCAAAGAGACTTGAAGATGTGTCACTATAGTAATGTGTCTTACAACCATAAAACAAACTCATATTTCTTATCAGATTTCATGTATAGAACTTCATGGTGATTCAAACTTCAGAGCTTCTGCATGGCAAAGGACATAGAGAGCAAGATCAATAGAAGGCCCACAGATAGTGAGAAGCTCTTTACTAGCCATTCAATGGACAAGGGTCTCATATCTCAATATACTTAGAACTCAAGAAAATAAATACTCCAACAACAAGTCCTCAAAGAAACAACTGTCTTACCAAAGTCGGTGAACAAAGTTACATTCCAACAACAATGCAGTAGGGTTCCCTTCTGTCCACATCCCATCCAGCATCTGTTGTTATTATACATCTTGATTATAGCCATTCTAACTGGGGTGAGGTGGAATCTCAGTGTTGTTTTGATTTGCATATCTTTTATAGCTAGAGCGGTTGAGCAGTTCTTCATGTGTCTATTGGCCATCCTTCTTTCCTCTTCGGAGAAGTTTCTCTCTAAATCTTTAGCCCACTTATTTATTGGGCAGTTGTTTCGAAAGTAGTATGGAGGATCCTCAATAGACTGCACATAGAGCTCCCCTATTACTGAGAAACCCCACTTTTGAGCATTTACCCACATGATCACAAACAAGATCATATTAATCTACCAGCATACCTATGTTTATTGCAGCATTATTTATCATAGCTAACACAGGGAACCAACACAGATGCCCCTCAGAAGATGAATGGATCAAGAAAATGTGATATATATAATACACAATGGAATTCTATGTCTCTATCAGAAGGAATGACATTGTTCCATTTATTAGGAAATGGAAAGACTTGGAAAAGATTATATGAAGGGAAGCAAGCCAGGCCCAAATAAACAAAGGTCCTCTGGTTTCCCTTATTTGCAATATTGTATATCTCTGAGATAAGCAGAAAAGGTCAGAAAAGTTGATGTTAGTTGAAATGAACCCCAAGATAAGTATTCAATATTTTTCTCTTTCTTGCGATTTTTTCTAAAATATTTATATGATGATTTTTATGTTGCTTTGTATGTGCCTCCCCCACAGTATGAACCCCGCTTTCATTATATTTGATATTGGTGTAATTTGTGAAGGGGAAGGGCAAAAGCAAACCGTTTAAATAGGAATAGAGGTGGACCCATTGCAGCAATGAGATGTACAAGTCGTTATGTTGAAATAAGAACTTTATGAGTTTGACGG